>NW_024412406.1:9814796-9997949 GCF_014898765.1 Herpailurus yagouaroundi
TTTTTTTTTTTTTTTCCTTCCCCTCCCCCATGGGTTCCTGTTCAGTTTCTCAGGATCCACATAAGAGTGAAACCATATGGTATCTGTCTTTCTCTGTATGGCTTATTTCACTTAGCATCACACTCTCCAGTTCCATCCACGTTGCTACAAAAGGCCATATTTCATTTTTTCTCATTGCCACGTAGTATTCCATAGTGTATATAAACCACAATTTCTTTATCCATTCATCAGTTGATGGACATTTAGGCTCTTTCCATAATTTGGCTATTGTTGAGAGTGCTGCTATGAACATTGGGGTACAAGTGCCCCTATGCTTCAACCTTTTTAAATGCATGTGTAACGTGTAGTCATGCCCCAAATGATTTGAACCAAAATCTACATTTAAAAATATACCAGTAAAGAAGCAAACAATCACCACCCATAGCACACCCATGTATCCTTGGTATTACTGTAGGGTCAATTCTCATTTGTGTGCTTTAGTCTTCTTTCCAGTTGGCCACATTTGTCTGATCATATTTTGTTTCTGTGATTTATCTGCTTTGATTTCCAACTTGTTCTAGACTTTGACTTTCTGCCTCATTTCCATATAGGGCCTTTCTCCCCTATACTGGATAAGAAGCAGTTAACTCCGAAACCTCATGGAACCCACCACGAGCTTCCTCATCTCTCTGCCTCATACATGATCAAGAAGAGAGATTAGGGAATGTAGAGTTTGGGTGTTAACTAGGATACCCCTTAAACATACTTTATAATACTTAGTTTATAGTAGTCACTTAGTGGTATAATTATTATATTTAACTAGCAATAACAGCAAAATCAAAACAAAGAAAAATAACCCAAATTACCTATTTACAGCATACTATTTGTTTGACACACTGTGTGCTTACAATTAAGTTTTGTGCATTCCCCAATTTCACCTTCACAACCATATATCTCATATATCTCCATTCCCCAAAGAAGTGTCTGAGGTATAGAAAACTTAAGTAATTTTCCCAAGCTCTCAAGTGTCAGTGACAGCTTTGGATCTGGATTCATTAACTGTAGGATGCACTGAAAGTTCTACTAGCACCAAGTGAATCAATTTTCCGTGTATTTATTTATTCTATTCATTATTTAATCAGTAGCAAGCCCTGAGGATATAAAATGCAAAAAAAAAAAAAAAAAAAAAAGCCAAAAAGCATAGCTTTCCAAAAAAGATACAAGTTGTGATGTAGATATACATGTAAACAAACAAATTTAATGTGGGTGATAAAGACTAACGGAAGTAACTGGAGGATCTTAGAATATGCTGTGGGAATATGGAGAGGAAAGGCTTGAACCTTTTTCTCAGGACGAGGATCTAGGTGATTATATCAAACATTCCAGAAGAAGTTGAAGCTTCAGCTAAGCTTAAGGTTGAGGATGAGATTGTCAGGTGATGCCTGTTGTCAAAGATGATGCATACACAGAAGGACATTTCAACCTCAAACTTAGAAATTGGGATTAATTTGGGGGCACCTGGGAGGTTCAGTTGGTTAACCGTTCAACTTTGGCTCAGGTCATGATCTCATGGTTTGTGAGTTTAAGCCCCACGCTGGGCTCTGTGCTAACAGCTTGGAGTCAGGAGCCTGCTTCAGATTTTGCGTCTCCCTCTCTCTCTGAACTTGAAAGATCATTTTGCATTTAGTATATTAATGCTAACATTCCTCTAAGAACAATTTTGTGTTTATTAAAAGAGACTGGTTCTACAAACAGCAAATTTTGGAATAGAGAAAACTTTTCACAATGCAAAGGATTATTCTAAACATATCAGAGTTTCAAAATAATGAAATTTTGTTTTACAATATATTTAAATATGTTATATTTTAAAAAATAGGGATTGGGGAAAATTCTCAAGCATGATGCCAATAAAAATAATAAAAGAATTAAGATGCAGATGAGACTTTATGACAAAGTTTAATTGGAAAAGTTTTAACTTGAAACCAGTTTTACAAAATAAAACACATTTACAGTAGAATACTATAGTAATATGTAAAACTGTAGGAACTTACATACTAATTTTAAGCATATATTGCTGATAATTAACCTTAAAAGGGAACACACCAGTATACCGATATAGAAACCAGCCTTGATTAATTTTACATATAAAACTATCTTTCAATTGGGATACAGTGAGATTTTACATGGAATACAGCCTTTGGTCTTAAGAGATTACAATCTCATAGTTCAAAAAATCATTAGGGTACATAATTAACAACATCAACAATAAAATTAGGCAAATATTTATACCTATAAAGATGAGATCATTTAGCATTAATGCTTTATGAAAGCTATTATAGAAGAGATAGCATGTATTCTAGGCCTTGAAGATTTGGTGGCATTTGGGTAAGTATAAAGAAGGGGAGAAACAATTGTACACAAAGATTTTAAACATCAGCAAACATATGAGTTCAGGCTGCCTCAACTAATACCTTTACTCTCTGCAGACATTGCGAATAGGGTCAAGCATTCTTCCTGTCTAAACACAGAGTAGTCTCTGCAATCCTCAACATAGCCAATACGAATCAATCATGATTGGTATAAGGGGTGAAGCCAATTTTCACTGATAGGAAAATATGTGCAAAAGTTAAATAAGGAAATATAATTTGTAATAAGGGAAATTGGTAACAAAAATAGAGCAGCTTAGTTAAAACAAAGTTTTTATAATAATATTAAGGGATGGGAGGATACATAGGCGTCCCAAATGGCAATAAGATTTTCCATTTTTTATATTATACAGGCATACCTCAGAGAGATTATGGCTTCCATCGTAGACCACCACAATAAAGTGAATATCCCAAAGCAAGTCAAATGAATTTTTTGGTTTCTCCATGCATATATAAAAGTTATGTTTACACTAAAAATTATGTATACATTATACTAAGGTGTGCAATAGCAGTATGTCTAACAAAAAGAATGTACATGCCTTAATTAAAAATACTTTATTGCTAAAATATGCTAACCATGATCTAAGCTTCCATAAGTCATAATCACTGATCACAGATCACTGTACCAAATATAATAATAATGCAAAAGTTTGAAATATTGTGTGAATTACCAAAATGTGAGCAAATGCTGTTGGAGAAATGGCACTGATAGACCCATTCTATGTGAAGTTGCCACAAACCTTCAATTTTGTCAATTATGTAATTACCTGTTGAAGCACAATAAAGTGAGGCACAATTCTATAAGCTATACGTGTATTTATATTTTTGTATTGTCAATACATTCTTATTTTTTCTCTAATTACCACAATATTTGATACAATATTGCTGGCATTCTTATTACTTTTAAAACCTATTAATATTTCTATAGCCTCCACTCAGTTTTTTTTATTGGATATTCAAGATAAGTACTCACAAGTCTAGCGAACATTTATTGAGTGTCCACCATGTGTTGAACACAGGTGCCCAGAGACTAGACATATAGCCATGCTATATCTGTCCTCATGAAGCTAATGATGTAACATACAACAGAATTAACTAAATGATTAAATTCCGAGAAGGTTTATAACAGAGAAAGTACCAGGTATTTTGCTCTTACTCAAACTTTGTAAGATAGTTTTATCCTGACATTTATTTATTCCTTTGTTTATTTATGATTCCGAAGAGTTTTTTTAAATCTCCACAATTTTCCCGTTTTTTTTTTACTCATTTTTTGACAGTCTTCTAGTCCCCAAATATATAATCACATGATCATGTTGAGAGTAAACACATAGTATTGATCTTTATGATAGTTCTTAAGATTTTGAACCTAACAGCTTCCCATTCTTGTTTAAAAAATACTAGCATGCTCTATTCCAATTGTATTCTCTTAATAGGGTGATAATTCCAGCATTTATGCACTACAGTCTTGCTCAGATTGACTGGAAAATTATCTTACATATCAAAATCAGAACCTTGCAACCATAGACTGATGTATGGGAGTAGTTTAGGAAACAATAATAAGATAGCAAGTGACTTAACCACACAAAACATTCATGTTTCTTTGAAAAAAAAACAAACAAACAAAAAACAGTACGACAATAATATTGCCTTTTCCCATTCTACTTCATGAATTACCAGTGGTTACAGGATAAAATTTTGGGCATGTCTGAATTTAGAAAAAAAAATTCATGTCTAAGAAATTAATGTGAGATTGGAGGATACTATCATTTGCATCCATATTTCAGAATCTTGGTTTAATTTTTATGTATTAGTAGGCAAAGCAGGAAACACCTTCAGAAATATGAATGTAAGTGAAATCTACAAGTAAACATAGGTAGCAAGCGTTTTAGTACCCTACACATCTTTATATGAAATTGCATTTCAGAATATATTGAATATAAAAAAAAACTTGATTCCTTATTATCATGATGAGACAAGAATAGAAAATGGCAGGAACTACAGGCAATTTATTTTCATGACAAGCCTGCAATCATGAAGAATTGTAAACATAAACCATTCTCATTGCCATTTCAAGACTGTAATCTTGTCCTCCAAAGATGTCACACCTGAGCCTCAGTTGTTTTAAATGACTCATTTCATATTTCTAGATATTCTTGACCAGTCTAGTTATCAGATCCTGCCATTTCTAAAATAAATGTATATTATTCTTATCTACTCTATTGAATAAAATTATGCTAACACAGAATGCTAGGTTTGGATATTTATGAATGAACCATCAAAGCAACTGGATAAGAATTAAAGTGATTTTGTTAAAAGTATACTTTTTGAGTTCACATTTTGATGTGAATATAAATAAGTAAATTCTAGAGAAGACGTTACTAAATATGCTTCTTAAAAAACAAATTACACATTAGAGATGCTCGTGTGTGTGTGTGTGTGTGTGTGTGTGTGCCTGTGTCATAATTACAGCTCGTATGACCTCAAGTGCCAAAATTATATTTGTTGACAAGCAAATATAAGGTCAAATAAGTATTAAGAAATGTATATCAAATAACCCCACATCACAGACTCAAAAAATTTTGGAATTCAAAACAAAAACAAATACATATTCATTATCACCTGTATTCTACAAGAATTATAGAAAAATCTTCAATTTTAAGGTAGAGTATCATCTTGGATTTCAGTAAACCTACTTTTATGATATACTGTCTAAACATATTGACCTTGATCTAATAACATATATTTTTGTTGTGCTATGTTCTTTGAGAAATATAATTTTAATCATATATTGAGATAAATACTGCTATATGCCTACCCATTTCTAGATTACATTTATTATTATAATTTAGTAAGGATGATTAATGAATGAACTGTGATTTCATTTATTTCTGCTCAGTTAATTTACTTGTTCTCTTATTATCAATTTAAATACTTCTAAGTTAAGACAGATGCTCTGTCAAATAAAAAAAAAATATTTATTGGATTCCAATGTAGATTGAGAAGAATTACAAAAAAGTATACTTTTAGATAACTTAGAGAATAACACTTGAAATTCTTTAGCTAGTTTGTAACCATTTTTTGAAACCCAGACTACTTTCAAAATCTACTGCAAAGATAGAGATGTTCTACCTAGAAAAATCCACATTTGAATACCTAACCAAATTTTTCATAGAATTTCATGGGATTCAGAGATCTTTCAAAATTTAAGATACATCCTGGTTACAAAATCCTACAAAAAATGATGTTGCACTAACTGTAAAACTATGGATAAGTTAACTATCCTGATTTTATGGATATATTAAATTTAGACTAGGTTTTGAGATAATTTTGGATTGGTGTTTTCAAAAACTGTGAATGTACTTTCAAAAGTAGAAAAATTATGTGGCATGAATCACTTAAATACATTAAAAAGCAGAAGACTCTGTTAATGGAAGCCAGGGGGCAGCCAGCAGATTATATGAGAGGTCCTCATCTTTTGATACCATGGTAAGTTAAGTTTGATTGGATAAGTCAAAGAGGATCTATGTTTCTATCACATACCTTCCTATCTTCAACCCCCTTTATTTTTACCTTGTACAAGTCAAACAATGGTAACAAGGAGAAACAGTACTTACATACAAACATAGTTAAAATTAAATGGCAAGGAAAAATTAATATTTCCAAAGCAGCATCTCGTGGGAAATTTTGCAAAAATGTTATGACATTACACAGAAGAAGGAATGGTGGGTTAAAGAAAGAAAAATAATAAATAAAATATCAAAAATAGAAAAATGGGGCCCCTGAGTGGCTCAGTCAGTTAAGCATCTGACTCTTGATCTTCGCTCAGGACACTATGTCAAGGTCCAGTAGATCGAGCCTTACATTGGGTTCTACACTGACAGCGCAGAGCCTGCTTGGGATTCTCTTTCTCCCTTTCTCTCTCCCTTCCTTTGCTCACTCTCTCAAGATAAATAAATACAATTAATTAATTAATTTAAAAAATAGAAAAATGATTTGGTCTTAAAGGTGGAAATATGTAAAAAGTAAAGTAGTATGAAGGCACTCTCACATGCTAAGGGAATGCATTGCATTCCTAGGAATTTCATTGTCATGTGGTAACATTATGAAAATCATTCAGTCTAGTTCTCTTTTTCCTTCGAGGTGACTTTCATCTTGGTAAACAAGAGGTGTTTTTGTCCATCTATCTGGTGGAAGTAGGAGGAAATGGAAGAGAGTTATACTTCGCTACAGAAGGCATGAAGTTATGTTCATTTTTTGATATGCAAAATAGAATTTTCTAGCTAGACTACATCCTAGAAAGATAATTTCTCATAGTTCCTGTAATCTTCCACCCCCACATAGCATTATTTAGGGAAGACAGAAGGAAGCAGCTCCTAAGAGTTGCCCCACATGTGTTTATTTCTTGGGGGAGAGTGAACTCTTCCTAGGATTATTTTAATGATCAGAACAGCGTATGACTTAGATTGGCCTTTTATTTTCTTCCTGCTAGCAAGTGAGTAGAATCATAGGAAAAAAAAAAGCCCAATTACTTAAAGACTAAATAAAAGCTATTACATTAATTTCCTGCATATTTGAATATTTATGTGAGTTAAACCTTTTGCTCAATATATTTATATGCTTAATCTTAGCATTCACCCTCTGCTGTGCTCCAGTGCTCCAGTGTCTCTAGAAGGGGGTTTTTACACATGTCTGGTGCCCTGGTGTTTGTGTCTGGCTCCTGTGGTTTTCACAGCTGTTGCCGAGGGGACACCCCTTGATTGCCTGCTCATGGGGGCTTGCATTCTTGGGTCTCATGGGACTATGGAAATTGGAGAGAGAGTTTTTGGCATGTTACCACCCCCAGGCACTGCACAGACAGTGGGCTGAGGCACCCTCCCCAGTCTTTCTGTGAAGGAAGCCACTTTGTCCTGGAACTTTGGCCTGACAGGCGGGCCTTAGGTTTGGCACACATTTAGTGGCCTACGGAGCTGCTCTCAAGGAATATAGACTATGGATGCCATCTTGGTGCTCTCCCTCTGCCTTGTTCCAGTTCACCAGTATCACTAAAAAAAAGTCTATACGCTAGTTTGGAGCCACAATTTCTGTAACTGCTGCTCAGGGGATGCCTCTAGACCACCAGGCTCTGGGGGTCAGTAGGGCTTATGCTTATAGTCCCATAGGACTGTATGTATGTGTACACTTTTAAACGCTGATGCTGCTTCCTGTGAGCCAGAATTTAGGTGCTACATCCTCCCCTGTGGGACACTGATCAGTCTTGGCACACCCTCAACTACTAGGAGTTATTAAAAATGTAATATGTTGCTTGCATAAGCACAGAAGTTTGTGAGACAACCAGGAACTGAGGCAGGGTTGAAAGACAAGTTTCATCTCCTACATGAGGCCACTCCTTCAATAGTAAGAGACAGATTGGTTATTTCATCTACTGTAAAGGAGCCAACATAGAGAGTCAAGCAAAATGAAGAAACAGAGGAATACATTCTAAATGAAAGAACAAGATAAAACCTCAGAAAAAAAAAACTTTAATAAAATGAAGATAAGTAATGTACTTAATAAAGAGTTCAAAGTCATGGTCATAAAGAACTGGAGAGAAGAATGGATGAACACGGTGAGAACTTAATATAAGACAGTACCAAATAGAGGTCACAGAGCTGAAGAAAATGATAATTGAACTGGAAATGAAAGTTGAACACTAGAGGGGTCCAACGTAAGACTAGATGAAACAAAAGAAAGAATCAGTCAGCTCGAAGACAGAGCAATGGAATTCAACCTGTCAGAGTAGCAAAAAAGAATAAAAAGAATAAATGATGTGCCTAAGGTTTTGCCCTCCAGGATATTTATCACAGTATTATTATTTTTTTAAATATTAATTAAGGAATGTCAAAGAATAAATGTTTAATGATACATCTTAAGTACATTAACGAAGGCTTTATTTAAAGGGATGGGGTACCACTGTGATAGGTACAGGGACTACTACAATGCAATTTTGCAATGGAGGGGACAGTCTGGGTTCAACTCTAAATACTGCATAGGCGAATTGGAACTTATAGCCAAGAAGCAGGGTGGAGTTCAGTGGGCAGAAAATTGCTAAGAGAGGGGTGCCTGGGTGGCTCAGTCAGTTGAGTGTCTGACTTCAGCCCAGGTCACAATCTTACAGTTTTTGAGTTGGAGCCCCGCATTAGGCTCACTGCTGTCAGTGCAAAGCCCATTTCGTATCGTCTGTCTCCCTCTCTCTCTGCCCCTCCCCTTCTCTCTCTCTCTCTCTCTCTTTCTCTCTTGCAAAAATTAATAAACACTTTAAAAAAGGAAAAGAACTAAGAGAAAACATCAGTGGTAAGATAATTCTGGCTTACCCAGAAGACAGACAGTATAATCAGACATCACTTGGGGATCATGAAAGATGAGGAACCCAATCAGATATTGACGGTGGGGGGATTCCTGCTAACTTAAGTTAGTAGAATTCTTACTAAAACTGGATTTTACAAGAAAATGCACAGATGAGCCTAGGAGAGGGTTCACAAGCCTGACTAAAATTTGGTCAAAGAATCTTGGCTGACATCTATATTCATATATATTACAATTATGAACTCACTACATTATGTTCCACTTCCAGCACATTGAAATGAAACTGAAGTTCTAAAGGATCAATACCTCTGTCAAAAGAATTTTCTCATAGTAAAATATGCTTAAGTAACAAGCAAGTAATAATAATAAATATCCTCAGTTGTTTTAATTTCAACTCTATTTCAGTTGTATTAATTATTTTCCTGTAGTCACCACAAACCTAGGACAAAGAATAATACTATGTTCTGTGGTTTTATTTTATCCAGATCTTCTACTTCAGGAAACAATGAAATTTTCTCTTAGTATTCATAATGTGCTTTACCTTAGAATTCTCTAGGTAAAATCTGGAAAATTCTCTGTAGAAAACAATAAAGTCCAAGCATTTTAAACATATGGAATTTTTCACAAAAAATACCAGAGTAAATGTCGTTCAGGTTATTGGGTGAGAGGGAGAGAAAACCTTTGAGGTAAAGTATAGATTGTAAATAGAATGACTGCATATTAACCTCCCAGATCCTTAAGCAATAATTATACTGGAGAAAATTCCGATTTTGTGAGTGTATGAAAATAAAATAAAGACTGATGATTTGGATTTGGGAAGAATTCCAGAAATGACTGAGGCTGTTCACACATTCTTTTTAATGGCACTGCTTTTCACACAGTAGGTACTTAAAAAATGTTTTTTGAATGAATCAATTATCCTTTAAAACACCTGGAACCAGTTAACCTAATACATTTACCTGGAATACAGAATGCATTTTTCCAGAGCTGAAGATTTGTCTGCAGCATATTTGAATAATACAGCTGTTTCATTTCCTCCATTTCATTTCCCTTCACCTTCAATCTTGGCTTTCCTGTAAATGCCTTCAACTGTGCTGAAAAGTTCACCACTGACTACCTGCTGCCAGTGTACGGGTCTGAGTGGTGGTCCAGGCCCAGACCAACTGCCCCTGGGCATTTCCCTTACGTAGCTTGAACATTCAGTTCTGGAGTTTGGATTTTAAAATACCTGCCAACAATATGCCGGCAGTACAATGAATCTTTGGATTTTTCATTCTTTTTTATTGGAGTCATTTTTTTATACACTAGTTATATTTTAAGAGTTTGCACTCTTTTCAAAATGTTTCCTAAATGAAATTACTTTATTTGACACAACTTGGAAGAAGGAACACAATGGCAGGATGGTTATAATATTTTTACTTTAGCTCCTGTTGTTTCTAAGGAAGAACTCCTAATTTAGTTGTTTATGTGTGAATTATCATACTGAAATTTTAATTAGGATGTCTGCATACAAAAATGTGTCTTTTTTCACCTCCTCCATTTATTAGTTATAGACAGTTTACAGTTTAGGGATTAAAAAAAACCTAATTCTGAATCCTGGCACTTTTCTATAAAAGCTGTGGCTTGGGCAAGTTAACAGATCTCTCCAAGTTTTTGTTTCCTTATCTTTATAATGAGAATTATATGATAAAATGAGGCATTGTGCCCAGCATACCTTGAATATCTATAAAGACTAGTTTTACTTTGACTTCTCCTTCTAACTGACAGAACCCAGGTTACTCTTTGTGGTTCTCACAAATTATTCTATCATCTCTATAGTTCAGCAGATCCATTGTCACAGACCATTTCCCAGTGAACAGAATCAGAGGCAAGGATGCCAGTGGTGATGCTTTATTGGAGGAGAGTACAAAACCAGAAAAGCAAGGGTGAGTACAAGGGGAGTGAGGCAAGGAAAGATGTGAAGCCATGTGAAGCACATTACTGTGCTCACTACTATCTCATGATGGGCTGGGAAGAGTCACAATGTCACTCAGCATGCAGGACTTTCCTGGATGGGCTATACAGACAATACTCTCTCAGAGTAATTCATGGTAGGTGGGTTAAAGGGGGGACTTTATCTGCATGGCTCCATTAACTCTTGCTTTCCCACTGGTCAAAGTTCAACTTATGAGTAGTTCATGCTCTTACCTCACTCTGGGATGAGCCATTTGGAGGCTTCATGAAATCCAGATCAAATGACCTGTAGTGTAATGTCTCCTTCTAGTTCAGAAGTGTTAACAGAGGCTGGTTGACTGGGTAACAGGTGACTCTGAAGAGCAGAGGGTCCAGCCCCCCAGTAGCAAAAATGTATTCATGCCAGGTAGGCCCAAGACTATCTCTTTAAAATATTCATATGAATCATAAGAATCACTCAATTAAAATTTACCCTGTGAGTATTCTATTCATAAAATTTTAATTTTTAAAAAAATTTTTTAAGTTTGTTTTGAGAGAGAGAGAGAGAGAATGTGTGTGTGAGTGGGGTAGGGGCAGAGTGAGGGGGTGTGGGGAGAGAGAGAATCCCTCCACACTGTCAGCACAGAGCCCGATGTGAGGCTCGAACTCATAAACTGTGAGATCATGACCTGAGCCGAAATCAAGAGTTGGACACTTAACCGACTGAGCCAACCTGGGGCCCCATTTTCTCTGATTTTAAACTGGATGCAAAACTCAAGAGAGATTCAAGGTCATCTGTTTAACTTGTCATAACAGCTTCCACCTGAAGGGCAAGGAAGGTATATACCTTCATTCCCTTTCACTATTGCCTTCTTCATGGGATAGTTCCACATCACCTCCACAATCCCTACATAGAGTGCTCAGTTACTGCAAAGTCAATTTTCCTTTTCCTCCATTATTAAAAGGAGAAATCAATCACCTGCAGACGTACTTTAGCATGTGAAAATAACTGTGGGCAGGTCCGACTGTGAGTAGACTTGGCTGAGTGTGCCAACAGCACAGGTCGTCACTTTCTGGTTTGTAGGTTTTGCATATTCACAGCGACATTGTTACATACTTCCTGAGACTGAGGGAGACATGCCTTTGTCTGTCAACTGCAAGCCCTTCAGTGATGATTTCCTCCTACTGTGTGTTGTAGAATTTTTTGTTTGTTTTTCTTCAGAAAAGACAAGAGGAATTAATGTGTTTGCTTCTTTTATTTTTTACAAACCTTAAAGAATGTCATTTCAAAAATGGGTAGCAAATAGTATTAGTCAAAAATAATAGTTATCGTGACAGAAAGGGAATAAGGTGGGTTTTGGGGACCGAAAGAGAGATTCAAAATCTGGTTCTACAACTAATTAACTATTTAATTGTGAATACACTTAATCTTTCTGAACTTCTGGCTTTTCATCTGTAAATGAGAGTAATATCTCCCTTACAGATTGTTATGCACAAAATTAAAAGGTTTATAAATTGTTTAGCACATGGTAACTCTTTCCAAATGATACTTAATATTAGAAGCAGAAATCTTTGAGTTATTTTATGTAACTCTCATTTTCCAGTTAGGAAACTGAAATCTGGCAAAGCTAGATGGCCATCCCCAAACTGTATGATTACTTAATGACAAAGACTGTTGTATAATGCACTTCTCTTAACAAAATCTAATGTCCTTTTGATTCTAAAACAATGCCACTTTCATTATGACTACTACCAAGATCAAATTTCTGACTTGGAGAAGGATTGCATTTCTCATTGTGATAAGAGCATATTTTGGTAATCTTATTTTATATTAGGTATTTATATAAGAATCTTCTTTTGTCTAGAACAAAATTCTGTACAAAAGCAAATGCATTAGCAAAGCATAACTTATTTAAGGACCATATAACTAGTTCAAAACAACTTGATTTCCCTAGTGTATACTCTGAACTTCAACAATCAAGGATAGTCTACTTAAATTGTGATTTAACAGTAGTTAGTTGATATATTATTTAATGTATTGCATTGTGTGCCTGCACAATTTCATCATTATACTGAAAAAGCCAATCTACTGAAAAAGTGCTATGGTTTCAGCTACTCCTTTAGTATTAAAATGCAGTTTTCTCATTGTTCGTATCTACTTCATTTTATATCATGATAATTTTGAAATAAAATGCCATCTCTTATTTTCCTGCATATAAATGTGTGTTTATATCATGTCCAAAGTAATCAAGATGAAATGGCGCTTAGTATAGAAGTCCTTTCACAATCAGAAGAAATGGTTTTGTAGAATGAAGGCCCAAGCTGAAACCATAGTACTACACATGTGATGGCTTAATGGCTTTCTTAAAAATATTTCTGACAGAGTCAATTTTGTTAAAAACAACCCTGCAAAATTAATTTCACTTTTGAAAAAAAAAAAAAAAGAGCAATGGTCCGAAGGTACAAAACTCCTGGTAGATAAAATTTTTGGCTTCATATTTCTGTGAGGTGGTAAAGTATTTAAAATCAAATTATGATAGTCATTGGTGTGTTTGGGATGTCAGGATCTTCTTACACTAATTGGCCACTGTAACTTTGAGTGAGTCACTTAAACTTTCTGAGACTATAGTTCCTTTCTCACTAATCATAATCAGTAATTGCTGCCCAAGGGTGAGATATTTAAATTTCTGCCATCCTTGGAAGAAAGTTGTGTCAAATTCATTTTCATTTCTGGGCCCTGCTCCATCACTTACGTTCTCTTTGCCTAATGACTTCAAAATTGCTATTTGCCTTATCCCCTTTAACCAATTCATCGAACCATGACCCTAGTCTCGCCATCAACGCTCCACTAATCATAACTCTCTTTTCCACGGAAACCTAATTTTCTTGAAAGAGTTTTCTCACTTTTGATGTAATCATATTCGAGAGCAAAGAACATTAGTAGAACTAAATCTTGGTTAGTGTGTCTGGAGTAGAAGCACAGACCGATAAAGTGAAGTGAAAAGCATAATCAGAGGGATTTCCAGATTCTGGTAGAGCATGGAAGTGGCTTAAAAGTCATCACTACGTTGTAACACCAAGTAAAAACTGAAAAAACTGAAAAACGAACAACTCTTCTTAGGTCTGTCAGAGAAGTGAGGTCACAGGACAAACTGCTGCCCTCATAATTAGAGAGACTAGTTAATACAGAGAAGCACAACTTACCAGAACAGAAACTTTCTGGGCAAGAACCTCCACAAGAACCAATGCTGGGGTAGGAAACTGTGCATTGTAGTTTTACAAATTGCTGGAGGCTCAGAGTGGACTAGTTTGAGAGTTAAAAACTCAAGTGGTGAGCAGTCATAAGGTGCTCCCATACTTATGTGGGTTTGACCTTCAAGAATTTAACCAGATTCTCACAGTGAGTATTAGAGAAGAATCTCCGCCTGCTTCTAGCAGAAGGAGAGGAAAAGGAACCATTTGGATGTATGCTGTAGCATTTTGTTCTTAAAAAAAAAATAAGATAGAAGTTTATTTCTTACTTACAAGAGCCCAGATGTCAGTGGACCAGGGCTGACAGAGCAGCTCTGTCACTATCACCCTTGGCTTCTGTGTCTACTACCAAAGTGGCTAGTTCAGCTCCCACCATCACATCTGCATCTAACTGAGTAAGGACCATGCATGTTCATTCTGTTTTTTTCCACTGATTTATCGAGGTATAACAGACAAATAAAATTGTATATATTTAAGGTAGACAACATGATATTTTGATATATGTATACTTTGTGAAATGATTACTACAACGAGTTAATTAACATATCCATCACCTCATATAGTCACATTTTGTTTTGGGGTGAGAAAAACTGAGATCTACTCTCTTAGCAATTTTCAAGTGTACAATATATTATTATTACTGTTGTTTAAAGTATGCTGTTTATAATATAGTATATAATATATTGTATTTTTTTTGTATGTGCTGAGAACACTTGACATTTAGCAAATTTCAAATGCACATTATTATTATTTAATATAGTACACTGTATGTAGTATAACATAGAATATATTGTATATTGTATATAATCATGATGCTGTACATAGGTTTCCAGAACTTATTCATCTTAAAACCGAAAGTTTGTACCCTTTGACAAATATATCCCTATTTCCTTTATCCTCAACCCTTAGTAATCACCATTCTATAGCTGAGTTCAACTTTCTAAGTTTCCATATATAAGTGAGATCATGAAATTTGCCTTTCTGTGTCTGGCTTATTCACTTGGCATATCTTCCAGGTTCTTAACAAGGCTTATACTCAGGAGAAATTATTTCATCACGGTCTAAACTACTGGGATTTCATCACAGCCTAATCTATTCTGGGAAATGAAATACACAACTCTAGCACATCATAGCTATTATATCCCATATATAATGGGGTAGGATGAGGAAGAAAGTTCACAGTCAAGGGGCACAAGTTCATTAAAAGACTGAGATGCGGGGTGCGTGCCTGGGTGGTTCAGTCAGATAAGCATCTGACTCTTGATTTTGGCTCAGGTCATGATCTCATGGTTCATGAATTTGAGTTCCATGTTGGGCTCCACACTGAGAGTGCAGAGCCTTCTTGGGATTCTCTTTCTCTCCCTCTCTCTCTGCTCCTTCCCCACTCTCTCTCTCTCTCTCTCAAAATAATTAAATAAATAAAAAGACTGAGATCTAATTATAGGGCTGTAAAATGCTTCCCCACACCACCATACCATACCATCACCTTACTAAAGGCCTATTTATCACAGTTCCTTTTACTCTAAAAATTATGTATGGTTATCAAGAAAAAATTCCAAAGCATATTAAAAGGCAAAAAATACAGTGTGAAGAAACAAAACAAGCACCAGAATCAGATTTACATATGGCAAGGATTTGGAATTATGAGACCAGAAATATAAACCAACAATGTTTAATATGATAAGAACTCTAATGGATAAAGTAGACAGCATGTAAGAATAGATGGACAATGTAACTAGAGAGATGGAAATTCTAAGAACAAATACAAAAACCAAATACTAGAGATCAAAAACATTGTCACTGTAACAAAATGAAGATCCTTTGATAGGCTCATCAAAGCTGGACACAGCTAAAGAAAGAATTTCTGAGTATGAGGGTGTCTCAATAGAAAACCTCAAAACTGAAAAGCAAAGAGAACAAAGATTGAAAAACAAGAAGAAAATACACAAGAACTGCTGGACAACTATAAAAGGTGTAATATATGAAAAATGAAATAGCAGAAAGAGAAGACAGAAATGAAAAACAAAATATTTGAAGCAATAAAGACAGAACGCCCCCAAATTAATGTCAGACATCAAACCGCAGATCCAGGAAGCTTAGAGAATACCAAACAGAATAAATGCCAAGAAAATTATACCCAGGCATATTATTTTTAAACTACAGTAAATACAAAATAAGGAAAATATCCTGAAAGAAGCCAGAGGGAAAAAAAACACCTTACCCATTGAGGAACAAGGATAAGAATTATATCCAGCTTCTCAGAAACCATGCAAGAAAGAAGATAGTGGAGTGAAATATTTAAAGTGCTGAGAGAAGGAAAAAAAGACCTAGAATCTGTACCTTATAAAATTATCCTTCAAAAGCGGAGAAATAAAGACTTTCTCAGGAAAACAAAATGAAAGGAATTTGTTACCAGTAGACCTACCTACCTTGCAAGACATATTAAAAGACATTCATGAGAAAGAGAGAGAATAATATAGGTCAGAAACTCAGATGTATGTAAAAAAAAAAAAAAAAAGGAAGAGAATTAGAAAAGGAAGGAGTAAGTGAAGGTAAAATATTTTTGTTTTTCTTACTCTTAATTGATCTAACAGCTAACATTTTATTTAAATTTTTAAAAGTTTATTTTTATTGGGACATAATTGACATAACATTGGGTAAGATTGAATTTTACAACTTGTTGATTTGATATATGTATATATTGCAATATGGTTACCACCATACCATTAGCTGCCGCTTCTATCTTGTCACATTATTATCTTTTTTTTTTTTTGCAGTGAAAACAATTCAGATCTAGTCTCTTAGCAACTCTGAAGTTTATAATATATATTGTTGACTATAATCACTATGCTGTGATTAGACTGTCAGAACTAATTTATCTATTAGTCACAAATGTGTACCCTTTAACAAAATCTCCCTAATTCTCCCACCCTAATAAATTAACATAAATTCTTCTATACACAAGAAATAAGTATGCATCTGGAGTTTTCCTGTACTATATTCAAAAATACCTTCCTTGCTCTTCCAGAATAGAAATTTGACATATGTCTGTGTTGAATTATCTGGAAGAACAATTATTGGGTTGAGAACAACAGACTGTAAGAATGAATGCAATTAAAAAGAATGGCTTCCTCATTAGCTGCCATTCAGTAATAAAGAAATTAGACATATTAAAAGGCTTTAGAGAAATAACTGAAAAAAATTATCACAGCCTCCAATGATTCAGAATACCTAGTCTTCCTAGCATCTTCCTTGTGGTGAAGTCTTTCTATTTTTAATTTAAAAATATAATATACTCTATAGTTAACAGTCTGCTTCTTGGTTTGCATCTCTCTTTTTCCCTATGCATGTTTATATTGTTTCTTAAATTCCACATGTGAGTGAAGTCATAATGGTATTTGTCTTTCCCTTACTGATTTATCTTGCTTAGCATAATACTCTCTAGCTCCATCCACATCATTGCAAATGGCAAGATTTCATTCCTTTTCATGGCTGAGTAAAAATTCTAGTGTGTGTGTGTGTGTGTGTGTGTGTGTGTGTGTGTGTGTATAAAGAAGATGTGGTGTGTGTGTGTGTATATATGTATACATCCATCAACTGATGGACATTTGGGCTATTTTCATAATTTGGCTATTGTTGATAATGCTGCCATAAATATCAAGATGCTTGTATCCCTTTGAATTAGTATTTTTGTATTCTTTGGGTAAATATTTAGTAGTGCAACTACTGGAACCTAGGGCAGTTCTATTTTTAACTTTTTGAGGAACCTCCATACTGTTTTCCACACTGGCTGCTCCAGTTTGTATTCTCACCACAGTACAAGAAAGAGGGTTTCACTTTCTCCACATCCTCCCCAACACTTGTTTCTTGTGCTGTTGATTTCAGCCATTCTGACAGGTGTGAGGTGATAGTTCATTGTAGTTCTGATTTGTATTTTCCTGATGATAAGTGATGTTGAGCATCTTTTCATGTGTCTGTTGGCCATCTGGATGTCTTCTTTGGAGAAATGTCTATTCATTTCTGCCCATTTTTAATTGGATTACTCATTTTTTGGGTATTGAGTTTTATAAGTTCTGTATATATTTTGGATACTCATCCTTTATAAGATATGGCATTTGCAAATATCTTCTCCCATTCTACAGGTTGCCTTTTAGTTGTGCTGATTGTTTCCTTCACTGTGCAGAATTTTTATTTTGGGGAGATGGGTGAAATAGGTGATAGAGATTAAGAAATGCACTTGTGATGAGCACCAGGTGTTGTATGAAGTGTTGAATCATTATATAGTACGCCTGAAATGAATATTACACTGTATGTTAACTAACTGGAATTTATATAAAAACTAAAAAAAAATAAAATAAAAATATAATACAAAAGAGAATTAGAGAAGATTATTTTGGGACAAGTGAAAAAATTATTTACAAAGATAAATAGGTAAAATAAAATATCTAATTTGTGGGAGATATGGTTGAAATTTAAAGAATAAGATAGAACACGAGGGTGCCTGGGTGGCTCAGTCGGATAATAAATAAATAAATAAACTTAAAAAAAAATAAAAAGCATATAGGAGACCCAAATGTACAGACATGAATATATGTTGATGAAACTATTTCAATTAAAAAATATATATAGTTGTGGAGTACTGTGTATAATTCCATGTATACACCAAATAAATTAGAAATGGACTTACAGGAAAACATTCTGGAATAATGCAAACCAAACAATTCACTACTTTTGTCTTAAATTAGAGTTCAGTTGTGAGGAAAGTGAAATAAAAAGAATCTTTCATATTTTATTGTATATACTTTTAAATTCTTTTAACTTGATAACAAGATGAATTTAACCTTTTTTAAAAGTTTTTTTTATGTTTTTATTTTATTTTTGAGAGAGAGACAGCGTGTGAGTGGGGGAGGGGTAGAGAGAGAGGGAGACAGAATCTGAAGTAGGCTCCAGGCTCTGAGCTGTCAGCGCAGAGCCTGACATGGGGCTTGACCTTACAGACTGTGAGATAATGACCTGAGCTAAAGGGATGCCTCAACTGGGCCACCCAGGCACCCCATGTACTTAACCGTTTAAAAACAAAGAAAAATGAAGAGGGGAGGATTAATCTCCAATTAGTTTCAATTCATTTATAATGTTATAATAAACAAAAATATCATGTGTCCTATCTTTTTTTAAAAAACTTTTTAACATTTATTTATTTTTGGGAGACAGAGCACAAGTAGGGGAGGGGCAGAGAAAGAGGGAGACACAGAGTCTGAAGCAGGCTCTGGGCTGTGAGCTGTCAGCACAGAGCCCAATGCAGGGCTTGAACTCACAAACCATAAGATCATGACCTTTGATCATGAATCGAAGTCAGATGCTTAACCAACTGAGCTACCCAGGCACCCCAGGCCTGATTCTTGATTTTGGTTCGGGTCATGATCTCACAGTTCATGAGATCAAGCCCCACAATGGGTTCTGTGCTGACAACTCAGAGCCTGCTTGGGATTCTCTTCCTCTCTCTTTGTCCCTCCCCTCTCTCTCTCTCTGTCTCTCTCAAAAATAAATTAGTAAACTTAAAAAAAAAAAGAAATACAACCAAAGATTAGCTACAGAAACAAGAGTTCCATACAAATCACCAAAACATTATATAAAAATCAAATGCTTATATAGAATTTACAATAAATATTTAATTTTAATTTTTAAATTGTGCAGAACATATCTTCTATATTAAAAAAGTTTATATTTAATAGATATGTATATTTATTATACACAAACATTTTTTTAAGTGTCAGGGAGGGAGATGTAAATTAAAATTATAACAAGTTATACTATGCATACATTAGAAGGGCTAAAATTTTAAAATATAAAAAGTTTACAATAAGGATTGGTGAGAATGTGAAGCAACTGAACTTTCATATGCCTATGGAAGGAATATAACTCGGTAAACCACTTGGGACTCTGACTCCACAGTTTCACTGTAGTTATATACATTTATAGAACTATAAGCATCTGTACACCAAAAGCAAGTACAAAACTTTTTAGAGGTTCATTCTTTGTAATAGCTGAAAACTGGAAATAACCTATATGAACATTAATAGCTACAATAGAAATGTTTTCATGTAATCAAATAGTCTAATTCCACATAGCACTGAAGGTGAATGAACCATTGCTATATGAAACCACATGGTTGAAATTCATAAAACTGAGCAAGAGAAGGTAGACACAAAAGAGTGTATACTGTATGATTATATTTATGTACCTTTTTAAAAAAGGCATGAAAAACTAAACTACAGTGTCAAAAGCCAGTCTCCTTTGGAGAAGTAGTTACTCAGAGGAGGCCTGGAGGGGATTTCTGGGTGTTAGTAATGTCCTACTTTTTTTTTTTTTTAATGTTTTTTAATGTTTATTTCTGAGACAGAGAGAAACAGAGCATGAGTGGGGGAGGGGCAGAGAGAGAGGGAGACACAGAATCAGAAGCAGGCTCCAGGCTCTGAGCTGTCAGCACAGAGCCGACATGGGGCTCGAAGTCACAAACTGTGAAATCATGACCTGAGCCGAAGTCAGTCGCTCAACCGACTGAGCCACCCAGGTGCCCCAGTAATGTCCTACTTCTTGATATGTATGTTAGTTACACAGATGTACACATCTGTCAAATTTCAAGATTTGTATGCTTTATTATTAGTATACTATACATTATTTTAATTAAAAAATAAGAATATAGAAGATTTAATTAATATAGATAAAAATCTTGGGCTAATGTGTATTTATAATATCATATCCAGCAACTGTAGAATACACATTTTTTAAAAGTCAACTTAGAAAATGTCCCCCAATTATCCTTACCTTTTGATATTCACTGCCCTTGTGCAGTTCCTTCCATATGTAATAAAGCTATCATATGTAACCAATAAAATATTATGGAAAAAACAGAGTATGATTTTCAATGCTAGGTCATAATAACATTGGGGTTTCTCTCTCTTTCTCTCTCTTTCTCAATCTCTCTCTCTGTTAGATAATTTGTTCTGGAGGAAGCCAGCTGCTGCTTTGAAAGGACACCCAAGGAGTCCTATAGAGAGGTTCATGAGGCAAGGCAGTGAGGTCTCCTGTCAATGGTCAGCATTAACTTGCCAGGCATATGAGTGAGCTTTGCAAGTAGTTCTTCAGTTTTCCTAGTCTGGATTACCATAACCCCAACCAACATTTTGTTTGTAACTGTTAGTGACAAACGAAATTTCTTGCAGATTTTTGCAACAAAACATATTTAACTTTAAAGGTCTAAAACCAATCCTTATTCTTACTCCTTCTGATTAATACAAAGAGTGTAGTATGCTTTAACTCTAATCAACCTGTCCAAAGTTATATTATGGTCTTGTCCAGCATTTTAGTTCTGTCTTATTAAATTTTAATCCAACAATTTAGACTATAATATTATTATTTTAGATTATATTATTTTATTTATATTATTTTATATAGTCAATGTTTATTTAGATTCACACACATATTTACATCAACCCCTTCTTGCATCTAATTCCTTATGATGGTTGGCAAATGGTAATTTTATATTTCTATCATTCCTTCTACATTTATGAGATGGCATTCTCCTGCAACGAAGAACATTCACTATTCATTCATTCCTTTATTCATTCAGCATCATTCATTCATTTATATCAATGTTGACTCATGGATTCTTAATTTCTTCAATATATTATCTCCTAATATCATATTTATTTTGATGTGTAAATTATCCCAAATTTGGCCAGTGGCAGCCCCTTCAAGATGACTTCTATGACTTTTACAGGTGTCCCCATCATTCTTTGGTTCTGTCTTTAATGTAGTTACCTAACATCTTTACTTACTCTTATTTTTGCAGAAAAGATGTTTCAGGCTCATGTCATTTTTTTTTCTTTTCTTGTCCCAGTTATGAAATTGACCAAAAAGTCCTGATTCCTTTGAGTCTAACTGACTTTTAATGCTTTCTTTGATTTATACTAAGATCCCAAGTATATTTGTGTTTGTTTCTTGGTCTTTTGCTATTTGGCTACTTTCCACAATCACTACACTGACCTAAACATAATATGCGTATAATTAGTTTTTTCCATAAATATTAATAAAGTGCTATCATGTGCTAGGCATTGCTGAAGAAACAAGGGATACAACAATGGGATGGAGAGACAATATTCCATCAATAAACATATTTTATTTGTAGAAAAAAGAGGAAAAAAACCCATAAAATATAGGTATAGCAGATGGTGATAACTTTACCTTACAACGACAGCTCTTTATCCTTATTCTCATTCCTGAACTACCTAGGCTACTTCTGAACCCATCCCATTCTATACAGATTTTAGAATTAGTTTTTAAGCTCCATAATATTTTGAAGGAATATCTTTAGAGTTTCTATGACTACATACATTAATTTGTAGAGAACTGGCAATATGATGCTATCAAGCTTTCATTTCCATGTCAAGGAAGACAGCTAGATTATGTAAAGGAAGCATTGTTGGGGTGCCTGGGTGGCTCAGTTGATTGGGCGTCTGACTCTTGATTTCAGCTCAGGTCATAATCTCACGATTCATGAGATCAAACACTATATTTGGCTCTGTACTGACAGCGTGGAGCCTGTGTGGGATTCTCTCTGTGCCTCTCTCTTTCTCTCTCTCAAAATCAATAAACAAACATTAAAAAAATAAAAGAAACATTTTTTCAAACCTCATTTGAACTATTTTATAAAATATTGTTTTGTTAAAAGCCTCTTGTGCTATAATCTATAGCTTTCTAAAATATGAATACAAGTACAGTCATTTTCTCACACACATACAAAAATTTGCCTTGCACAATGATTGCAGAAAAGTATGAGCATATGGTGAAATAATGAAGCAGGTTTCCCCCTTTTGCACTGTTGGTGGGAATGCAAACTGGTTCAGTTACTCTGGAAAACAGTACGGAAATCCCTCAAAAAATTCAAAATAGAACAGCCTATAACCCAGCAATTTCACGACTAGGTATTTATCCAAAGGATACAAAGATGCTGATTCAAAGGGGCATGTACACCCCAATATTTATGGAAGCACTATCAGATGTCCATTGACTGATGATAAAGAAGGTGTGGTATATATGCAATGGAATACTAGTCAGTGATCAAAAAGAATGAAATCTTGTCATTTGCAACAATGTGGATGGAACTAAAGTGTATTATGCTAAGTGAAAGAAGTTGGTCAGAGAAAGACAAATATCATGATTTCACTCATATGTGGAATTTAAGAAACAAAACAAATAGACGTAGGGGAAGGGAAGCAAAAAAAAAGATAAAAACAGAGAGGGAGGCAAAACTTTAATAGAAGGAAAGAAAAAAGAAAAAGAAAGAAAGAAAGAAAAAGAAAGAAAGAAAGAGAAAAGAGAAAAAAAAGAAAAAAAAATGAAGCAGATAACAGAGAAACTGTGGCATAGATGGGAAGAAATGAGAAACAGGAGGATGAATTAAATAGCTCTAGCAGTCTGTTGTGGGATAAGAATTTAGGAATCTTCATGTGGCAGTGTAAAGAGTTTTTGAGGCAGGTATGATGCATAAGACACTAAGGAAAAGAATAAAAAATGCTGCATTTCAATCATTTTGGTGTGTTTAATGGAATCTTTAGTGGTTTTTTTTAGAGTGATTTCAACGCAATTTGCTTTAAAAAATAAAATTTTAGGGGCGCCTGGGTGGCTCAGTCGGTTAAGCGTCCAACTTCGGCTCAGGTCGTGATCTCGTGGTCCGTGAGTTCGAGCCCCGCGTTGGGCTCTGTGCTGACAGCTCAGAGCCTGGAGCCTGCTTCGGATTCTGTGTCTCCCTCTCTCTCTGACCCTCCCCCCATTCATGCTCTGTCTCTCTCTGTCTCAAAAATAAATAAACGTTAAAAAAATAAAATAAAATTTTATTTTAAAGTATCACAGAGTTACTTGTTTAGAACCTATTCTACTTAAATTGCATTGAATCATCTTTCTGTACATCTCTTTCTTCCATTTTAATTTCCTACCAAACTTAAACAAATTGACCAAAAATAATAAATATTAAACCATTTTTATAATTCAAAATAATCTATCTTTACTAAGGTACATTTAAGCATTCTGTATAATTATAATTAACCAATTTATTACTTGGTTTTAAAAATATCATATTACGTTCCATTTTTCCACTTTAATGTTATAAAATAACAGTCAAGATGGGTCACAGAACTGTGGTTTCAAGTTGGTTTTTAAGATTGAATTTCTTTTTTTTTTTTAATCTTCTGATTTCTTCCCCATCTTCCCACTCCCTGCCCCTGACAACCACCAATCTTTTCTCTGTATCTATGAGCTTGGTTTTGTTTTGTTTTGTTTTGTTTTAGATTCCACATATAGGAGAAATCATATGGTATTTGCCTTTCTTTGTCTGACTTATATCACTTAGCATAATGCCCTTGAGGCCCATTCACACGTTGTTGCAAATGGCAAAATGTCATTCCTTCTTATGGCTGAGTAATATTTCATTATGTATTTTGCCCAGTACCACTCATATGGAACATTATTGCTTCCTCCTTTATTTTAAAAAGTTCCCTTTGAGGTAAGTATAGACCTTGCTGTCTGTAGGTCTTTCGAGCAACACTACATAAACTGGTATTTAGTTGATTTAGCTATAGCAGTACGATTAATAGTGTAAAAATATTAACCTAAGGAATGTAGGGTGGGTTTGCCAAAATATGAAGTGGAATTTTGTTTCCAAAGCATATTTAATTAATATGGATAACCTAGGGGCGCCTGGGTGGCTCAGGTGGTTGGACATCCAACTTTGGCTCAGGTCATGATCTCACTGTTCTGTGGGTTCCAGCCCCGAGTTGGGCTCTGTGCTGACAGCTCAGAGCCTGGAGCCTGCTTCAGATTCTGTGTCTCCCTCTCTCTCTGCTCCTCCCCCACTCTCACTCTCTTTCCCTCCAAAAATAAACATTAAAAAAATGTTTTAATTAAAAAATATGTATAACCTGAAGAATGTATTATCCATCCTATATTAAAAACAAGATAAAACACAGATTACCAGCTTTCCCATTCCACCCCCACTTACTATTAAACTTGATGACACGCTCTTTTTGGACTAAATTACAGTTGTTATGGTATGTATTTACTGCAGTTTTGCCTAATCTCAATCTCAAATTGTACCTCTTTCCATTAAATTTTTCTAGGGATGCCTGGCTGGCTCAGTTAGTTGAGCATCTGACTTCCACTCAGGTCATGATCTTGTGATTCGTGGGTTTGAGCCCCACAATGGGCTCACTGCTGTCAGCACAGAGCCCGCTTAAGATCCTCTGTCTCCCTCTCTCTCTGTCCCTCCCCTGCTCTTGGTCTTTCTCTCAAAAATAAACATTAAAAAAAAGTTTAAATTCTAAAGCTGCATATATATATGTGTGAGAGTGTGTGTGTGAGTACACACACACACACACACACACACACACTCACACATATATACATACATGCATATATACACACACACACACACACACACACACACACACACACACACACACAATTTATTTACCATTTATTCATCAGTGGACACTCAGGTTATTCCCCTATCTTGGCTATTGTAAATAGCTATTTGTTGTAAATACAACAAGCACAGAAGTACATAAATCTTTTTAAATCAGTGTTTCTGTTTTCTTCAGGTAAATATACAGAGAGAAATTATTGGATTCTATGGTACTTCTATTTTTTTTAATGTTTATTTATTTTGAGAGAGAGAGAGAGGGGAGAAGGGGAAGAGAGAGAGGAAGAGAGAGAATCCCAAACAGGTTCTGCACTGTCAGCACAAAGCCTGACACAGGGCTAGATCCCCATGACTATGACCTGAGCTAAAATCAAGAGCCAGATGCTTAAGTGACTGAGCCACCCAGGCACCTCTATGGTACTTCTATTGTTAGCGTTTTGAGGAACCTCCATACTGTTTTTCAGAGTGACTATCAATTTACACTCCCACCAACAGTATGCAAGAATTCCCTTCTCCACATCCTTGCTAACATTTGCTATTTCTTGTCTTTTTGATAGTAGCCATTCTAAAGGTAGGAAGTTGTATCTCATTGTGGTTTTGATTTGGATTTCTCTGATGATTAATAATGTTGAGCATCTTTTCATGTGTCTGTTAGCTATTTGCATGTCTTCTTTGAAAAAATGTTATTCAGATATACTGCCCATTTTTAATAGGATTGTTTTTTGTTGTTTTTTGTTTTTTGTTGTGTTTTTTTGTATGTCTGGCTACTGAGTTGTGTGAGTTCTCTATATATTTTGGATATTATTAACTCTTCATCAGATATATGAAGCCCAAATATTTTCTCCCACTCAGTAAGTTGCCTTTTTATTTTGCATATGGTTTCCTTTGCTGTGAAGATGCTTTTAGTTTGATGTTGTCTCACTTGTTTATTTTTGCTTTATTACTCTTAACTTTTGGTGTCAGATTTAAAAAATCATTGGTAACATCTATGTCAAGGAACTTACTGCCTAGGTTTCCTTCTAGAAGATTTATGGTTTCAGGTCTTACATTAAAATCTTTAATCCAAGTTTAGATTTACAAAATACTTATAATAATAGTCCAGAGAGTTGCTAAATGGCCCATACCCAGTTGCCTCTCTTATTGACATCTTATATTACTATAGTACATTTGTTACACCTAATTAATCAATATTGATACATTATTATTAACTAAACTACAGAATTAATTCAAAATTCATTAGTTTCTTCTCAATGTGCTTTTTCTATTCCAGAATCCTACCTAAGACAATTAGATAGTTTATTTTACATTAATCTGTTACTATTGCCAGACTCTTGGTTATTTTAATAAAACTCTGTCTTCAGGCTGACTTCTAGGCATAAACAAACCAGTTTGGCTTTATGTAGATCATACTAGGACATGACAATCAAATCCTCTTTATGATTCTTTTGCTTTATGGTCAGGATAAGTATCCAATAAGTTTAGATATAAATAATTTCCCTAGAAGACAACAAATTTGTTTAAAGGTGTTAGGACATACATAAAGCTACTGAACATGAGCAACTAAGTCTGAAGTCAGAAAATATACCAGGAAAGCCACTTCTGTTGGCCTCTAATGCTCTTCTACTTTCTTTCGTCCTGTAATTGTTCAAAGGTCTTGGATAGATCTCTAAGTGTAACTTCTGTTACTTTCAGATTTTTGGTGAATAATGTGAGATGATCATGAATATCATGTATCATGGTGTGAGTGCTAAAGCTAACAATCAGAAAAATCTGAAAACTGTCTTGGCACAGTGAATCACGACTCATCTATAAACCTGCATTCATCAGTAGGAAACTAGAAGTACCGGCCCTGAAACTCATGATATGTTAAACAGCCGTTAGCAAAACAGATTTGCTGAGTTGTTCAATTACTTTTTCAACACTGATCCAATACATCTGTGGCCATGTACCCAGAGCCTAGGAAAACATTTCCCTGAGGATGGATGTTTAGGGTTAATAGAAGATTTAAAAACTGAAAAAATGATAACAATAAAATAAATTTCCCCAGATTTTTCTTTCAACAGGCTTCAGATATTTAACTAATTTTGATTCTAACCATGTATTCTAGAATATAATAAACTTTGCCATGTGGGCATTAAAATGTTTGGTGATTCATAAGATTTATTCTATTAATTCACTCAAATACATATTGAGACCCTAGTATGGGTCAACCACTGTACTAAGTCTTGGGGATACAATGGATGAGATGGCCACAAAAGAAAAAAAAAGACAGTATCTACCCTTACAGAGCATGTTCTCTGGGGAGGGAGAGTCTTTGGTTAAATATACAGATGGATATAACATTTATATGCCTAAGGAGAGAATCAAATTTTCGGAAGGGATTGGTGTCCTTCTTGATTTAAATCCAAGTAATTATGGTCATTCCCAGTATATGATAGGTTTTACCTAAAAATGCATTATGAATTCAATACTTTTATACACATTTCATTCTTTTTGTAGCCATATGTACTTTCAACATTTACAAAAACTTTCCTTGTGACATTGAGCTTCTTTATAATCTAATTACATTAAGTACTAAGTTTTCAAAGAATGCTTTGTAGTTATACTGTAGGGGAGTTTAATGAGCACGTCATTGTTTACCCCATAGACGATATTATATCCTGGTAGAATGTTTTTCTAAAATTCAGAATATGGTGAGAAAATATTAGGTGACAATACAGGTCATACACCAGATAAGTAGATAATTAGACTAGTTTAAAAATTATAACCAAACAAGCGAAATCTTGCATATCTGTGCTGGCTATGTGTACTTTGGCATGCTATGTAGATTCTTCCATTGTCAAAGAAAGTACTTTTAAAAGCACTGTAAGGCTGGATTAAAGTTGAGTACATTTTTGAATAGCATGGTTTTTTTTTCACTGTATAAAATTCTGTTCATGGAAAAATGTGGCCAATGGATTAACAGGTCAAATGTATAATTTTGGAAATAGTTGAGCCCATAATAACCTAATACGTGAGAATACAGTGATTTCAAAAATTTAGAGGTTTTATAATATTTTTAAAAATCTGTAGGTGTATTTAATACTGCTTCCTATCAACAGTTCTTAATTGTATCCCTCTTAAAAAATTGTATACTCTCAATCTGTAAAAGGACAAATTCCATTTTTTTTGATAAACTTCATTTTGAATAAGTTGAAATGATATACATGAGAAAATTAGATATATTAGTAGCACATTTAAAATACCAAATCTCAGAATTTAGTGGTCTCAAATACTCAGAATTTAATATTAAAAGAAAAATAAAAAGCCTGATAAATAACTCAACGGTTAATACAGATGCAAACTAAAGTTCTACTTATTTCTTGCCATACCCAACATTACATTAAGCTACTTGCATATTAAGTATATATCCCAGACCTCAGGAGTTTAAGCATTTTAATACTGTTTGTAAATAATTTATTTTATTTTTTTTAAGTGCTTATTTATTTTTGAGAGAGAGAAACAGAGTGTGAACAGTGGAGGGCCAGAGAGAGAGAGATACAGAATCTGAAGCAAGCTTTAGGCTCTAAGCTGTCAGCACAGAGCCCAATGTGGGGCTTGAAGTCATGAACCTTGAGATCATGACCTGAGCCGAAGTTGGATGCTCAACCAACTTAGCCACCCAGGTGCCCCCATAAATAATTTAAAACCTTAGTTTGAAAACAACCAATCAGCATATGATCACAGAAATCATGTACTTTAAATAATGGAACTCTTACTCTCAAAAACAAGAAATTTTAACAGGCTGGTGTCTTGGCATTGTCCCTTGAGTTTTACGGAATCAGTAATCTGCCTTGCAAGGTAAATTGAGCAGTGAGTGTGGGGAATAATAAGACATTCAGAATAAATATGAATAAACCTAAGAAACACCACACTGCACAAGTACATCATCTGAATGCATTACTCTGAGATCATCTTTTTCCTAAATTCCCTCAAAACTACTCACAACAGACTTTTTTCTTCATTATCATGACCTCCTCGATCACCACCCCAGATGACTGACTTCAACTCTACTCTGTCCACTTTTCATTCTCTTTGGCCAGTCCTGTTTCCAACACCCCTTGCAGGCCAGCTATCTATCTTTTTCCACTGTGTGCTTGGGTGGTATGAGTTGGCTCAAGCTGGAGGGCAATCTCTTATTAATGTTGCTGCAAACGTTCTTTCGACTCATTATGTTAAATGAAAGGTGGACCTTTCTCACCCACACATCCTACGTTCCTTGAAAATCTAACCAAGTGGCACTTATTCTTTTTTTTTTCTACTTCTTGCTTGCCAAGTCCTAGAGAAAAGGTCAAATCAACACCGGCCTTCTTCTATCAGTTATTCTCAGACCACTGCCATTTCTTCAGTTAAGAAACAATGCTTACAAATGCCAATCTCCTTCCACTAATCGTGTGCTTGCTCTGTGAAATGCAGCTACAGCTAGTGGAGGAACCATGTGAATGTACTCCAGTACGGCCTCACAGAGCTAGACAGGTATTCTGGGCACTTGTCATTCTCTCTGTCTCTCTCTTTGGAAGTCCTCTTTCTGCTGGTGCTGCAGAGCACGTGTCCCTTCTCATTGTGGGCAGATGGTATAACTTTCTAGTTCATTCAGAGGCTTTCTGCAACTCTCCTTTTTCCACAGTCACCAAATCCACTACCTCTCTTTTGCTCCCATGTTTCTTTACCTTTCTACAGCAGCTAAAATTTTCCAGCATCCTAGTGCTCTGTAATGTCTTATTCAGTCCCAACTCATTAACTTGATAATGTTTTCTGAGACCTAGCATGTGGCTGACCCTGTCCAGGTGCTGTGGACAAACAGTAAACAAAACAGACCAAATTTTGTCTTTACTGAGGAGATGTCATGACATAAGTTATATAGTATACTGGAAAGTGATAAAGACTATGTAGAAAAGTAATGCAAGGAAAGGAATAGAGAGTGTGGGGCAAATAGGTTTGCAGTCACAATTTTCTTAAGGTTAAGTAAACATCAAGAAGGAGCTATTTAAGCAAATATTTAAAAGAAGTGAGGGGGTGAACCATATGGAAATGTGGGGAAAGGGCCCTCCAAGGAGGGCACAAGCTAGTGTAAAATCCTGAGAACATAAAGGCAAGTGTGGCTGATACAGAGTGAGCTGGGGAGAGGGAAGCATGACATGAGGTCAGAAAAATAAAAAGAGTGATACAGATAAATTATTAGAGGTCCTGGCTACACAGACAGGGCTCGCCTGTGTGAGGAGACAATTCAGTTTTGTTCTGAATGATAAGCAGAGCATACTGGAAAGAGAGAAGAGCATGTGCAATGTGTCGACATGTCCTATTTGGGAGATTGCAAATAATTTTAGGTAACTGCAGCAGGGGCCCTTGTGAGGATGAGAAGATGAGATGGGAAAGGAAGGAAGGAGCCAGACCATAAAGGGATATGAGCACAGGGTAAGACAGTTGAATTTCAGTCTACAGCCAACAAGGAGTCATCAAAGGCCTGAGGTAAGGAGAATAGCATCCATGACATGGAGAAAGAAATGTGAACCAGATGCCAAGGCTCTACTATGGGCAAAAAATTTCCTGACCGCTTAGATTACCTTAGCACCCTTCTCCAGCCTTCTTACCATATCCTCCAATCATCACACACACTCAGACAATTTGCTCTAGTCATGTTGCATATCTTTCTTGTTCAGTGGGTTCCCTCTAACTTTTTTGCACTGGTTATGAAGCTATCATCTCTCATAGTCTTCCATGTTCAGTTTTGTGATTCTGGGGTTGGGACTCAGCAAACCACAGTTTTGCTTCACCAGCTGTTTCCTATTAGGTTCTGCAAATGAAGGGAGCTTGGAAGGCTAGAGGAAGAAGGGAAATACTCCCTCCGTTTTGTTTGCTATTCCCATTTGTGTCACCTGAGGAATGGCTCTTCCTCCCCCCTCTGGCAGCAGCAGTTGGTTCAGTCATTGTTTATATAATTATTTTGTAACCTAAATAGCCATATAGGAGGTACTAGCACCCTCCGGGTGCTGGGCTTCTCAAAGGTGTGAATTCAGCTCCTTGGGGTTCCTTTTCAGAATATCTGAGGTGCCAGCATCAACAGGACAGCACTTCTCTTTAGAAGCTGTGGGTCTCCACCCCTTCTGAAGCCTGCTCCAAGCTTCTAGAGTCTGAGACCAGTTGTTCCTTTTTGTTCCATTAGCCCTACAGACGAAGGCTGCCCCTTGAAGTTACTATCTGCTAACTCAGTTTTGTTTGTTCATTTGTTGCCTTTGTAATTCCCCTCTATTAAATTTTAATAGGTGGCACAAAAAGCTGTTTTCTTGATTAGATTCTGATAGGTTTCTTTATTTTCTTTCTCACTTCAAACATTCAGCCGAAAACACTTTAGGGGCCTTTGTTCCTATTGAAACTTCAAGAGATTCTTCTGTTTTGTGTGTGTGTGTGTGTGTGTGTGTGTGTGTGTGTGTGTGTATATATATATATTTTTTTTATTTATTTATTATTTATTTATTTATTTATTTATTTTTACTTAAAAACTCACTTCAGGGGTGCCTAGGTGGCTCAGTCGGTTAAGCGTCCAACTTCAGTTCAGATCATGATCTCATAGCTTGTGAGTTAGAGCCCCGCATCGGGCTCTGTGCTAACATCTCAGAGCCGGGAGCCTGCTTCTGATTCTGTGTCTCTCTCTTTCTGCTCCTCTCCTGCTCATGCTCTGTCTCTCTCTCTTTCTCAAAAATAAATAAACATTTAAAAAAACTCACTTCAAAATGACTAAACAAGAATCTGAGAGCCTCCAATGTTCAAGACCTTATACAAGACACCATTAGGGGTACATAATACCAATGGTGGAGCAGTGGTGTTCTCTTGATAGATGACAGAGAGACAGAGAGAATGACTGAAAGATACAACAATATATACATAGATAACAATATATACAACAATATATACATAGATGTATAACAATGTGTACATAGATAGATATCTAGATAAACAATAACAGACCTCCAATATTGTATTATACTTTATCAACCAAATAACAACAACAACAACAACAACAACAACAACAAAACACTTATATTGTCTCAATACTTGGTAAATTTTAATGAATGTCATTATTCTTGGCATATTTGTTTTATTTTAATTTGAGACTGAAATAATCTAATTTTTTACTTATTTTACATGGATAGTTAGGTTCCCTCACATATACACTGGAATAGCAAGAATTTAATATTAAAATGGTTCAATTATAACCACTCTACTCATGCAAATGTGGTTTTAGAATGCACAGTTCTCTCTACCTCTTCCCTGAATGCCATCACTTCTTGACTAGGCTGTGCAGGGGGCAGGGGGAGGAGGTAAGAGAAGGAGAGTTGGTAGGGGATTATTAATTTGTGTATAGAAAGTAGCAGCAGTTTAAAAATTGGATGAGAAAAATTTGCCGGTCCAGAAGGTGAAAAGAGAGAAAGTTAAAATGGAGGAGTCAGCAACATTGTAAAGGAACATTGGCTCTAGTTAGAAGCCTGGAAAATCAAATAGTAGTTTAAAGGCAGTTGGTACATTGGGCCTCTTAAGAAGTAGAGAAGACACATTTCATATGCTTTGTTTGAGATGAATGAAATCTCAAGCTGCTAAATTTCAATGAACTGAAAGATACATTATTTGTGGAATATATTTAAGAATTCCTAAGAGTGCTAGATCAACAGGAACTGGCATAATTTATTATATTTCAGCTGACAGAGTGAAGAATAAAGACAATTCTGTGCAAGGGTCACATGAAAAAGGAAGTCAAGTGTAAAAGAAATCGGATCTTACTTTTTTCCTGATCTCTAGCCAAACATTCAGTTAAGAGGTGAACTTTTCTTCCAGCAAAGAAATGTCGCTTGCCAAGAATGTGGAGGTAAGCTATCTTATTCCAGGCCAAGCTGGGAATGAATTATGAAAGCGAAACTTATATCTTTTGGGAAACCAGATCAACTAAAGATCTGATGCAAAATGTTAAAAGGAATTGAATTCAGGAAGATCTGGATTCTAACTTAATCTCAGAGGGAATTCAAGGATTTTGTGGTTTCCTCCTCCCTCTCCCCCCCCCCCCACCTCTGGAATCAAATTTTACAGTTCTTACGTTTGTAGAAAAACATATAATGTTTTCTGAACTTTGTGTATGTTTCGTAGGGCCTTTAAATTGCTAGTTAATTTAAACAGCAGAAGATGGTACATTTAATTTATGACACTTCTGTGTATCATGTGGGGCAATGTTCTCTGAATGTTTCTGGAGCATCACCTAATTCCTCTGGCCTTCCAAACAACATGTCTTTGAAGGAAAAATTATCAGTGATTAAAATCAAGCATGATGGTGCTATGTTTTGATAGTAAAAATACTTGAATAATATGATATATTCATAATTTGCATGCCTACTTATTATTTATATTCAAAGCAGAGAATAAATCACTGGCATTTGGCACTTGTTTATAATATACACGCATTTGTAAGTGGCCAGTATTGGATGCTCTTGAAGCAAGTAAAGCACTTCTGGTAAGAGAATAGTATAAGCTAATGTAGGCAATGTATTTGTAAAATATTTTAAAAAGCATGAAGAATTATACAGCATGATGTATAGAAATAAAGAATGTAGGGTGTTGTTTGACTAATACAATGTGTGGTAAGTAATTACTCCCTTTCCCTATTTTGCGAGGTGAGGATGTTACATCTGTTCACTGTTAGACTATGTTTTATGAAATTATTGTCTGGATTGAAGTTTCAGTAAGAAAGTATGAGCATTTCCTTAGAAGCCAATCTTCATTACTATGGGTTTTAGATTACTTTCCAGGGTACAAGGTTTGCATCTGTGTGGCAAGAGACAGGAACCCTGTGGTGTGCTTATCTCAGGACCATGTGTTAATCAGCAATGTCTAAGTGCTTTCTGTGGAAAGTAATGCAAATACAGATGAAGTGCCAGTAGAACCATTTCTTGATTTCAAGGATATTTTGCTGTAGTAGTACTTTGTTTAAAAACATTCCACTGTTTAAAAACCACAAGGGCATACCAAGAGTCCTGTAAGTAAAAATAAAATTTGAATCATTTTACCAGTTTTCCTCCACTGGGTGTTTTGGAAGTTTATGTTGCTTTTTCTGGTTAGAGTGTTCATGCTATTTGAGGTTAAGAGTTTGAACAGGAAGGTACCAAGGCATTGATTCTCCTGTTAAGTGAGATGATGACAGAGGTAGGAACCATTCAGCAATATTTAGTCAAAAAATACTAAACATAATAGATAGTGGTTGATTGGGGTGCCTGGGTGGCTCAGTCAGTTGAGCTGCCAACTCTTGATTTTGGCTCAGGTTATGATCTCTCATGGTTTGTGAGATGGAGCCCCACATTGGACTCTGCGCTGACAGCCCGGAGCCTGCTTTGGATTCTTTCTTTCTCCCCTCTTACCCTCCCCTGCTCACGTGCATGCTCTCATTCTCTCAAAATAAATAATCTTTAAAAATAAGTAAATAAATAAATAAATAATAAAAAAAAACCCATAGTGGTAGAAATAAATTGAGAATTAAATATATTACAGTCAATAGCTAGTATGTAGGGATGTACTCTAATAAAAACAGAAGAGTGATTAGTGGCACTAAAAAGGAGCCAATCTACTAGTATAGGAATTCAAATACCAACAAAGTAAGCTTATATTTCCTGAGAGAAACAGGAAAAGGGTGACAATTAAGAAGTTAAAACTGGTAGACAGCATCTAATAATTCTTACCTACTGATATTCACATCCTTATGTAATCCCCTCCCCTTGAGTCACTTTCTGCTAATGGACAGAATACCACAATGGTGACTGAACGTCACTTCTGAGATTACGTTGCAAAATGACACTGGCTTCCACCTTGGTCAGTCTCTCTAGATCTCTCACTTGCTTTCTCTCATGAAGTAAGCTGCCACAGTGGGAGGGGACCTATGCGGAGGCAAAGAACTGAGGGCAGCCTCCATACAGAAGACATATGAATAGACACTTTTCCAAAGAAGACATCAAGATGGCCAACAGACACATGAAAAGATGCTCAACATCACTCATCACCAGGGAAATACAAATCAAAACCACACTGAGATAACACCTCACATTGGTCAGTGTGGCTAAAATTAACAACTCAAGAAACAACAGATGCTGGTGAGGATGTGGAGAAACAGGAACCCTCTTGCACTGTTGGTGGGAATGCAAACTGGTCCAGCCACTCTGGAAAACAGTGTGGAGGTTCCTCAAATAATTAAAAACAGAACTACCCTACGACCCAGAAATAGCACTACTAGGAATTTATCCAAAGGATACAGGAGTGATGATTCATAAACATGTATCCCAATGTTTATAGCAGTGCTTTCAACAATAGCCAAATTATCGAAAGAGCCTAAATGTTCATCAACTGATGAATGGATAAAGAAGACGTAGTTTGTATATACAATGAAACACTACTTGACAATGAAAAAGAATGAAATCCTGCCATTTGCAGCAACGTGGATGGAACTGGAGGGTATTATGCTAAGTGAAGTAAGTCAGTCATAGAAAGACAGATACCATGTTTTCACTCATGTGTGGAACTTCAGAAACTTAACAGAAGACCATGAGGAAGGCAAGGGGAAAAGTAGTTACAAACAGAGAGGGAAGGAAGCAAACCATAAGAGACTCTTAAATACCAAGAACAAACTGAGGGTTGTTGGGGGCAGGGGAAGAGGGGAAATGGGTGATGGGCATTGAGGAGGGCACTTGTTGGGATGAGCTCTGGGTGTTGTATGGAAGCGATGAATCATGGGAATCTACCCCAAAACCAAGAGCACACTGTATACACTGTATGTTAGCTAATTTGACAATAAATTATATTAAAAAATAAATAAAAATAAAAATAGGTATTAAAAAAAGAAAAACAGAACAAAACAAAAGCCAGTAAGAATGTTAGGGCCTCAGTCAACAGTCCATGGCGGACCGAATCTTGCCAACAACCACACGAGTGAGTCTGCAAGTGATTCTCTTCCCGATCAAGCCTTGAGATAACTGCGGCCCTGCCTGACACCTTGATTACAGCTTAGAGGGAGACACTGACACACAGACATCCTCCAAATTATGCCCAGAGTTCCTGAGGCAAAGAACATATCAGATAATAACTGTTAGTTGTTTTCAGCTGCAAAGTCTTGGAGTAATTTGTCATACAATTACAATTAACAACAACAACGAGGGCCCTGAAAGAGCAGAAAATTTCAGATAAATAGACCTAAGTAGAAGAAGGGAAATTAAAATGTATTCTTAACAGAAGGAATAGCATAGGAAATGCAGAGAGGTAGGGAATTTCATGGTGTTTTTGAGGAAAAGCACTTATGTAAATTTTCTGGAGCACACTGTGCTTGGAGGTGGCATGGAGGTGAGAATTCAGAACAGTACTTTGAAGTTCTCAACATCACAGATAGTCTGGAAAGTCAAGTTTAAGATTTATATTTTATTTAGTTAAATCAGGTACATAAAGGGAGCCAAGCAGTACTTTAGGAAGTTTTGCTGAGAGTAACGTATAAGATGAATGAAAAGGGAAAGACATAAAATGTACTACTGCAAGACCATATAAAAGTTCAGGAGAGAAAGCATGAGGAAAGGTGACAGAATAAAGATGTGAGAGACTAAGGTAAAGAAAAGTGACAGAATTTTTTTTCTTTTATCAACTGACTTTATGTGGGAGTCTTGAAGAGAGAGATAAGACACTTGCAAGGATTCAATCTTGGGATACTGGAAAAACAGCGAAACAACTTTAGAAATACTGAATTCAAGAGGAGATGCATGAAAAGACAAGGATTGATTTTTGACCTTTCAAGGCAAGATATCAACAAAACATTGTGGTGACAAATCAAAGCTACTGGCGAACATTTTAGGATAAAATTTGTATATGAGTTATACTTCAAGATGTGTGAAATGATCAAAGTCAGAGTCTCAAAAGAACTTTGAGAATGGGAAAGGCCCACATTTAAACATGAATGAAAAAGTATAAAAGAGCCAGAGAAAACAGTGCATTAGCAGAAGAAAGTGGTTGGTATCAATGTAGATGCAGATAAGTCCTTATACAAATAGGAGATCAAAACCCAGTGTTTTAGGCCAAAAACTGTGGAATCAAACTTACTTCTTAGCCATTCAAAAAGAAATTTCAGAAAAGCTGCCATTTAATCCCTACATTTTAATATGGAATTTCCATGTGTGCTACAGTTAATTTTTATTGTACTTTCCAAAACAAACCAATTATAAGTGGACCTAAGTAACTGAACTAAGCTACTTGTTACATGGCATTTTTGAAAAGGAAGTATCTTTGCAAGACAATTACTGAGATTTTAGGTCCTTCTTTGTGGCAAATAGATAAAAGTGTCAGCTGTGGACTGGAAAACTAAGAAGTCAGGAATTCCATCTTTATTAAGTGAGGTGGTTATCTTTTATAGGAAATTCTACCCAAGTGGTAAACATCTGAGCTTTATAATGATCAACAATAAATTTAGAAGCAGAGCATTGGACAACTTCCAGCAAGTTGGGAAATTGGGAAGGGCAGGCAGCACACTTTGGACTACTTTTGTTCAATTAGGAAATTTTCCTTTTCTATTCTTACTCTGTCTCTTTTACAGATTGGTAAAAATTGCTGTAAAGGAATAATTTTACATAGTGACAAGATCATTGATATTTAGTCTTGCTGTTGCCATCTACTCTACATTTTTGAAAAAGTTAAGAGTGATGATAGGAAAAAAACCCCTAGAAGCTTCCCTCCCTCTCCCTCTCTCTGTCTCTCTCTGACTCATAAGTAATCACCTTTCTCCATCTGAAACAAATTAACTCCTGGGGAGGAGATGTTCCAAGAGCTTTCACATAGTCGTTTCCAAGGAAACAGCTTCTTTTGTCCACAAGCGTCCTGCAGTTCAGACAGTAGATTGCTTTGTATCACCAGACAAGAGTCCATAGAAGCCAGCTAGTTCACATATACCTTAGAGTGTTAAAATCAAACTAATGATCCCACTGTAATCAGTACTGGATTACCATTTTAAAAAGTCTCAATCTACTGTAGGGGGTTGTGGAAAATGCTAAGGGTGGAGTTTCAAAATACAGTTTACTATGTTGGGTATAATCATAAAATGGCTTCATAAGAGGAACCTCCTCATTTTTTGTGGAATATAACATCCTTCAGTCTTGTGGAGCCCTCTACTGGAAAGCTCTGTGTATCAAACTCAGAGAAAGGTATTTTGCTTTTTAAAATCCATCTAAGTGTGAATTATTATATTGGTAAATATCATTTAACTTTTTCTTAGGAATTTATCTGTATTTCAACAGTTCGTAGGTACTTTGTCTAAAGAGTTGCTCTTAACTTTCTTGTTATCGTTTTCTGTTTGGAGAAAACAGTGTTGTTGAAGGCACTTGATCTATATTCTTTTATGTTGACAGAAATCATCATCTTAAAAACCTTGTATCGGGGCGCCTGGGTGGCGCAGTCGGTTAAGCGTCCGACTTCAGCCAGGTCACGATCTCGCGCTCCGTGAGTTCGAGCCCCGCGTCAGGGCTCTGGGCTGATGGCTCAGAGCCTGGAGCCTGTTTCCGATTCTGTGTCTCCCTCTCTCTCTCTGCCCCTCCCCTGTTCATGCTCTGTCTCTCTCTGTCCCAAAAATAAATAAACGTTAAAAAAACAAAACAAAACAAAAAAAAAACCTTGTATCAATATATTTGAAATATATGAAAATTATAGAATAGGAAAATATAATAGTATCTCTAAGGTGACATGATGAAACTTTAAGCATTGTAAAATGAGAACTGTATTCAGTTAGGCCAGAGAGATTACAATTCTAACCATGCAAAGAACAGTACAAGGAAAAGTTCAAAATTCAGCATAAAGTCAAACAAAGAGTAATTTTCTGAGTGTGAAAATTTAGAAAATATAATATTTTATGTTAGAAAATGTATCGCCAGAGGGGCGCCTGGGTGGCTCAGTCGGTTCAGCGACTAACTTCGGCTCAGGTCATAATCTTGTGGTTCATGAGTTTGAGCCCCACGTCTGCTCACTGCTCTCAGCGCAGCGCCCACTGTGGATCCTCGGTCTCCCTCTCTCTTTGCCCCTCCCCTGCTCACTTTCCCTCCCCCCCTTTCTCTTTCTCTGAAAAAAAATATTAAAAAAAAAGAAAATGTATCACCAGAGATAGGTTACCATAGGTTACTTACTCCATATTAGTGATATAATTCAAAATTAATGTAATGACATTTGATAGAAATAAAAATATTATATTTAAATCACATTTATGTAAGAATACAGGGATGTGAATTAGTTTTTTATACTTCATGGTTTCTGACTTTTTCCAGTGTAAATTAACCTAAGTGCCTACGAGAAGAGTTGTAGAATACAGGAAGCATTTTGTAAATGTTGCATCATACTCAGGATGGGTATTCTAGTGACTCTGAGACAGTGCTGTCTATATGAGTACAAGCAGAGTCTGTCCCTGTAGCAGCAATGACAGGGTCTAGCCCTCCAGGTTTAGTGAGAAATATTCAAGTAGGGCGTTCATATTATTCAAAGTCCAAACAAGGAAGCTTTGGGGAGTAAAAGGTAATTGATTATTCCACGGTAATAGCACAGATAAAAACTGACTTGGGCTGACAGCTATACTCACACAAACTACAACTCCAAATATGTCTGTTGCATGAAGGCTTAATCAGTTGGGGCTGAAACAAAAGATAATATTGGAAATAATGACTATTCTAGGTTTTACAGTAATTTTCCCTTTTCTGCTCTAAATGGTTTATATTTAAGCCACATATCTAGGGGCTCTATATTTTGAAATATGGCTATACAAAGGGCTATAATAATTATGCTTACTGCTATGTAGCACTGATGATTACCTAAAGTATGAACTAATATTAAGAGGATAGTATATATTAAGAACATTGCTTTGAAGTCAAAGTGGATCCCACTCCATGATTTAATGTTTGGTATTTAAGCATAATTTTCTCCATGTATAAAGTAGATATACTGTAATACTCATGTTTAAAAATTGTGATGAGGGTTTAATGAGATAATAAATATAAAAAACAATAAAATGCTGGATACATCACAAGTGATCCAAATGTGAAAGATACTATTATATATTAACAGGAGCAACATTTATTCACTTAGTGCTTTTGATTTTTCTAATAATTTTCATATGTATGTTTTGATACTTTCCCTTATGACTCTGATATTTGTAATTTTTTTTTTGTATTTTATGAGTGAGGGCACTAATATTCACAGAGATTATGTGATTTAACCAATCTAGGGTCACCTCATGAAATGTAAAAACGTCTGGCAGCTATTTAAGGAAAGGAAGAGTAGGAAAGGTAAGTCAACTAATTTAGTTAGATGCACAATTAGACTGGAGCTCTTTTAAAGGTGTTTCAATATGTGAACTCATCTTTGGAGAAGGGATTAGAGACTCTTTGAAAAGAGGGTAATGTTTCCTTAACCAACTAATTGTCCCACTTACATACTTGGACTAGAATTAGGGTTCCCTACCCCTTACTTTCTGAGGTATGTGAGTTTTTCTCATCAAAGGTTTCTATGAAACCCTGAGAAAACTCTGCAGCCTGCAGGTTTTGAGGTGCAGTCATTGTACCTGTTACACGGCACTTACATTCTCAGGGAATGTGATTACCATATGAACCTTCCGTGCCTGGCACTGCTGTAATCTTGTACTACTAGCCAAAATGCAAGTCCTTCTGTCTTCACCTTACTTCCATAGCTGAGTTCCTAAATTTGTCCTCCTCTCTCAACTAGCCTGCATCTTTCCATCATTATAGCATAGCGGTTAAGAGGATGCTCAGGTATCAGCCTTTCTGGCTTGAATCATTTGGTTTTTGCCTGTTACTGTCTTCACAAGTTTGGGCAAGCTGTTAACCCTTTGATGTCTCTGTTCTCTTCTCTGTAAAATAGGCAAAATAGTATATATTGCATGGGTTCTTGTGATGATTAAAAATGAGATAGCATTACATTTAAGATTCTTGGAAGTGTCTAGGTAATAGGAAGTATCTAAAATATTAATTTTCATTATTATTGATACTCTTTCCACCTCTTAACAATTTCCTGATTTGATCCCATTCCACTGAGCCAGATATAATTCAACTTCATGACAAAGAAACCAACTATTCTAGGCTACTGACTTTTGTTAAAGTCAAAATCCGATCATGTGAGAATTTCTGCTTCCCCTGTTATATCTTTAAATGGGGATTGCTTATTATCCAAAATTCTATACTTTGCAGGCTAGAAGGAAAGAGTGTTAGGATTCTACCTCTTTTCTCCAAAGACAGTATCCCACCACACTCAAATAAAAATTTCTTCTTTAGGTTTATGGTGTTATGCTATTCTACCTTCCACCTCAATGCTGGTACCTAAGGCTTCATGGTTAGACTTTATTTGCTGCACCTGGCTCAAGTCTTTTTACACCCCTAAATTACACTATCGTCCAAGACGGTTTCAATATCTATGCTCATCTATCCAGTAACCTTGTATCACAATTTACGGCCTTTCTTAACGTCAATCACCTGCACCTCAATTTTACTGCAGCCAACTATACCCACGGTCGTAACTTGGAACTAGTCATTGCTAAGAATTATCCAACATTCCAAATACATAACTCTACCACAACTTCCACCAAGCTGTTTCACATTTTTATGCTTACACGTCATTTACTAAGTTCATGATTTCCTCTCTTCTCCTTCCCCCCTTTCTTCTCCATTCTCTCTCTCTCTCCCTCTCTCTCTCGGACTCTCAGTCCCCTAAAGCCTCATTACTTACACCACTAAGCCACCCATATCTCACTGCCTTGTCTATTATTTCTTCTAAGTAAACTTAAAATTCTACAATACCCCCTAAAAACTTTCTAACCCAGGATGAGTCCATTCATTCAGCTTCTTCTTACACCCTGTCTGCCAAGAATTTCTATACGCACATAATTTGAATTGGCACCATCATAGATTCATGGTCTTTAGTCTCAGCTGGAAACCCAATGTGTCTTACTGAAATTTCATAGGCTGCAATAGAAATCCAGCTCCTATTTCTCAAAAGAGCCACTTTTAACCTTTTTTACTCTGATTAAAATTATTTTATATAACATTGCCATAATCACACTAAGTAAACTCTGCCTCCCAACTCAATAAATAAAGGCCATCTGACAGGAATTCTTTCAATTCTTGTCCTTCCCTCACTAACAAACTTGCCTACATGGTAAATAATAAATAATTTGAGTCAGGGACGGGGGTTTCAGATGCAGACTCAGAATTTTCAGAGGTGGGTTCTTTGCTGCTGAAGGGTTCTTCTTTGTTCAAAAACACAACTCTGTTTCCCTGACCACAGATGACTGTGTCAGCCCATAACTCAAGCTGGGTCAATTAGATTATCTTTTCTGGGAATTTGAAATTTGGTTTCAGAGATCATAGGCAGTTTTGGATGATGCTTTGAACTGCCATTTGTACACTCAGGAGCCATGTGCACATGGAAAGGCAGAGAGAAAGTAATATTGAAGCAGGGGTACCAAAGGAAGCTGAGATGAGGGAACTACAGCCCCGAAGAGACTGATTTTGGATCTTAATGAGACCCTGGTTCCTCTTTCCAGTCCCTGGTGATTTGTGTCTTCTGCTTGGAGATCCTAGCAAATACCTCTGAAGCTTATATTACCCCCACTCCCTTTGTTTACACTAGTTTGAATGGGTTGTAGTTACTTGCAACCAAAAAAATTTCTACTGAGGCAAGTAGAAATTCATTCTCTTTCTCTCCAATTTCATACAATAGTTTTTCTTCTATCATGGGTGAGTCCTTCCATATGTGCTCTGGATCCACTCTTCTCTTATGCCGTTAGTTATCAACACTCTCTCCTCTGTATCTTCAGCCTTACCTTCTATCGCTTTTCACTCAGAATATAAACATCCTTCACCACTCTAACCTTGAAAACAACATTCTCTTTCTTGAACTCTTGCTTCTCTCAAACACTGCCACACTGTCACAATGACACTCAGCAGAAAACCTTCTGTCCTCTACTACCAAACTTCTGGGAAAAGCAGTTTAATCTCACAGTTTCTAATTATTCATCTTCACCGGCAATGTGCTTTCTGCTCTCAATGCTCTTTGCTGACAAGTTTCAGTTCTTTATTTTTTTCTGATATATTAGAGCATTTGACATAGGTTAACTCCCCTTCTCTTTTAAAACCAGCTCTTTCCTGGTCTCTGACATATTATAGTCTATAGTATAAACATTCTTCTTTGTGACACTGATCCCTACTAATTTTAATGACACAGAGTTGTAAATGTATCACTCAGATCTCTCTTCTAAATTCCATTCACAGGGATCCATCTTGCCCATGTCTAAGGGTGGTAGTATCTATGTCACTCCTGTGCTGGAACGATATGATCTTTTCTCATTAACATCATGCTAAAACTCAAACAGCTAAGATGTTAGGCATGACTCTCCGTGCTCTTTCCCATCTTTCCATTGCTCCTTCAATCCATACCTTTGCTCTGTGCTGAATTTCTCATACTTCCCAAACCAGTTAGGTACTCTCACACTCACATACTCTGCCCATGGTCTTGTCTTTTGGTAATGCTCTCTCCAAAATTTATTGCCTGGGCCATTTCTACTTACTCCTGAAATCTCTTAACAACCATCACTTCTTCCCGGGAAATAATATATATTTTTAAAATTTAATTTATGTATTTAAATTCAAGTTAGTTAACATACAGTGTAGTATTGGTTTCAGGAGTAGAACCCAGTGATTCATCACTTACATATAACACCCTGTGCTCATGCAAACAAGTGCCTCCCTGATGCCCATCATCCATTTAGCCCAGGCCCCTTCACACTCCCCATTCGGCAACTCTCAGCTTGTTGTCTGTAATAAACAGTCTCTAATGGTTTGCCCCCCTCTCTGTTTCTATCTTATTTTTTCTTCCCTTCCCCTATGTTCATCTGTTGTGGTTCTTAAATTCCACATATGAGTAAAATTATTAAGTATTCGTCTTTCTCTGACTGACTTCTTTTGCTTAGCATAATACACTCTAGTTCCATCCATATTGTTGTAAATGGCAAGATTTCATCTTCCATAAAGAGGATGTGGTATCACATCTTTTATTTATCTTCTTTATTTTTTTCATATTTTTCCTTTAAATCTGTCTTCATATTTAAATTGGCTTTTTTTAAAATATGAAATTTATTGTCAAATTGGTTTCCATACAACACCCAGTGCTCATCCCAAAAGGTACCCTCCTCAATACCCAATCACCCACCCTCCCCTCCCTCCCACCCCCCATCAACGCTCAGTTTGTTCTCAGTTTTTAAGAGTCTCTTATTCTTTGGCTTCTTTATTCACTTGTCAGTTGATGGACATTTTGGTCTCTTTCCATAGTTTCGCTATTGTTGACAGCACTGCTATAAACATTGGGGTGCATGTGCCCTTTTGAGTTAGCATATTTTACTTTAGATAAATACCAGGTAGTGCAATTGGTGGATTCTAGGGTAGTTCTATTTTTGAATTTTGAGGAACCTCCATACTGTTTTCCTGAGTGGCTGCACCAGCTTGCATTCCTACCAGTAGTGCAAGTGGGTTCCCCTTTCTCCACATCCTCGCCAACATCTGTTGTTTCCTGGGTTGTTAATTTTAGCCATTCTGACAGGTGTGAGGTGGTGTCTCATTGTAGTTTTGATTTGTATTTCTCTGATGATGGGTGATGTTGAGCATCTTTTCATGTGTGTATTAGCCACCTGGATGTCTTCTTTGGAAAAGCTTCTATGCATGTCTTCTGCCTCTTCACTGGGTTATTTGTTTTTGGGTGTTGAGTTTGTTATATTCTTTATAGATTTTGGATACTAACAATATGTCATTTGCAAATATCTTCTCCAATTCCATCAGCTGTCTTTTAGTTTTGTTGATTGTTTCCTTCCTGTTCAGAAGCTTTTTATCTTGATGAGGTCCCAACAGTTCATTTTTGCTTTTATTTCTCTTGCCTCTGGAGGTGTCTAGTAAGAAGTACTGTGGCCAAGGTCAAAGAGTTTTCTGCCTGTTTTATCCCTAAGATTTTGATGGCTTCCTGTCTCATATTTAGGTTTTGCATCCATTTTGAATTTATTTTTGTGTATGGTGTAAGAATGTGGTCCAGGTTCATTCTTCTGTATGTTGCTGTCCAGTTTTCCCAGCACCATTTGCTGAAAAGACTGTTTTTCCCCCCATTTGATATTCTTTCCCGCTTTGTCAAGATTAGTTGGCCATACATGTGTGGGTCTGTTTATGGGTTCTCTGTTCTATTCCATTGCTCTATGAGTCTGTTTTTGTGCCAGTACCATACTGTCTTGATGATTACAGCTTTGTAATATAGCTTGAAGTATGGAATTGTGATGCCTCCAGCTTTGGTTTTCTTTTTTAACATAACTTTGGCTTTTGTGGTTCCATACAAATTTTAGAATTGTTTGTTCCAGCTCTGTGAAGAATGCTGGCATTATTTTGCTAGGAATTGCATTGAAGGTATAGATTGCTTTGGGTAGTATCAACATTTTGAACAATATTTGTTCTTCCAATCCGTGAGAATGGAATGTTTTTCCATTTCTTACTGTCCTCTTCAATTTCTTTCATAAGCTTTCTATATTTTTCAGCATACAGATCTTTTACCTCTTTGGTTAGATTTATTTCTAGATATCTTGTGGGATTTGGTACAATTATAAATGGGAAAGACTCCTTGATTTCTCTTTCTGATGTTTCATTATTGGTATATAGAAACGCAACTGATTCTTGTATGTTGATTTTATATCCTGTGACTGCTGAATTCACGTATCAGTTCTAGTGTTGTTTTTGTGGATTCTTTTGAGTTTTCCATGTAGAGTATCATGTCACCTATAGAGTGAAAGTTTAACTTATTTGCCAATTAGTATGCCTTTTATTTATTTTTAATATATGATTGCTGAGGCTAGGACTTCCAGTTCTATGTTGAACAACAGTGGTGAGAGTGGACACCCTGTTGTGTTCCTGACATTAGGGGGAAAGCTTTCAGTGTTACCCCATTGAGGATGATATTAGCTGTGGGTCTTTCATATGTGGCCTTTGTGATGTTGAGGTACGTTCCTTTCATCTCTACTTTCTTAAGGGCTTTTATCAAAAATGGATACTGTATTTTGTCAAATGCTTTTCTGTATCTATTGAGAGGATCATGTGGTATTCTTGTCCTTTCTTTTATTGATGTGATGTATCACATTGATCGTTTTGCAGATATTGAAGCATCCTTGCAGCCCATGAATAAATCATACTTGATCATGGTGAGTGATTTTTTAATGTACTGTTGAATTCTATTTGCTAATATCTTGTTGAGAATTTTTGCATCCAGGTTCATCAGGGATATTGGCCTGTAATTCTCCTTTTTAGTGGGATCTTTGTCTGATTTTGGAATCAAAGTAATGCTTGCTCCATAGAATGAATTTGGAAGCTCTCCTTCCATTTCTATTTTTTGAAACAATTTGAGAAGAAAAGGATTAACTCTTCTTTAAATATCTGGTATAATTATTCTGGGAAGCCATGTAGCCCAAGATTCTTGTTTGCTGGGAGAATTTTGATAACTGATTAAATTTCTTTGCTGGCTATTGGCCTGTTCAAGTTTTCTATTTCTTTCTGTTTCAGTTTTGGTAGTGTCTGAGTTTCTAGAAATTTGTTCATTTCTTCCAGATTGACCAGTTTGTTGGCATATAATTTTTCACAGTTTTCTCTTATAATTGTTTTTATTTCTGTGGTATTGGTTGTAATCTCTTCCTCTTGCATTCGTGATTTTATCTCTTTGGGTCCTTTCTCTCTTCTTTTTGATGAGTCTGTCTAGGGTCTTAACAATTTTGTTTATTCTTTCAAAGAGCCAGCATTTAGTTTCATTGATTTGTTTTTGGTTTTTTGTTTGTTTCTATATCATTTATTTCTGCTCTAATCTTTATTGTTTCCCTTCTTCTGCTGGCTTTAGGCTTTATTTGCTGCTCTTTTTCTAGCTCCTTTAGCTGTAAGGTCAGGTTTTGCATTTGGGACCTTCCTTGCTTCTTTAGATAGGACTGGATTGCAATGTACTTTCCTCTTAAGACTGCATTTGCTACATCTCAAGGGTTTGGACTATCATGTTTTCATTTTCCTTTGCTTCCATGTATTTTTTCATTTCTTCCTTAATTTTCTGTTTAACCCACTCATTGTTTAGTTGGATATTCTTTAACCTCCAAGTATTTGAGGACTTTAAAAATATTTTCTTGTGGTTAATTCCAAATTTCATAGCATTGTGATCTGAAAATATTCATGGTATGATCTTAATTTTTTTTATACCTGTTGAGGGCTGATTTGTGACCCAGTATGGGATCTATTCTGGAGAATGTCCATGTGCACTCGAGAAGAAAGTATATTCCGCTGCTCTAGAATGGAATGTTCTGATTATATTTGTTAAGTTCATATGGTCTAGTGTGTCATTCAAAGCCATTGTTTCCTTGTTGATTTTTTGCTTAGATCATCTGTCCATTGTTGTAAGTGGGGTATTAAAGTCTCCTTTTATTATGGTATTATTAGCAATGAATTCCTTTATGTTTCTAATTAATTGATTTATATATTTGTGTGCTTTCAAGTTGTGGGTATAAATATTTACAGTTGTTAGATCTTGATGGACATACCCCTTAATTATGATATAATGTCCTTCTTCATCCTTGTTACAGTCTTTGTTTTAAAATCTAATTTGTCTGATCTATGTATGGCTACTCTTTTAGCCTCCATTAGTATGATAGATGGTTTTTTTGACCTCCATTAGCATGATAGTTCTCCATCTCCTCACTTTCAATCTGCCAGGGTCTTTAGGTCCAAAGAGAGTCTCTTATAGGCAGCATATAGATGGATCTCGATTTTTTTTATATACATTGTAATACCTTATGTCTTTTGAGTAGAGCATTTAGTCCATTTACATTCAGAGTGATTACTAAAAGATATGAATTTAGTGTCATTCTGTTACCTGTAAAGTTGGTGTTTCTGGTGATGTTCTCTGGTCCTTTGTAGTCTTTGTTGCTTTGGTCTTCTTTTTCCTCCACTGTGAGACTTCCTCTCAAAATTTCTTGCAGGGCTGATTTAATAGTCATGAACTCCTTTAGTTTTTGTTTTTTGGGTAACTCTATCTCTCCTTCTATCTGAATGACAATTTTGCTGATAAAGAATTCTTGGCTGCATATTTTTTTCCCCCATTCAGCACATTGAATATTTCCTGCCAGTTCCTCTGGCCTGTCAAGTTTCAGTGGATAGGTCTGCTGCTAACCTTATCTGTCTACTCTTGTGGGTTAAGGACTTTCTTTCTCTAGCTGCTTTCAGAATTCTCTCTTTATCTTTGTATTTTGCAAGTTTCACTATGATATGTCATGGTGTTGACCTGATTTGTTGATTTTGAAGATTATTCTCTGTGCCTTTTGGATTTGAATGCCTGTTTCTTTCCCCATATTAGGGGAGCTCTCAACTATAATTTGTTCAAATAAACCTTCTGCCCTTTTCCCCACTCTTCTTCTTCTGGGATTTCTATGATACAGATATTTTTTCATTTTATAGAATCAGTTCTCTAAGTCTCCCCTCATGATCTAACAATTTCCTTTACCTCTTTTTTTTAACTTCATTATTTTCCATAATTTTATCCTCTATATCACCGATTCTCTCTTCTGCTTCTTCAATCTTCATTGTCACTGTATCCAGTTTGTTTTGCATTTCAGTTATAGCACTTTTTATTTCATCCCAACTAGTTCTTAGGTCTTTGATCTCTGCAGCAAGGATTTCTCTTGGGTCTTCTATGTTTTTTTCAAGTCCAGCTAGTAGTCTTGTGACTGTTGTTCTAAAATCTTATTCAAATATATTGCTTATATCTATTTTGAGCAAGTCCCTGGTTATGATTTCTTCCTGACTTTTCTTTTGGGGAGAATTCCTCTATCTTGTCAGTTTGGTTAAGTTTCTGTCTTTTGTGTGTTTTAAGCTTGTTATGTTCCCTAAACCTGGGAGTATTTCTATATTAAAAAGGGGTCAGGAGCTTCCATAAGTGTTTCTGGTGTATGCTGTGTGTACACTCTTTTGTGTTGGGGCTGCTCTTTCTCACTGGTCAGTCCTATGCAGAGTTCCTCTTTTTTTTGCAGGGGTGGAATATTTTCTCCTTTAACTAGCTATGCTTTTATTGTTTGTTGAAGTAACCATAGAAAAAATGGTGGGAAAAAGCCTGAACCCAGAAAAAGAGAAAAGGAACAGGAACAACAGCAACAGTAAAAAACAAACAGAGAATCAAAAACCTATAAAGTTGAGTCCAAAGAAAAAGAAAGGGGAAATAAAAGAAAAAAAAGTAAAAAGAAAAATATTAAAAAGCCTGATTCAAAAAAAGAGAAAAGGAAATGAAACAAACAAACAAACAAGAAACTATGAGCCCGGTTCGAAAAGAAAAAAAAAAAAAAAAAGAATTAGAAATTAAAAAAACAAAAAAGCACTGTAGGTGTCATTTTGAAGCACTCAGTTTTCAGTACACTTGGTGCATGGGGGTGCTGGCTGTGTTAGTCTTCTGGAGAAGAGGTTTGCTGCATTGGCTCAGAGTCAGTCTTGCCCCAGTAAGTAAGCAGTTGCCAGGCATGCGTGTGGGGGGGCAGGATTAGTGTAAGCAGGTCCTGACTCCACTGGGGGCCACTCTGCTGCTCTCTGAAGTACCACCATGCTGGTGTTGGATGAAAAATGGTGCCACCCTAATAAGTCATCCCCAGACAGGGGATCTCACACCCCCTGCTGTTCAGGCAGCCCTCACAGAGTAGGGAGGACAGTCAGTATGCCCTGCGACACAACTCTCCTGCATTTTTCCTTCGGTGTGCGGCTGGGATACAAAACCCAAAGCACTGTGCAGATCTGCTCTCTTCCTCCAGAGTAGAGCATTTCCTTGTTATGTCTTTAGCCCTCTGTACCTGAAAAACAGGCCCACAGCTACATTATTGCACAGAATCTATGGTATAGCACCATTTAAGCAGTAAAGGTTATATTCCCTCTGGGTGCACCTCTGTCCCCTGCTGCTGAAAGGCCTTTTACTGACACTTGCAGGGTCTTTTGTCCTTGGGGAGGCAATAAATCTGCTTCCAAAAGACTCTAGGAAGGGGAATATTCTCTCCCAGTGCACCCTGGAGATCTCTACACCACACTATACACTCTGGGGTCAGCTTCCTCCTCCCCAGGAGTGTATGCTACAGCTCCACTCTAAAGAAAGTTGCATACTTCTGAAACCTCAAATTTGAGCTGCAAACAGTTTGCAAAAACAAAAACAAACAAACAAAACCAAAAACCAAACCAAAACAAAAAGACCTGGGACACTCAGTACTTCTCTCTCCGCTGTGGTCCACAATGGTTTTCCTCTTGTGCACACTTGATGCTGTACTTTCTCAACCCCTCCCTCTTTGTCTCCCTTTTGTCTCTCCACAAAAAGGGTTTCCCTCCCTCCACAGCATTGCCATTTTTGTCTCCCCCAATTCACTTCCAATGCCCTTACATCTGCCAAACTGTCTTCCTCCAACTGTGGAGATCCTTCTGCCATTCTGCAGATTGATTTCCTGGGTGTTCCAAGTGATGTGACCTCAATACAGCTGTATTTGAGGGACAGGAAAGCCCAGGGTCCCCCTACTTCCCCACCATCTTAACTCCTCCCCAGGAAACAATATTTAATCACTTCCCTGGACTCAGGATAGCATAGCATTTACGAACATGGATTCTGAAATCAGCCTGTCCACGTTCAGATCCTAGCTCTACCACTAACTAGGTATGTAACCATGGGCAAATAAGTTAACCTTGCTGTGCCTCAAGTTCCAAAATGGAAATTGGAATAATACCTACTCATGATGTTGTTGTGATGATGAAAAAAAAACCATTGAGAATAATCCTAATACATAGCACATATTAAATAAATGTTAATTCATTATAACTCCATCCAGACACTATGCTTGACACATCGTAATCAATACATGTTGTGGACTGTCTGGGAGAAGTTCCTGCTTTCTAGGATATTCATAAATCACAATGGAATAGAAACAAGAGAATTGATCTAGCTTTAAAATTTTACCTCAGAGTTTCCAGTGATCAGGCTATTCATGTCCAGATGACCTAAAAGTCTAAATTAGGACTCTGTAAATGGTCTGATACAAAGATTTCCATTTGGAATTTGGAGTACAACTTTAGAGAACTCAGAAACAGTCTTCCCATGAATGAATAGTTGTCAGACCTTAATTTATGAGGGAATGGAGTCAGTCTTAGGTAGGAGGACAGAAAAAAAAAAGGCAGGGTAGAGAGTCTCATTATCATTCACAAATGATTCTGTATTCCAGAAAATATGCCAGAGTTGAGTTTTCATTAGAACTCTAGACCTGAATGGAAACTGTACTACTCATACAGAAGGGGCTCAAGGTCTGGAAGAGCTGTGACTTGAAGCACATCTTCCCTGGATATCCTAAGTAGTAATCCTGTTTCCTGGACCTTATTTGCAAGGAGCTAGACAAGCTGAACACTGTGGAAGGCCAGCAGATGTTTATGAGTCACTGGATTTGGGGAGTAAGAACTTGCTATTAGAATGCTCTACATCTCAGCCAAGATTTTATCTCAAATTTGATTGAGCTAAGTATGCCCAAGTGTATGGAGCTAGGTATTGGCAAAGTCTCTGGAAATGAAGCAGAGACCTTTAAAGTAGCTGTGTCAGAATTTCAATCGAGTTCTGAATTCTGAATCTTGTGCTTTTACCATTTTAAAACATACCAGGCATCATCGTTTACTGGAATAAATGTGTTCTAGGAAGTAAAATGGAGTAAATTGTGTTTCTACTAAATCCTTTTCCACATTTTTCTTATAAATGTGGCGACATGTTTCTACCAGCACAGAAAAAGACATTTCAGCATCAACATGTGAAAACAAAATGTAAGTAACAGCTATTTCATTTTAACCTTAAAATCCTGAAAGATAAGGAAGGAAGCTATATATTATCACCTCCTGTTCCCTGTGTAGAAAGGAAAATGAAGCACATTGGGGTCAAGTAATTTGTCAAAGGTCACCAAATGAGTTGGTGAGACTAACACTCTTCCAATATGCTTTCACCAGACCATGTTAGACCTAAAAGGTCATGGATACACACTTGTTTCCAAGTCTGAATTGCATTTTGGAGTGTGGAACCAGGTGACTAATGGAGAAACAGTGTTTGGATACCATGTTGTTGAGCTTGGACGAAACAGTCCTATTCAAGCCAATGACTGAAACTGAAGGAATAACCTGATGGAAGACTTAATGTTCCAAAGCCAAGTGCTGCCTGCCTATGTCAAGATACATGCAGTTTTACCCCAGCACTAAAGAGAGAAACATCTGTTACAATGGAGTTACTCCAGTGCAAGGGAGATGAGAAAAAAATGTTGATTAGAACACTGACAATATCCAGCTAATTTCATAAAAACGCACTATTGCACAAAAGCAATTTGCCAGGTAATAAAAACTGTTGGATTAACCAGGTGGCATTGTTGGATCAAATCTTCCTTTCCACTTTGCACAGTAGATATTTAAATGTCAACAGATGATTCCTCCAGGCCCCTTTACTTCTGCGGCTTATGGAAATATTTAATTAGCTTTACTGACATTCCATCATCCAATATGCTAAGGTTGGATTCCAAACATTGTAAATTTACAGCGGGATCTTTTTAATCTCTTATATATATTTTAAATATTTCTATGAAGAGTGATAATTAATATGCCTTTTCTATTTTTGCTTCTTAATCTAAATGCATTTTTCTAGCCTACTTGCTTGGATTTGCAGCTAAGCTTGTTTGGGAAGGATTTTGTTGACTAATCCAAGAATCCTAAATAATTTCTCTATGTAAAGAGGTCAAAATCATGGGAATACCACACCTCTTCCCTCATGACCCAAGGGTGGTGGGCACTGTGACTGCACTGATTTAATGTGTGCTTTGCTGCCTGTCTCTCCACAATGAGATGCTATACACATTTAGAGGACTTAGTTCATGTCCAATGTCAGAATGTAGCATTGTGCTCCATCCCAAGTTTCTCTGCGTTAGACCTTAATAGTTACTTTTTGTTAAGAAGTATGAAATAAAGTACTATGATATCTGAGTCTTTAAAAACATGCATATTTGCATAATAGGTCAAAAAAATGGCTTCCAAACCCACAGACAAAATACTTTTAATGATGCCTCTTTTTTTTCTTTTTTATATTTTATATTTGAGAGAGAGAGAGAGAGAGAGAGAGAGAGAGAGAAAGAGAACAAGCAGGGAAGGGAAGAGAGACGTAGACAGAATCTTAAGCAGGCTCCAGGCTCTGAGCTGCCAGCAGAGCCCAATGAGGGGCTTGAACTCACAAACTGTGAGATCATGACCTGAGCCGAAGTCAGATGCTTAACGGACTGAGCCACCCAGGTGCCCCACAGAGAAAATACTTTTATACTTTCATATAATTATCCACCTCCATTTTTGCAGACAATTGAGAGATGATTTAGGGATTCAATTGTATTTCTGGTCTAATCTACTAAATTATACTTTTTACTGAAACTCAACTCAACTACTAGGATCCATCAAAGTAGACTATGTGTGTATAGTGGAAAGTGTATATATGGAAAGAAAATGAGATTAGGTTGAAATGTTTTCATTAAAGATCGTAGCCAATAGTGACATATTTGGCAAAATTATGGTAATATATACAGAGATTTACACAAAAAAATGTTTGCACAACTAATGCATGTAAGAATATGCACACATATGGGGAAAAATAGGCTGGGAATCTGGAAGAAGACATGTTATTCAGGATTACGTGGGCACTAATTCTTATTCCCCTTTTCACCCAGTAATGACAAGATATTTTGATGCTGTGCCTATTTCAAAACCTAACAGAACTCAGAACAAATGTTTCCCTATATAGAAGCACTCAATTATTACAGTCTTTAATGAGAGTGGAATAAGCCCAGAGTATGCAGGAAAATATAGTAGCAAGTGCTTGTGGGGTGTGGTTAGATCTTACCTCCATGAGACAGTGCTCCTATTAAGGACTCTAGGGACTAAAGGAATTCTCTTGATTTTAATTAAATTCTGTTCTCTTGGCTAAATGAGTTTTAACTCAATCTGATATTCTACAGGAATGTTCTATACATCAAAGCAAGATGTATGGGTCAACAATTGTAGGTAGGTTGCTTATAACAGTAAATGAAACAGCACAAAAGAATCTCACCACATACTTAACACAATCAAATTTCTCCCACTGCCTCACATTCGTATTATAAAAGGCTGAGTACACACCTATGTTTCCAGTTATCTGTTGGCTAAATGCAAAAAGGAAAATCACACTAGTTTTTCTCATCTTTATTACCTATCTTTTGCTAATCAATTAGAAATGAATAAAATCAAACCCCAAAAAGACTATTAGTTTTAGACCATTAGTAATATGCATTCTTTCAGTACATAGGTGAAGAGAATTTGTACTTTTATATAGTCGTTTATTTATATATTCAGATAGGCATATCACTATTGTAACTAGAATTTCTATAGACTGGTTCACTTTATAAGACATTTTTACTCCATCAAAACTATAAGATCACTTTTATTATCATAACTTTACTGATGAGAAAACCAAAGCTCTGAAAATTAACTGATTTGCCAGAAGTAAACAGCTATTGCAATTGACCAAAGTGGGACTTGAACTCAGATACACTGACGCCATCCATATTCCATATGCCCTTCACTATACCACACTTATTAATTTTTATATCTGTACTCTCAGGTACATAAGATGTGTTTATAATGTGTGTTAGTGGTAACATAATTTCTCCTAGGACAGAAACACCCAAAATAGAAGTTTCAGAGACTGGCAAAAACTTAGTTCGTGGCCACACCTGATTGTAAGCCAGGTTTAGGAATACAGCTTTCATTCTGGGGGCCATGTGCCATAGTCAATAACAGGTTAATAAAAAAAAAAGACCTAAGAACTGGTTATGATATTCTTTGTCATATAATGGGAAATAATTTTTGATTCTTTGAATGGTGTCTGAAGAGTTCCCATTTGTGTATTTAATACAATTTCCAGTAAAAGGTCTTAAAGATGGAAAGGAAAGAAGAGTTGCAAACTCCATTTTAAAATTAAATTATTTTTAAACAATAAAATAAAATCATTAGTTTTTAAATTTTTTTAAAAATTTTTTTTTCAACGTTTATTTATTTTTGGGACAGAGAGAGACAGAGCATGAACGGGGGAGGGGCAGAGAGAGAGGGAGACACAGAATCGGAAACAGACTCCAGGCTCCGAGCCATCAGCCCAGAGCCCGACGCGGGGCTCGAACTCACGGACCGCGAGATCGTGACCTGGCTGAAGTCGGACGCTTAACCGACTGCGCCCCCCAGGCGCCCCTTAAAATTTTTTTAAACATTTAATTATTCTTGAGAGACAGAGCGTGAGTGAGGGAGGGGTAGAGAGGGGAGACACAAAATCTGAAGCAGGCTCCAGGCTCTGAGTTTTCAGCACAGAGCCCAACATGACGCTCGAACCCACTAACCATGAGATCATGACCTGAGTCAAAGTCGTACGCTCAACCGACTGAGCCACCCAGGAGCCCCTAAAATTAATTATTTTAAACAATAATTTCAACAAAGCTATTTTTAGTCCCTTGGCGTTTAATATATTTTCATTTGCATACTGCATGAATTTAATGGGTAGAGGCACATCTATTTTAACTTTTATGCAGTTTTTAGTTGAAATTCATGATTATTTGAAATTTAAGTACATAATTTTAGTGCCGCTAAATGTGCGGATGTGAAAAAAAAGATAATCGGCAATTTGATATTCTGCAAGTGTATTGATAACTGGCTTCAGAAAAAGTAGTGAAGATAGCTCTTTGTTCATTTAATTTGAATATATAAATAAGTTATACTCTTGGAATATCCCTTAACCATCAGAAAATATTATGGTTGGAAAGGAATAACTTGACAGTGGGCCACAGCCAGGTTAACTGGACATGCATTCTTTCTGGATTCCTACATTTTTCTCTTCAATGAAAATAGAAAAAAGGCAGAATAGCTTCTTGATGCCAAAATGTAAGACATTTTACATTCCTCCATCTCAAATTTCTCTTCACATGATTAGTTGGAAAACAGATTGAATATTCAGGTAATAAATTCCTCTGAACCACACATTTTCTTTGTTGTTGTGTTGTTGATGTTGTTTTATTTTCTTTTGTTTTATGGCATATGACAGCTTTCTCTGCATGTGTTTTTCTTTTGGTATCAGTCCAGTATCTTACTTTTCAGCATCGCTTTAACATCAAAATGCAGGGATTTTCTGACATGAGCCGTGGGCAAGATTCTGAGGAAGCAAGTTTCTTGGAGCTTCAATATTAATGTTATGATTTAAATTACATTTATTTCAGTTCTACTTTTATCCTCCTAAAAATTAGAAGTTATCACAATTTGTCTAAGAATGTGTATATTGTAAATTCCTCTAATGGTTCATACTCTTTCCCAATGCATCTTGCTCAATTACTTATGGTGGAATGATATTGGACATAACTGTCACTGAGACTGAAAATTATATAGTTGACACAGGCATCATGTGATCTGTAAACTGGGCTTGAATTTAGGGGATGTTATTGTAATGTTTTGTCTTCTTCTTTTTGAAGTTTATTTATTTTGAGAGAGAGAGAGCATGCAAGAGAGAGAGAGCGAGCACAGGTGCACAAGTTGGGGAGAGGCAGAGAAGGAAAGAGAATCCCAAGCAGGCTCTGCACCATCAAGCCTGATGTAGGGCTCAAACCCATGAACTGCAAGATCATTACCTGAGCTGAAGTCAGACACTTAACCAACTGAGCCACCCAGGCACCCCTAAAATGTTTTGTCCTAATGTAATTTTATTTGAGGCCATATATCCTCTTTCAGGCTTATGAAATTTCTAGAGTAGTCTACAGTAGTTGGATGGAACAGGGAGGAGGTGAAGAGGAAGAGAAAACTGAAAGAATCCCAAGTCCCTAACACCTCTGGAATTGGTGTTTCCAGAACTGTCTAGTTGTATTTTTAGTTGCTTTGTGAATATTTATATTATTAAACACACTAATATTTAAATGTAAATATTAAAATGTATAGTGTGTACCATAAAGCCACTCTTGTCCCCTCTAGTCTATTTTCAGTGCAGCTGCAGAGGGTCTGTTCAAAATCTGTCATGCCATTCGTCTGCCCACCACCCATCCGTCGGCAACCACTCCCCACTTCACTCAGATAAAAAGCAACAGTAGTTGCAATGGCCTCTCAGCTTTCTCTCTCTCTCCCCCATATAAACCCTACCACCTCTTGGTCATCTCCTTTCTTCTTTATGACTCACCCCAGCCACATTCACCTCTCTGCTATTATTTGAACATACACGGCATCTTTCTATCTTTAGGCCCTTGTTTAGCTCTTCTCAGCCTAAAAGAGTTTTGCCCCAGATAAATGTACTTATTTCACTCTTCATCCTCTTCCTCAACTTTCTGTTCAACTATTGGCTTCATAATGTGGCTTTCTCTGACAACCTATTAAATTACTCTCCACCCACACCCCTGACAACCTCTTTACCTTGCCTTTATTTTTTAAATACAACTTACCATCTTCTAAAATGCTATAAAATTTACTTAAAAAATTTTTAAATGTTTATTTGTTTTTGAGAGAGACAGAGACAGAATGTGAGCAGGTTAGGGGCAGAGAGAGAGGGAGACATGGAATTCAAATAAGGCTCCAGGCTCCGAGCTGTCATCACAGAGCCCGACGCAGGGCTCGAACTCAGGAGCTGCGAGATCATGACCTGAGCTGAAGTCGGACACTCAACTGACTGAGCCACCCAGGTGCCCCTAAAATTTACTTTTTAATTATGTTCATTGCCTATTGTCTTTTTCTTTTCTACAATATAAGCTCCATGAGGACAAGGATCGTTGGCTTGTCCTCTATGTATCAAAAAGGCCTTAAATGGTGCCTGACACATTGTGGACACTCAATATAAATGAGCTGAACAAATGAATATAACAACCTTCCACTCCTAAATATCCTGCTCATTCTCTGTTTCTTTATTCCTCTCTATGTTTCTTTCTTTCTCTCTCTTACACATGTACAGTCACATACATATTAACTCAAAGACACAGTAGCTCTTCCATTCAATATCTCAGCTAGAAGTAGCAAATGGATACTTCGCTCCACAACAGAACTCACTACTGCAGAGAGTCTATTGTGGAAATAAATGAAGACCAACCAAATGAGCAGAAGCAAAAGGTACTTATTCAGAGTTTTAGCAAGGAAGTCAGCCATCATCACTCATGGGTTTGGCAGAGTCAAAGGCTGGCAGAGTCAAAGGCAGGCAGAGGAGTAGAAAAAAAAAGGGAAGGATTCCGCCCTGAGTGGAAGCTATTAGTAGGCAGAAGCTGGAGATGAGTTAACAAGAAATGGGACATTTTATGTGATTATTTGGGGGTACATATTTGCTTTTTCTGGTTGGTAGTAAGTCAGACAAAAATCATGGAAACTTCCAGTATTAATCAAGTCTGGTATTTTTGGCTTAAGTGTTACTATTTGGCTCTTGGATTGTTACAACAGATTGCAGTCGGACTTCTTACAAGCTTGACTTACAAATAGCAGGCTGCGTTCCTGAAGGGCTGGTTACTGTAGATAATGGATTGGTTTCCTCAGCCGTTGCTGTAGGCTTTGGGTCAGAGTTCTATACTGTATATAATTTTACTGTTGCCCATTTATATTTTATGTCTCACTGTATATAAAACAAATGGACAGAGCAGTGTTTAAAAGATGGGACAACAGTACCTATCTAAATAGCCTCTAAATATTCTTTTATAACAACCATTATCACTTCAAATTCTCTAGACTTCCAGAATCTCAGTGAATTACTTTTAGGCTGGAATTAAAAAAAAAAAAATCCTCAATGCAATCCTTCCTGTTTCTGAGATTTTTCTCATTGGGTTATAAAAATTTTTTGAGGGTAAGCCACCCAGATGTATTTGCGGATGAGGTAACAATCCATTGATCATGTCAGCACTGGGCTAAGACCTATATTCATTGGCTTCCATCATCTATTCTTACTCTGCTCCAATCTGGTTTCCATACTGCAACTATTAATATATGTAAAATTGAGAGTGATGGCACAATTTATTAAAACATCACCTCATTTAGTCCCTTCATTGATTTATTATTGCTCTGAGGGTAAAATACAAGACCATTAATATGGCCAGCAAGACCCTTAATTGGCTTGGCTTTACCTTCCTTTTCAGCTTCTCTTCATCCCTAAACCTCTGTTTTTGTTCTAATTACTCTGGGAACTGCCTTGTGCTGGCCATGTTCCCTCTCACCACATAGGATTTCCCTGCACTTTCTCAATTCCTAAAACTTTTCCCTACCTCACCCCTGCCATTGTTTTGATTAATTACCATATTATCATGCTACAGATGTCAGCTGAGGCTATAACCCTTTTGCTAGCTTTATATATCTCTGTTTATAACCATTATAACATTATACCATTTATATGGTATACCATATATACAATTTATATACCATATATAATAATGGTATACCATTATACCATTTCAATTGTTATTAAGAATCAAACAAATAAATGTTGTTTGTCTTCTCCACTAGACTGAAGCTTTGGAAAGAAGGTAACAATTATTCAACACTACTTTCACCTTCAACACTACATAATGAATACTCAACAAATGATGTTTAATGAAAGAACCAATTAATGCCTGCTAAGAATGCACATAAGAGTAAAATAGGAACAGTAATCTGAAGGAGCTTATTGTCTAGACAGGAGTTAAAATAAATCAGACATAAATAGTACAAAGTAATCTACAAAGTAATATGAAATAATCATAGAACAGGGAACAATTAACTAGAAGCATAAGGTCAGCTTCTCAATTATGTTCCTTGAGTGGGGTTAGAGTAGGATTTTTTCAGATGTTGAGGAAGAAATGAAAATCAATGATACCTTCTTATCTATGATTGCTGTAACATAGACTTTATACATATATTTTTTGTAATTTTTGGATCTGCAACTATTTTTTATTATCCACAATAATGCTTCTCTGTTCACTGGGCATGATGATTTATGGTTCAGTCATAAACTATATAGAATATTTTGAAAAGAAATAATGACATTTCTTTTCAAAGGAATTAAACAGTGATTTCCTTCACTATTCTTAGTGTAAATTAAAAAGGAGGGGAAAGGAAAAGAATAATCTTTCATAATGCTCATAAATCAAGTTATTTAAAGCTATTCTTTGATGGATAGGGAAATATTGAACTAGGCAAAGCAAGATCTGAAAACTAAGAAGAAGTTGGGTTATGAGACAGGGTTTTATTAGGTTTTTCCTACAGCAGTCAGTCACCCTTGCTGCTCTCGGTTCAAGAGGAAAAAACAACACCCTGTAAGTCGCTGTTGAAAATAAAAACTTTCTTTATTTCCAAAATATTTCTTCTTTGAAGAACTGTATGTTTAAAAGCCAATATCTTCATACTCTTAAACAGCCTTGCCTTTTCAAATAGTAGCATTAATAATAGAGATTCACTTGCTCCAAATATTAAATATGTCTAAAGCTTTTAGGAATCGATACATTTTAGGTAATTCTATACTCAAATACAAGCCTTTAACTAACACACAATATCTCTTTTTATATGGTGAAAGTGTATAAAAGTGCTAATGTTTCCTGATTTGCTCCTGATAAACAACAAAATCCTTTAACATTGCAATGATGATCTATTACCATTAACAGTAATTTAGAAGACCCCTGAAGAGAAATACAATGTAATGAGTTCCCTTTAAGTCTTTACTTACAGAGAAAATATAATATATTCCTAGTCCCATCTGAATATTCAACAATTTTCCAGTTCTATTTGATTAAATTCCAGCTGAGTCTACCACAGGGAGTAGTATTTGCAACATCACTGGAAAAATTGAGGTTGATGTTGAAACACAGACTGAACAGAACTGGTATTTGAAGATTTTTCATTTTTTTCTAAGTCTAATATTATTGTCATGGAAATGGGAGAAGGACTGATGACAATGTCTTTTTAATAAGAGTCCAGCAGCACTGTATCTGATGTGCTAATCAAGAGCTGAGACATCTAAGTATCTTAAGTCCAGGGGGTTTGTGTTTCCTTTTTATCTCCTTTAATGCCTAGTCATATATTAACCTTAATCAGCAGTTTACATGGTGATATGTCACTCTATTAGCAGAGAATTAAAAACAAAAAACTTGCCACTTCAAGATAAATAAGTTTTGACTAGGTTATATACTGAACAAAAGACAATATGTGCAAAGCCTTTTATTTTTCAGACAGAGAGAGGGTTAGAAAGCTGTGCAAGCAGGAGAGGGGCAGAGAGACAGGTAGCCAGAGGATCCAAAGCAGGCTCTGTAGGAAGCCTGACTTGGGGCTCAAACTCACAAACTCTGAGATCATGACCTGAGCCAAAGTCAGATGCTTAACCGAATGAGCCACCCAGGCACCCCTGTGCAAAGCCTTTTTACAGGGATAAATGTTTGAATGGAAGCTTAATGCCCCTGTATTGCTTTTTAGCACTGTCTAAGAGACAACTTAGAAGGCTGTGTCCGTTCCCATTCCCTGTGGAAATGACCTATTGATACATTGTAAGGAAGATATATCTGTATCTAAACCTAAGTTTATCTATAAAGTGTTTTAATTGCCATATCCATCTCTGCTGTACCAATTGTTCATTGTGCACTCAGTGAGACTAAGTAGAACGATTAATTTTTACATTTTCCCATACTTTGTATTACTGACTTGTGGAAAAGTTACTTTTAAAAACAGACTCATTCATACAAACAAGTGGCATTCTTAGGGTTTAATTGTTATGGCTTATGTGTATTAGCTGAGTATGTGACCCATTGTTTAATTTTTAATTTTTTTTAAGGAACTTCTGAGTAAGAACATCCACACTGCTGGATGATCCAACTTGACTTTCTGCCCAGGTCCACACTCAAAATTTTCTTACAGTTCTCTGTGAACATTAGGTGTCAGCATAGGGCAACCTACTTGCAATTATTCCCAGCATGCCATTTCCTAAATTAGTATAAAGTCATTAGAATTCTATTTTTGTGTTCTTGATTAATTACCATCTACAATAGTCTCTTTGTTAATTTCTTACCCTTTCTTTGCCTCTTTTATATTTTACGGTGCAAGCTATGATGGCAGGAGGCAGAATCAAATTACTGGGGCCTAATTTTCTTTTACTTAGACATAGATCTGGTCTATTTACATTAAAAAATAATAGAAATCTTAGAGAATACAAAGGAAACTACTTTCTTAGCTATGATGATATATATCTGTGTGTGTGTGTGTGTTGCTATTCATTAAGACAGTTTTGGTTAGGTATATATTAAGTGTACACATTACTGCATTCCTTAAATTTAAACTTTTAATCAAAATTAAGTGTGATTAAATAAAATTAAAAATACATATGAAAAACAGGAGTCCCTATCTGTGTTCTCTAATTCCCTCTCTGAGAGGTATTTAACTTTTTCAGACTGATGGTATTTACATTTATAGATCTAACTAATGTACGTATACTTTTACATCTTGATGTTTTTTTCTCTTTTAGATATTATTAATTAAATTCCCTAATCAAAGAAAAGGATTTCACTCTCCCATTCTGTCCTCCACTATACCACATCCTTTATTTTCCCTCTCATTATAATTATTTGTGAATCACAATTCATAGCTAAGTAATATTTATTTTATATCATGTCCTTTCTTGCACAAAATTGTGTTGGCCCTGGAAGTAACAAAGATCTCTTTTTGATTTCTTCATTTGCTCAGTTCTAGTCACCATTTCATCCCCAGATTCCAATGTAAAGGGTCAAACTCTTTTTAATATATTTTAGTTCAGAAGTATTTAATAGTTTTATTGAGATATAATTCATATACATACATTTCACCTATTGAAGTGTATGATTCAATGGCTTTTAGAATATTCAGATGTGTATATCCATCACCACACTCTATTTTTAGAAGATTTTCATCACTTCGAAAAGAAATGTAATACCTCTTAGCCACCACTCTCAAACCTACTTCCCCCCAGCCCTAGGCAACTGTTAATCTATTTTCTGTCTATAGATTTGCCTATTCTGGACTTTTCATAGAAATGAAATAATGTAATATGTGGTCCTTTGTGATAGCCTTTTTGTATTAATAATGCATCCACTTTCATTTCTGATGCCAGTTCTCTTTCTGTCTCTGGTCTAGCTAAAAATTTGTCAATTTTCTTGATTTTTCGCAAGAAACCAACTTTTTTGTTCTATTGTTTTTCTATTCTACTTCTTTTATCTCCACTCTAATTTGTATTATTTTTTTCCATCTGCTAGCTTTGACTTTAGCTTACTCCTGTTTTTCTTGTTATTTACAGTTTAACTTTGGTTTTTGATTTGGGATCATTCTTCTTTTTAACAGAAACAGGGATAGGGATGCCTGGGTGGTTCAGTTGGTTAAGTGTCAGACTTGATTTTGGCCCAGGTCATGATCTCATAGTTTGTGAAACCAAGCCCTGCATGGGAGTCTGCTTGGGATTCTCTCTCTCTCTCTCTCTCTCTCTCTCTCTCTCTCTCTCTGACCCTCCCCTGCTTGAGCATCTCTCTCTCTTTCTCAAAATAAATAAATAAACATTAAAAAAACATAATCAGATATAGCCACAAAATTACCTCAGGGTAGTCCTTTTTTATTTCTAATACTGAGAATTTGTTTTTATTTATTATTTTTTATTTGAATTTTAGTTAGCTAATATATAGTGCACGATTGGTTTCAGGAGTAGAATTCAATGACTCATCACTTACACACAACACCCAGTGCTGATCACAAGTGCTCTCCTTAGTACCCATCACTCATCTAAGCCCATCTCCCACCCACCTCCTTCATCAACCCTCAGTTTGTTCTCTATTGTTAAGAGTCTCTTGCAGTTTGTTTCTCTTTCTTCTCTCCCCCTGCTTCCCATTTGTTCATCTGTTTTGTTTCTTAAATTCTACCTCTGAGTGAAATAATATATTTGTCTTTCTCTGACCAACTTATTTCACTTGGCATAACACATTCTGGCTCCATGCACATTGTTGCAAATGTCAATTCCATTAGTTTTGATGGCTGAATAGTATTTATTATAAATATATACCATATATTCTTTATCCATTCATCAGTCCATGGACATTTGGGCTCTATCCATAGTTTGGTAATTGTTGATAATGTTACTATAAACATCCCAATGTTTTTTCTGTGATTGATTTCTAGTTTAATTCCATTATGTCTGGAGAAGATATTTTGTGTGATTTAAGTCTTTTTAAATGTATTGAGACTTGTTTTGTGGTTTAGTATACAGTCTATCCTAAGACTGGTCCATGTGCACTTAAGAGTATGTATATTTGCTGTTGTTGGGTAGAGTGTTTTGTACATGACTGTTAGATAAAATTAGTTTTTGGTGCTGTTGAAGTCCTCTGTTTCTTTACTGATCTCCTATCTAATTTTTCTATTCATTACTGAAAGTGGTGTATTGAAATGTTCAACTGTTATTTATTTAAGAACTATCTATTTTGATTTTGTCAAGTTTTGCTTCATATGTTTTAAGGCCCTATTACTAAGTACATATATGTATATAATTATGTATTTTTGACAGATTGATCCTTTTATCAATATATAATGTCCTTCATTGCCTCTTGTAACAATGTTTTACTTAAAGTCTATTTGGTTTAATATTAGTACAGCCACCCTAGCTCTTTCGGTTGTGGTTTGCAGGGAATATATTTTCCTATCTCTTTCTTTTTAACCTATTAGATTCTTTGACTCTTAAGTAAGTCTCTTGTAGAAATCATATGGATGGGGCCTATTTATTTAACCATTCTTCTAATTTCTGTCTTTTAACTAAAAACTTTATCCAGTTATATTGTAAGTTAATAACAGTCAAGAACTTACTTCTGCATTTTGCTAGTTATTTTCAATATGGTATGTCTTTTTCTGTTGTTCTGGATTCTTCCATTAATGACTTATTTTTAATTAATTATTTTTATTTTTAAAATTTATTTTGAGAGAGATGGCGAGCAAGCAGAGAGATAGGGGGAGACAGAATCCCAAGCAGGCTCCACATCCTCAGCGTAGAGACCCTAACGCAGAGCTTGAACTCAGGAACCGCGAGATCATGACCTGAGCCGAAATCAAGGGTCAGACACTTAACCAACTGAACCACCCAGGCACCCGTATATTTCTTCTTGTCACATACCATTTTTATTCCTTCTCAGTTATTTTTGTGAATATTTTAAAGTGATATTCTTAGTGGTTACATTTGAAATTATAATTAACATCTCCAACTTGTAACAACCTAGTTTGAAGTTATAGCAACTTAGCTTCCATAGTATTCAATTCCCCTGTTGCTCTACATCTCCATTCCTTTCCCTTTATAGTGTCATCTTCACAAATTACATCATGACATGTGCCTGTTAACATAGGTTTATAATTATTATCTTATTTATTTGTCTTTTAAATTATACAGAAACAAAAAGAGAAGTTACAAACCAAAAATACAATAATACTGGTTTTTATATTTACGTATTTAGTTACTTTTATTTGTATCATTTATTTAAGTTATTCTCTAGCATCTTTACATTCACCCTGAAGGACTCTCGGTAGCATGCTTGTAAGGCAGGGCTACTAGGAATGATGTCCCTCAACTATTGTTTCTCTAGGAAAGTTTCAAATCTTCTTCCATTTTGCAGGATACTATGCCAGATATAAAATTCCTTTTTCACAGTTTTTTTTCTTTTATTTTCTTTCAGTGCCTGAAATATATTATCCTACTGCCTTCTGGTCTCCATAGTTAATGATAAAAAAATAAAATGTTATTCTTGTAGATTTCCTTTTATGTTATGATTTGGTTCTCGTATGAGGCTTTCAAAATTCTCTTCGCCTTTATCTTTTGACAGTTTGATTATAATGTGCCTATATGTGTAAGTCTGTTAGTTCATCCTACTTGGAACGCATTGAGTTTCTTGGATGTCTAGAACCATAATTTTCATCAACTTCGGAAAGGTTCTGTACCTTATTTCTTCAAATATTCTCATTCATCTCCTTTTCTTGTGGAATTTCTACTATGTGTATGTTTGTGTATTTGATGGTGTCCCACAGTGTCTTAGGCTGTGTTCAATTATTTTCATTCCTTTTTTTTTCCTGACACTTCAGAGTAGACAAATTAATTGACCTAACTTTAAATTTGTTGGCTGCTTCTGTGGCTTGTTCATATTTGCTTTTGAACTCCCACAATGAATGTTCCATTTCAGTTATCATGCTTTTCAGCTCCAAAATTTCTGTTTGGTTCTTTATTATAATTTTTCTCTCCTTATTGATATTCTCTATTTGTTGAGATGTTGTTCTCTGGCTTCCCTTTAGCTTTCTGTCCATGGTTTACTTTATTTGCCTGAGCATATTTAAGATAATTGATTTAACGTCTCTGCCTTGTAAACCCAATGTTTATGTTACATCAGGGACAGTTTCTGTTAATCCTCCTCCTCCTTTTTATTTCCTGTGAATGGGTCATACTTTCTTATTTCTTGGAATGCATCTTAATGTATTGTTGAAAACTGGACATTTTGAATGTTATGATATGAAGAAAACACTGGAAATCAGGTTCTACATTGTACCAGAATTTTTTGTTTATGGTTTATGTAGGGTTGTAATTATTTGTTTAGTAACTTTTCTAAACTTTCTTGGGGCCACATTGGATTTTTTTTTATCATGTGTGGTTTCTGGTCTCTTTTCTTTTGGCTTAGTCGCTAGCTATTGGTTTAATATAGATTTCCATAAATGCCTTGAGTCAAAAAAAAAAAAAGGAAATAAGAAAATTTAAAAATCCTTCTTGTTGAAACATTCCTTCAGCATATAGCAAGGTAATTTACAACTCTGCCTTAGCTTCTTTATTTTTCCAGCTTTACCAAGATATAATTGCCATATAACATTGTGCAAGTTTCTACAACATATTGATTTGATACACATATATTGCAAAATGATTACCACAATAAAGTTATTACATCCATTGCCTGACATAATAAAAATGTGTGTGTGTGTGTGGGTGTGTGTGTGTGTGCGCACACACACACACACGCTTTGCAGCGAGAACATTTAAGATCTAGTCTGTTAGCAATTTTCAAGTATATAATTCAGTGTTGTTATAGTCACCATGCTATACAGTAGACCCTCAAAACTTATTCAACTTATAACTGGTAGTTTGTACCCTTTGAGCAACATCTCTCCATTTACTCACCTTACAGTCCTTGGCAACCACTACTCTGCCCTGTTTCTATGAATTTGGCTTTAGATTCTAAATATGAGTGAGATCATGGGGATGCAGATATCTCTTCAAGATAGTATATTCATTCCTTCAGATATATACCCAGAAGTGGGACTGTTACATCACACAGCAGAGCTTTTTTTAATTTTTTGAGGAATCTTCAAACTGATTTCTGTAGCATCCCAATTTAAATTCCCTTCAAAAGTGCACAAGGGTTCTCGTTTTTTCAACATAGTTGCCAACATTTATTTTCTTTTGGTTTTTGATAACAGCCATTATCACATGTATGAGAAGTTATCATGGTTTTGATTTGCATTTCTCTGATGATTAGAGATGTTGAACATTTCACCTATTGGCCATTTGCAGGTCTCCTTTGAAAAGATCTATTCAGATTCTATGCAAATTTTTTCATCAGTTTTTTCTTTCTTTTCCTTTTTTTTTTAACCACTGAGCTGCAAGTTTACTATATATTTTGGATATTAACTCCTCCTCAGATGGTTTAGCAAATATTTTCTCCCTTCCCATAGGTTGTTTTTTAATTTGGTTGATTCTTTATTTTAGTGTTCAGAAGGTAGTTTATTTTTATTTTTGTTGCTTGTGCTTTTGGTATCTTATCCAAAAAATTGTTGCCAAGAGCAATGTCAGAGAGGTTTTTCCCTATGTTTTATTCAAGGAGTTTTATGGTTTTAGATTTTACATTTAAGGCTAATCCATTTCAAATTATTTTTTGTGAGCAAGGTAAATTAGGGGCCCAATATCATTCCTTTGCATATGAATATCCAGTTTTCCCAACATTTATGGAAGAAACTATGTTTTTCTCATTGAGTATTCTTGGCTCTCTTATCAAATGTTAGTTGATTATTTACACATGGGATTGTGTTTAGGTTCTTAGTTCTGTTCTATTTGTCTATGTATTGGCTTTTATGCCAATTATATACTGTTTTGATTATTATAGCTTTGTAATAAAGTTTTAAATCAGCAAGTATGGTGTCTCCAGCTTTTTTCTTCTTTCTTAGGAATTTTTAGCTATTTGGGGTTTTTATAATTCCACAAACATTTTAGGATTTTTTTTCTATTTCTGTGAAAAATGCCATTGAAATTTTAGTAGACATTGCATTGAATGTGTAGGTAGTTTTGGGTAGGAAGGGCATTTTAACAATATTAATTTTTCTTATCCACAATCATGGGATACATTTCCACTTATTTGTGTCTTCTTCAGTGTCCTTCTTCAATGTCTTATAGTTTTCACTGTACAGATCTTTCACTTCCTTGATTAAATTTACTTCTAAGTATTTCTTTAAATTTCTGATGATGATGTAACTGTAATTGTTTTCTTTTTTTCTTTTTCAGATAGTTTACTGTTAGTGTGTAAAAACACAACTGATTTTTCTATGTTGATGTTGTGTCCTGAAACTTCATTTACTAGTTCTAACAACTTTTTGCTGGACACCTTAGAACCTTCAATATATAAGATCACTTCATCTGCAAATAGAAACAATTTTACTTTTCCTTTCCAAATTGGATGTCTCTTATTTATTTTTCTTGCCTCACTGTTCTGACTAAAACTGACAGTGCTATGTTGAATAGGAGTGGTGAAATTGGACACCCTTGTTATATTCCTGATTATAGAGGGAAAGGTTTCAACCTTTCACTGATGAATATGATGTTAACTGTGGGCTTGTCATACAGTCATATTATGGTGAGTTATGTTCCCTCTATACCTGATTTGTTGAGAGTTTTTATCATGAAATGATGTTGAAACTTATCAAATCCTTTTTCTGCATCTATGAGATGTTTATATGATTTTTATTCTTTATTTTATTAATGTGATTACCACATTTATTGATTTGCATATGCTCAACCATCCTTGCATTCAAAACATATATCCTACTTGATTCTGGTGTATGATTGTCTTTTTTTTTAAGTTTATTTTCAGAGAGAGACAGACAGTGAGTGAGTAGGGGAGGGGCACAGAGGGAGAGACAGAATCCCAAGCAGGCTCTGTGCTTTCAGTTCAAAGCCTGATGCAGGGCTTGAACTCACAAACCATGAGATAATGACCTGAGCCTAGATCAAGAGACAGATGCTTAACTGACTGAGCCACCCAGCATCCTAGTGTATGATCCTTTCAACGTGCTATTGAATTTGACTCGTTAGTATTTTATTTACGTATTTATGTGTTCATTTATTTCTATTCAAGTTAGTTAACAAACAGTGTAGTATTGGTTTCAGGGGTTGAACCCAGTGATTCATCATTTACATATAACACCCACTGCTCATCCCAACAAGTGCCCTCCTTAATGTCCATCACCCATTTGGCCCATCCCCTCCACCCACGTCCCTTCCGGCAACCCTCAGTTCGTTTTCTGTCTTTAAGAGTCTCTTATAGTTTGCCTCCTCTCTGTTTTTATCTTATTTTTCCTTCCTAGTTTGTTAGTATTTTGTTGAGAATTTTTGCATCTGTATTCATCAAGGATACAGGCTTAGAGTTTTCTTTCCTTGTGTTCTTATCTGGTTTTGGCATCAGGGTAATGCTGTCCTCACAAAATGAGTTTGAGAATATTTCCTCCTCTTCAAATTTTTGGGATACTTTAAGAAGGATAGGTATTAATTTTTCTTTAAATGTTTGGTAGAATTTACCAGTGAAACCATATTTTCCTAACCTTTCTTTGTTGGAAGGTTTTGAATTGCTGATTAAATCACCTTACTCATTGTTGCTCTGTTCAGATTTTCCATTTCTTCATCAAGCCCTGTTAGATTGTATGTTTCTAGGAATTTGTCCATTTCTTCTAAGTTATGTTATTTATTTTGATGTATAATTGTTCACAGTATTCTGTTATGATCCTTTGTATTTCTGTGATATCAGTTGTAATGCCTCTTCTTTCATTTCTGATTTTGAGTCTTTGTTGTTTGTCAGTCTAGCTGAAGGTTTGTCAATTTTACTTTTTATTTTCATTCTTATTTTCTATTATTTATCTGTTTTCTATTTCTTTTATTTCTTCTCTGACGTTTGTTATTTCTTCCTTCTGCTAACTCAGGGCTTCATTTGTTCTTTTTGTGGTTCCTTTGGGTATAAGGTTTTCCTTATGAGATCTTTTTTCTTAATGTAGGTGCTTATCACTCAAAAGTATCCTGTTAAAACTACTTTTGATGCACCCACTAAGTTTTGGAATGTTTCCAGTTTTACTTGCTTCAAGATGCCTTTAAAATTTTTATTTTATTTTATTTCTTCCTTGACCCACTGGTTGTTCAGTAGTATGTTGTTTAATTCTCAGATTTTGTGAATTTTCCAGTTTTCTTCCTGCTATTACTGTTTCATCCCACTGTGCTCAGCAAAGATACTTGGTACGATTTCAATGGCTCCTACCTTCCAGTCATCAGCATACCTCAGTATTCTGAGTGGAAATGGATCTCTTCCCAGTGTCCCACACAGCTGGGAAGCAAGGTGCTCAGTCACATGCTCTCATTTTTCTATGTGAGAGAAACCGTGGGCCTCAGGGAGTTTCTCTTGGCACTGGGCTGTATCATCAAGGGAAGGGGTGATGCAGGGAAAGTGAAACTGTTCCTCTTAGCCTCTTCATTGCATTTGCTAATTTTTTTATTTTTTAATTTTTATTCAATTTTTTTAGTGATTTTCATGGTTCTTTTTTTTAAACTTGTTTCATTTTTTATTTTTTTAATTTACATCCAAATTAGTTAGCATATAGTGCAACAATGATTTCAGGAGTAGATTCCTCAGTGCCCCTTACCCATTTAGCCCATCCCCCACACACAACCCCTCCAGTAACCCTCAGTTTGTTCTCCATATTTATGAGTCTCTTCTGTTTTGTCCCCCCTCCCTGTTTTTATATTATTTTTGTTTTCCTTCCCTTATGTTCATCTGTTTTGTCTCTTAAAGTCTTTATATGAGTGAAGTCATATGATTTCTGTCTTTCTCTGACCGACTAATTTCACTTAGCATAATACCCTCCAGTTCCACCCACAGAGTTGCAAATGGCAACATTTCATTCTTTTTGATTGCCGAGTAATACTCCATTGTATATATATACCACATCTTCTTTATCCATTCATCCATTGATGGACATTTGGGCTCTTTCCATACTTTGGCTATTGTTGATAGTGCTGCTACAAACATAGGGGTGTGTGTGTCCCTTTGAAACAGCACACCTGTATCTTGTGGATAAATTCCTCGTAGTGCAATTGCTGGGTCGTAGAGTAGTTCTAAGTTTAGTTTTTTGAGGAACCTCCATACTGTTTTCCAGAGTGGCTGCACCGGCTTGTATTCCCACCAACAATGCAAAAGAGATCCTCTTTCTCCGCATCTTCCTCGCCAACATCTGTTGTTGCCTGAGTTGTTCATGTTAGCCATTCTGACAGGTGTAAGGTGGTATCTCATTGTGGTTTTGATTTGTATTTCCCTGGTGATGAGTGATGTTGAGCATGTTTTCATGTGTCGGTTGGCCATCTGGATGTCTTCTACAGAGAAGTATCTATTCATGTCTTTTGCCCATTTCTTCACTGGATTACTTGGTTTTTGGGTGTTGAGTTTGATAAGTTCTTTATAGATTTTGGATACTAACCCTTTATCTTATATGTCATTTGCAAATATCTTCTCCCATTCTGTCAGTTGCTTTTTGGTTTTGCTGATTGTTTCCTTGGCTGTGCAGAAGCTTTTTATTTTGATGAGGTCCCAGTGATTCATTTTTGCTTTTGTTTCCCTTGCCTCAGAGACGTGTTGAGTAAGAAGCTGCTGCAGCCAAGATCAAAGAGGTTTTTGCCTGCTTTCTCCTGGAGGATTTTGATGGCTTCCTATCTGACATTGAGGTCTTTCATCTATTTTGAGTTTATTTTTGTGTATGGTGTAAGAAAGTGGTCCAGGTTCATTCTTCTGCATGTCGCTGTCCATTTTTCCCAGCACCACTTGTTGAAGAGACTGTCTTTATTCCTTGGATATTCTTTCCTGCTTTGTCAAAGATTAGTTGGCGTTTATTTTTGAGAACCAGAGACAGAGCGCAAGCGGGAGTGGGGCAGAGAGAGAGGGAGACAGAATTTGAAGTAGCCTCCAGGCTCTGAGCTGTCAGCACAGAGCCTGATGTGGCACTCAAACTCAAGAGATGTGAGATCATGACCTGAGCCAAAGTCGGAAGCTTAACTGACACCAAGGTGCCCCTCTCCACTGCATTTAATTTTGGATTTTTTCCCTCTAATAGTATGCTAAAAGTTCTCTGCTGAACTGCCGGATTTTCACAAAGGCACCTTCAAACTTGGATGATGGTAAAAATCAATGCTCTTAGGGAAAAGATGGCAGAGTGCTCTTAATTATCCATTTGATCCTTTACTTCTTATTTTTAATGACCATAAAGATCAGCCAGAAGTGAAAGCATATGCTCTTCTCAGGTATTTACTAAGCACGCACACTGCCCTGTGCATGCACATGGCTTTCTAGATTCCCCAGTGTATGCAGAAACTTTTAAAATCTTGATGCCTCAAAATATCACATTCTCCAGCTTTTCCACCCAGGCTTTCAGCATGTCTATTGTTTTCCACAACTGTTATTTTATTCTCCAGGCAGAACAGTTGTTCATTTGCCTTTCACTTGTGTCTTTGATGAGCATACTCCACACAGGCACTTCTCTGTACTTAGTGCCAAGTTAGATGAAATTAAGAGTAGATCCTTGCATCTGTCCTCCAGCAAACCCACAGACAGGTCAAAACAGACAGACACGATTCCTTGGGAACAAAGCCCATTCTGCTCCTTCTGGAGCCAAGTACCCATGCCACCAAAATGGGCTGAAGTCTTCAAGGTTGCTAACATCCTGGAGCGTAGGGTAGAACCAAGGTAAGTTAAAATGCCCCAAACCTCTCCTAGCACGTTTCAGTGGCTTTCCTCCCAGTTAAACAGTCACTTGTTTGCTTTAAACCTTTGACTATCTTCCAGAATTCCATATAAGGTTGAGCCTGACAGATTTGCCAGTTTTTCAGTGTTTCTGGTCAGGAACAGGCCCCTGGAGTTCGTGCTATTCAATTTATGCTGACTTCACTCTTTTTGTGTTTTATATTCTATCATGTTAAGCATTTTATATTTAAATTTTCAAAGGTCAAGAAACATATTCTTTTTTTTTTTATATATGAAATTTATTGTCAAATTGGTTTCCATACAACACCCATTGCTCATCCCAAAAGGTGCCCTCCTCGATACCCATCACCCACCCTCTCCTCCCTCCCACCCCCCATCAACCCTTAGTTTGTTCTCAGTTCTCAACAGTCTCTTATGCTTTGGCTCTCTCCCACTCTAACCTCTTTTTTTTTTTTTTTCCTTCCCCTCCCCCATGGGTTCCTGTTAAGTTTCTCAGGATCCGCATAAGAGTGAAACCACATGGTATCTGTCTTTCTCTGTATGGCTTATTTCACTTAGCATCACATATTCTTAACTATAGAGAACAAACCGATGGTTACCAGAGGGGAGATGGGTTAAATAGGTGATGGGGATTAAGGAATGTACTTGTGATGAGCACTGGGTATTGTATGTAAGGGATGAATCAGTCTGTTGTGCACTTGAAACAAATATTACACTACATGTTAACTAACTGGAATTTAAGTAAAAACTTAGAAAAAAAAGAAAGCCAGCCAGCACATAAAAAATAAATTTTTAAAATTCAAAATATCAGGAAAAATTGGAAATTAATATAAAACGCCAACCTCTGGAGGTGGAATGCCAGGGGTACCTTACAAAAGCAAACACAAAAGCGTTCTAGAGGGATCTCCACCTTAGCTCTACAAAATTACTCAATATAAAGCCCACTAAAGATTATCACACACTTCAAAGCCTATAATAAATAAACACATGAAGGAAAGTCTATCATATATAAGATTTAGAAGACTCAACCATAACAAGATTAGATAATCATGGTCCTTAAAAAAACAGAAATATTGTTTGAGCCTGCTTTAAAATTTGATTTGTGTGATTAAATTAAGTATACAGAGCCAGATGACAGGATCTCAAGACTTCAGAGATTATATATGTTAAGCTTTAAATAAAGCTAAATAATATGATATAGCAGTAGGAACAAAGCATTGGCAAACATTAAAGAGGTCTGAGATGTCCCGGTGCAGCTCCCAGGATCCTTTCCCATCAGACAGGCTATAGTAGGATACATTTTTTACTGCCCATCATTGCATTGCTCAAATTCTTCCACGGCTGCTCATCTATTATAACAAAGAAGCCATCCAAAGACCAAAGGTGGGTGTACAATTTATGGCTTTAGTTGTGTTGTGTTTGTTTATAAATTTGTAGGTGTTTTTGTTTTTGATGGGCTTCAACTTGGACTTTCCCCCTTAATAAGGTTTTTTATAATGTAGCACTCTAGAGTAAAATGCCTCTTATGTTCCAGTCCTTTCATACTTTCAGTTCATTGGCTTTTATCCAAAAATGTATAAAACTCCATATCATATCCTTATTTTTATGATCTAGTTCCTCTGATGCCACAAGGAACATAATTTTTAATTCCATGCATTAAGCAGACTTATCTTTACCTTCTTTATTCAAAGTATAACCAATTACCTGTCACAATGCCTTCCAGACTGAATGTTGTCATTTGAGGTGGGGGGGGGGGGAATCTAACAAAGGGCCCAAAGGCATGGAAGCCACATTTTTATGTATTGCAGTGGTCCATTTCCATTTGATGAGTATCTGTTGGATTTCTTTCCCTGTTAGAATGTTGTTTTTACATGATGCATGCCATGATGTGTATTTCAGATCTCAAAATAATTTTACACCCTTCTAATAGAAGCAGGTTTAACTAAAGCACAATAACAAGTGAACAATCGTCAGAGACTAGAGCTGGGAATTACATTAGGAAAATTTCAAGTAAAAAATCTTAGTGGTTACTACTGGAAGGCAGTAACAAGCTTTTGGCCAAGGGCTCAGCAAGTATGGTTGGAGTTGCTGGCACTTTTATCATTTGATCATCTTTGAGGTTGTAGGACTCCAGAAGTATCCATTATGTAATGGCTTTTTGACACTCCATGGTAGGCTACTATTGTTCAGAGTCCCATTCACATTCAGCTTTTCTTTTTCTGGTAACTTTGTGAGTGGGTACTAAATTTATGAGGCAAAACAAACCAATTAATTTTTGTTTCAAGTTTTGAGCTGGTAGAAACAGTAGCTTATTTTCCATTGTTTGAGGAATGTTGCTAATGTCTCTGGGCCACATAATTCCCATGAATGTTACCATGTATTCTTGAACCTGCATTTTTACCTGGTCTCTGGTAGTGATATGATTAATCAGCATTTTTAATTATCTTAACTTGATCTTCAGATGGAGATCAGCATTATATCATCAATAAAATGTGTAACAGCACATTTCAACTGAATCAAATTGAACTAGTTATGGCACTAAGTAGAATTTAATTATCCCTAATGGAAACTCAGTAAACCTGTATTGGATTCTGTCCAATATGAATAGACAGAGGTTTGTTTTTAATTTAAGCACAAGTGACACACAATGTTACATTAGTTTCCGGTACAGGACATAATGCTTCAATAACTATGTTATACTTTCCACAAATATAGCTACCATCTATCACCATAAAATGCTATTATAATACCATTGACTATATTCCCTATGGTGTACCTTTTATCTCATTCCATAACTAGAAGCCTATACCTCCCACTCCCCTTGCCCTTTTTGTCCATCCCTCCAATCCCCTTTCCCTATGGCAACCACCAGCTTGTTTTCTGTATTTATAGGTCTGTTTCTGCTTTTGTTTGTTTATTCATTTGTTTTTTTTTAGATTCCACATATAAGTGAAATAATATAGCATTTGTTTTCCTCATATTTCATTTAGCATAATGGCCTCTAGGTCCAGTCATATTGTTGCAAATGGCAAGATCTCCTTCTTTTTTAGGGCTGAGTAATATTGATAATGATATATATACATGTAATATGTATATATATATATATCATGATATATATACCATGATATATATACCATGATATATATATCATGATACATATAATGATATATACTTATCATATGTATATCATATATATACATATATATGTGTGTATATATATATGATATATACATCACATCTTTATCCATTCATATATTGATGGACACTTGGATTGCTTCCTTACCTTGGCTATTGTAAGTAATGCTGCAATAACCTTAGGGGTGGATATATCTTTTCAAATTAGTGTTTTCATTTTCTTTGAGTAAATGTCTAATTGTGGAATTAGTGGATAATAGGGTATTTCTATTTTTATTTTTTTTAAAAAACATAACTACTGTTTTCCACAGTGGCTGCAATTTTACATTTCTGCCAGTAGGAATGCACAATGATTCTGGCTCTCTTCCATCATTGAAATTTAAAAAGAAACCATTAGATAAATCAATCACAGAATACCAATCCTCCTTAGCTTGTTGCAAATGTGAGGTGTTATACTATTAGGCATGGCTGATGCTGTTGGAGGAGCCATTTTTTTTTTCAGTCTTCCATAGTCTACAATTAACTTCCAGGATTCCTCAACTTTTCTTACAAGTAATATTTGATTAGTAAAGAGTATTTTGTGGGTGATATTATACTTGTGTCTAACATATCCTTAACCAAATCAAGAATTTATTGATGGCCCTCAGGTATACTATATTGTTTTAAATTAACCACTAGAATGGGTAAGATCTTTCTAAGGATTTCCATTTAGTACACCCAATTAAAACGGTATATAGAGCAGATTTTTACAACATCTCTTTATCTAATTGTTTGAGTAAAGGAAGAGCTTTCCTTTCCTCCCATTCAAATGTCACATATATGCGAATAATACATTCTGGTAAAGTTGATACACAACCATAAATAATCTTTGTTCATAAATTTCTACTTCAAGCCATAAAATTTACCACATCCCCATAACTTAATCATGTTGCCTTTTTGCTTTTTACTAGCAGGTTTAGGTATGACAGTAAACTATAAGCCATATAGAACAATTCTGATAAAACTTCTCCATCGCGCCCACGACATTTCACTCACACCAATGCAAAAGGTCTTGGATACCCTGCTACTGATGGCACCCCACTTTCCACTCTGGGACCAACCTGATCTATCTTCTTTAACTCGCCTGGTTTTAATCATTGCTGTTTATGAGGATCCTTATTTTTTCCCTATCACCATAAGATTTTTAAAAATTCACTATGACTAGGATAAAGTGAACAAATCTTTTCTATAACTTCTGGAGTTGGTGGTGCTGATGGGCCACATAATCTTTCCAGCAATGTATTCCTTTTTCATGACATTTTTAATGAACTATATCCCACTCTGTTTAATTGTCCTAAGGTTTTTTCATCCCTTATAATCTTAAAGTACCTTTTTTCCCCTGAATAGTATTTTTCCCATCACTTAACTCTTTAGGAGTTGAGCCAGTACATCTGTGACAGCTTCTCTCACATGCTTTTATGCTCTCAACAGGAGGGCCATACAAGAATCCCAAGCATGTGAGCCCCATTTACACATAAATCATTTCTTGGGTTAAAAGCCTAAATTTGGAATATACTTTATCATCATATGATCAATCTTAAGGTGCTTGTACTTTCAACATTTCAGTGCCCTCAGGATTACTCAGCTGCGTATAAGAGTGCAGTTGGACTATTACCCCTCTCAAGGTATTTTCACATAACCCTGACTTCTGGACTCAACTAGCTCACAGGTTAAGATATCCCTATTTATGCAATAAGTAGACAGCCTGAGTCCTTTCAATGTTCCAGGTTTGGGGTATCTCTTGAGCCCCACCTTTACCCTTACCTCATTCAAAGCCTACATAATCTTTTTAGTGATTATGAGTTAGGTAGGATAACATTCTGATCAAAAGAAGTATTTATATTACTCCCTGATTTCATCATGTCCCTTCCTGTTACAGACAGAATCAATGGTGGTAACTTGGCAGACAAAAAGCCTCGTGTTTTTTTCTTAGTGACTCTCATTTTGCCAAAGCAGCTAACAGCAGCCAAGGGACAGAATTCTTGACTGACTTCCCTTCTGTCTGAATTTCTTTTTTCATCCATTTAGGTATTTCCTTCGGCTCCAGATCTACCCACTTCCAAGTTGACATGTTTATCCTGCTGTCAATGGTCACAATACCACTGAATTGAAAGTCAACCTGAGGGAGCTAGCCTGGCATCAAAGGTCCTCCATATCCCAGTTCATCTTCCTTTCCTCCAAACTAAGCCTTATCCATCATTTAATTATAGACCCAAGGCCACTTCAAGTATTCTGCCTGGAACACCAACTACAGCAAATTGCACAGGGTCAGGTGACTCAAAGAACTCATGTAGCCACAGAGTATACTATTGGGGAAGGTCATCAAGAAGACATGACTGCAAGTTGACCTATGAGGTGCATCCCAGCAATCAGAGGCTCTTCAACACCCCCATCTGTGGATTGTGGGTTTTTCTTGCCTTCCCCACTCCCAGAAGCTGCCCCTAAGACATAATAGCCTTGAGACAGTGATGTGGCACTGAGACCATCTGGCAAGTATACTGTCCCACTGTGATAAACCCAGTTGAGGCCTCCATATAACTTTTAAGATTTGGTGGGCAGGTGCAAAGATCTACTCACCTTGCTGCTGCCCAAGACAAGCCCTATATGTAAGTTCCCTTTGCTCACTAAAACTCCCACCTACCAACCTGGAGTGGCCTGCCCCTATCTTCAGTCTCTCCTTGCCCTCCAAGTATGGGGGCCAGTTTTAGATTTCACCCAGGAAGCTCCCAAGGAGGTTATAAACCAACATACATTAATATAAAGCTTTACTAAAGGTAAAAGATATGACACAGCAGAGGATAAAGCATAGACAACCTTGAGAGAGAATGGAGATTTCTAGGCACAACTTGCAGACTATTTTCTCAGAGGCAGGACATACTTCATTTTTGGATCATGACCACCAAGGTAAGTGTGGGAAATCAGGATTCAGCAGAACCAAGATGTAAGTTCACTGGATGGGTCTTTTATATTCCATTGGTCAGGGAACTAAAGCAGACTGGGTTTAAACAGGTGAAATAGATACAAACGATTAATCATGTATTTTCAACAAAAAAGTACACACACTGGTTCAGAGAACCTCTAAGAAAGCTTTGGACTTTTTTTTTTAATGTTTATTTAGTTTTGAGAGAGAGAGAGAGAGAGAGAGAGAGAGAGAGAGAACGACTGGCGGAGGGGACAGAGAAACGGAGACATAGAATCGAAAGCAGTCTCCAGGCTCGGAGCTGTCAGCAAAGAGTCTGATGCAGAGCTCGAACTCATGCGCTATGACATCACAACTTGAGCTGAAGTCAGATGCTTAACAGACTGAGCCACCCAGGCGCCCCCGGACTTTAAATAAGACATTATAAATTACTACCTAATGTGTTTAATCACTTCTTCTGTCCAGTGTCAGTATCATGGTGAATCTGGACATAAGAATAGAGATACTGAAAACTAGTTTTTAGCTTTTTCAACAACTTTCAAAAATTATATGTCAGATTAAAAAATGGAAAAGCATAAAGTCTTGGTTTTGAATCATGTAATGTTAGAAATACACATTAAACTGCTATTATATACACAGACATGCTATTTAAAAATATACGTATGTGCTATTGATTGTTTTAAAACAAATTATTTGATTGGCTAGATCCTACTAGTCACCTACTAGACTGGTGACTGCCTGGTAAGCCCAAATATCTCCTTATCTGTGAAGCCACTTAGATGATAGAGAAAATGTTCAAAATTAAACATAAATATGAAATGCTTTGATATGAAAAATGTATTTCTTAAGCATTTTAAAAATAGAAATGTTAAAACTAAAAATAAACAAACATAAAAAAATGAGTTACTAAGCTATAAAAATATGGAAGAAAGAAATTCAAATTACTAAGTAAAATAAGCCAATTTGAAAGGGCTATCTACTATATGATTCCAACAACATGACATTCTGGAAGACACAAAACTACAGAGACAGTAAAAAGATCAGTGGGGATCTTGCCAGGATTAGTGGAGAGGTAGCAATGAACATACAGAGCCCAGAGGATTTGGGGGGCAGTGAAATAATACTATATTATATGGTGTGTGTATGCAATTATGTTGTAATAACTTATAATATCTATTTTATATGTAAATAATATATATAGTATACCTACATTATACTCTATCAATAGATACATGTCATTACACGTTTGTCAAAACTCATATAATGTACAACATCAAGAGTGAACCTTAATATAAACTTTGGACTTTGGGGATAATGACGTTTCAATGTAGGTTCGCCAATTATAACAAATGTACCTATCTGGTGGGGATGTTGAGAGTAGGGGAGGTTGTGGAGGGGAGGACAGAGGGTATATAGAAACTTTATACAATTTTCACTCACTTTTCTGTGAACCTAAAACTGCTCTAAAAAGTAGCCTATTGAAAAGAAAAAAAAAAGGATGGATGGAAAAAGATACACTAGGTGCATTATAACAAGTAGTTTACTATTACCATCAAGACAGGGGTATTAGGATCTTTACTCAGGATAAAGGTATTTGCTACAGTTAATAAAAGGAAAGTTTACCAGACTGTTATATCAACTATGGACTTTAGTTTACCTTGTCAGCTTCTGGAGGCTGCCTACATCCCTTGTGGTACTTTCTCCATCTTCCAAGCCAGCAACGTTGCATCTCTCTGATCCTTCTTCTCCTCTTTCCGTAACTACTAAAAAGAAGAAGTTAGGAAAAGTTATCTGCTCTAAAATCTCCTATCATTAGATTAAGTCCACCTGGATAATCCAGGATGCTCTTCCCATCAGAAGGTCTTTACCTTTGTAACACCTGCAAAGTCCCTTTTGCCGTGTAAAGTAATACATTCACAGGGTCCAAGGATTAGGATGCGAACATCTTTGAGAACATATTTTACCTTCTATAAGCTTCCAAGTTCAAGTTGTTTGCCAAAACAATCCATTGTGTCTATACAACTAAAGATCCCAATTTTTGCTTGCTATTGGTTAAAGGCAGTCTTGAAACCCTAGAGGCCGTCTCCTGTTTCTTGCCATATGGGCTTCTGCAACATAACTGCTGATTTCATGACACCTGTAGGGAGAATGTCTGGCTCTAGTATGCTATGATATAGTCATATAGCATAACTGAATCATAGAAATGATTGCCATATCCTATTGATTAGAAGCAAATCTTGGGGGTTGCTCAGTCAAGGTGGGGGGAGTGGGTTACACAAATGTGTGGACACCGGAGAAAGGAAAATCTTTGAAGCTCACCTTAGAATCTGCCTCCTCACTAGTCATTGAACTTCTTAGTATACTCTGAGAAAAATCTCACAGGAGACACATAAACACTTGTATGGAATACTAATTGTTATATTATTTGCAACTGTGAAAATCTTGAAATAACCCAAATGCCCATTAGCAAAAGAATGAAATAAGTTGTGATATATCCAGACAATAAATACTAAACTGGTTAAAATGAATGAATTAGAGCCTCAGGTATCAGCATACATAAATCCCCAAAATGTGTTTTTTAACTCCACAAACTGTAATTTGTAAATCATATTGAACCATTTAGTTAAACCTGAAAACAAGAAAAAGGATATAATGTAATATTTATTAATATAAAGCTGTGTTTAAAATTTCTAGAATACATGCATAGAAATGATAAAACCAAATTCAGAAGAGTGGGTACTTCTGAAGGGATGAGTGAATTACGGAATTAGGGAGAGATATGCAACTGACCTCAACTGTGTCTTGAATGATTTATTTATATAAAAAAATTCAAAAAATAATGAAGCCAAATCTGACTTTGAAGGTAAAATCTGACAAAGCTGACTGGGAAGCACAGGGTGTTCAATATTCTATATTATTTTTTTGTGTGTTTACCTGAAATATTTTGTGAGAAAAATGTAATATAGATACATTGAAACATCAATATTTAGTATTTAAAACAAGGACACTGGGGGGCGCCTGGGTGGCGCAGTCGGTTAAGCGTCCGACTTCAGCCAGGTCACGATCTGGCGGTCCGGGAGTTCGAGCCCCGCGTCGGGCTCTGGGCTGATGGCTCAGAGCCTGGAGCCTGTTTCCGATTCTGTGTCTCCCTCTCTCTCTGCCCCTCCCCCATTCATGCTCTGTCTCTCTCTGTCCCAAAAATAAATAAACGTTGAAAAAAAAATTTTAAAACAAGGACACTGGTTCAATCCCAAATCCCTCATTTACTGACTATAACCCTTAGGCAAGTTGTTATACCAACATGAGCCTCAGTTTACTTTGAATGGGTTACAAAGAGCATCTGCCTCATTGAATTATGATGAAAACAAAAAAAAATGGTTTAATACATTTAAAGCACTTAAAACGGTTCTTGGTAATGACAGCAGTTTTTATTATGTATCAACTTGACTAGGCTATAATGCCTAGTTGTTTGTTCAAATACTAGTCTAGATGTTGTTGTGAAGGTATTTGCAAATGTGGTTAATGTTTACAATCACTGGATTTTACGTAAAGCAGATTAACCTACATAATGTAAGTATGCCAACAATTAAAGGCTTTAAAAACAAGAAAAGGTTGGGGCACCTAGGTGGCTCAGTTGGTTAAGCGTCCAACTTCGGCTCAGGTCATGATCTCACAGTTCGTGGGTTCGAGCCCCACATCTGGCTCTGTGCAGACACACTCGGTGTCTGGAGCCTGCTTCTGATTCTGTGTCTTTCTCTCTCTCTCTGCCTTCCCCTGCTTACACTCTGTCTCTCTCGAAAATAAAATAAAATAAAACATTTAAAAAAATGTTAAAAAAAAAAAACAAGAAAAGGAATTCTATCTTAAGGCTACAGCATAAAATCCTGCCTGAGTTTTCAGTCTGCTGTCCTGCCCCGTACATTTTGAATTCTAGACTGCACCATTAACTCATACCCTGCCGATTTTGAATTCTAGACTGCATTATTAACTCTTCCATAAATTTCCAGCCTTCTGGTTTGCCCTATGGATTTCAGACTCACCAGCCTCCACAATCATGTGAACCAATTCCATAAAAATACATCTCTCTATAAACCCCATTGGTTCTGTTTCTCTGTAGAACCCTGACTAATAGAGCAGTTTACTATCCAGGTGTTCTCAGTTTTTCTTTTGGTCCATATTGACACAATGGGCAATATGAACTATATACTTATTTGGGGGATAATTTAACTTGCCTATTTTCTCTTTTGCATTTATTGGATGTGGCCTTTTACAAAATTTTCTGTGGTTACAAAATTTTCTCTAGGAAATCTTTAGCATATGTTTTCCATATACTAAAAGGTTAGAATTGGACTTTGAACTATTGCAGTTAAGATAAAGTAAGAATTAATGAAATATTTAAAATGTGATGTTAATAAAATTAGTATGTTTGGCATGGGGAAGAATGCTCTGGACAAAACCACTGAAACGAACTTAAGCTAGATGTAAAGATATACCTTGTGGCCACTAGAGGGCACACAACATCTGCCACATTTTTCTTTAAACCCAGACTTCTGACTATAAAGCAGTTACATTTTGTCTAAAAAGCAAGAAAATGGAGCCTCATTTATATTTAAATCATTATCGTTGAAATACAAATATTGACCTAATTAAAAATGAGTGCATTCACTTAAGATTCACTTTTCAGCCAATTTTCAATATTTAGGAATTTCTTCCCCAAGACCAGATTTTTAAATATAGCAATGCATTCGATTCTGATCAATGAGTATAAGTAAGTAAAATTAGATTTTAAGTTTTTTAAAAGTAGGAATCACACCTTATTTATATTTGAATCCTAATACATTTGCTGACTGTCACATTTTAGGAACATACATGGTTTTTCATTATGAAATTCAAAGATTTATATCAAAAACAACATTAGGTTCTTTACAAAGGTATATAATGCGATTCCATAGATGTAATTTTGCTAGACATATAATGAGGTGATGGTAACAGTCAAATCATATTCTGTACGAATTCAGGGCCAGGTGACAGCCTTATGGTATATCAGAGGTAAAGCCCACTTGCCCAAAACTATTAGCTCTATCTGCCTGTTGGTTGTTGGAAAATTCTCTTAGGATCTTCTATTGATTAAATCTCAGGTCCATTTTTTCTTTCAAGCGTTGGGTACTTTGCGCCCATAGTCTGTCTTCCCCAACCCCCTAGGGATGCATCTTATTTTCCTTTTCACAGACTGTTGCTTACTCCATTTCTTGCAAATGTTACCTACCACAGAGTAGATGCCAGTTACTGAGCCCCAAACCATTTTTTTTTCTCTTTAAAGGCTTTCATTTAATCTCAGAGAACCCTACTGGACTGACCTTTTCTGCTTTAGACATTGACACACACAGACTAGATCTATTGCTGGGTCTGATGTGATTTCATGCCTCATAGATTATAAATATACAGTCACAATGACTATTTCTTCTTTCTTTTCATCAGGTCAAAGAGTTATGAAAATATATAAATATTTCTTTTAAAAATATTCATATTCATTCCTTTCCCTCTGTTTTTACCACTACTTACTGAGTTAATCTCTCATGGCCCTGCATCCGAATTACTATAAGAGTTTTTTTTTTTTTTTTAATTGGCATCTCCTACTCTGTTTCCATTTTTGAATCTCTTTCCATAAAGACACTAGAGCAATCTTGTTTAAATGATTTCATGACCGTTCTCCCAAGCCAATACATCTCTAGTGATTTTTTACACCAAGTCAATGTGAAAGTGTCTGATATGTTAGCTCTCAGAATATGATCCCATCCATCATATGTATCAAAATTTATTTCTCTGGACTCCCACATGCATTTTTGTCATGACAAAAAGATTACTTTCACAACACAGCAACTTTAGACTTTTAAATTGTCATATACTGTAACATTTAGCTTCTCTAGAGCAGGCACCCTCTTGTTAGATTTGTATGTTCAATGTTTTCTATAAAGCAGGCCCCTGGAAGAAGCATAATCATTACTGGCTGAATGTATAAATCTACAAAATGACATCCAGGCTATATCCTCTTTATTTTTTTTCACCGTTTAATCATATTTAGGTCAGTGTGGATGGTACAGTAGATAACATATATGACTTAGGAGTCATAGGTTTAAATTCTTGCTCTTCTATCTAATATCTTTGGAATATTGGGAACATGTCCAATCTTTTCCAAAACTGAGAAAAAAATAGTATTTTCAATTGCAAATATAATATAGACAGTGCAGAGAATTTGGGGGAAAGGGGAAGAAAATTTTACCTCTAAATCTGTGTTTTCCATTCCTATTACTGCTATAAAAATGATCATAAATTTAGTGGCTTAAAACAACATGAAAATTTATCATGTTTTGGCTTGCAGGTCATAGTCTGAAATGAATCTCACTGAACTAAAATTGAAGTGTTAGCAGGATCACATTACTTTCTGGAAGCTCTAAGGAAGAATGACTTTAGGTTTTTTGTTTGTTTGTTTGTTTGTTGCCTTTTCCACTTCTACAGTTACCCCCTTCCATCTTCCAAACCAACAGTGGTCAGCTTAATCTTTTTCTCATTGCATTACTCTGACACTAAAGTTCTGTTGGAATTACATTATTGGATTATTTTAGATAACCCAGAACAATCTCTTTATCTTAATGTTCCTACTGACTAGAAACCTCAGTTATATCTACCACTTTATTCCCCCCACCTTGCTACTTATTCAGAGTCTCAGCATTAGAATATGCATATCTTTCAGGTGAGAGCATTATTCTGCCCCTCACAGCTTACCCTCTGGCCCTGAAATAGTTACATCTATCTCAAATTCAAAATATATTAAATTCATTTTAATATTCTCCAAAGTCTCAATCAATTATAGCATCAACTCAAAGTTCAAATATGTTATCTAAATATCATCAGTTCAAAAGCCCCACTCTCATTATCTAAATCAGGTATGGCTGAGGTTCTGGATATAATTCATCCTTAGTCACAATGCATCTCCAGCTGTGAACCAGTGAAACTCAAGAAACAAGTTATTTGCATACATAATAAAATGGTGTGCAGATACGGGATAACATTTTATAGACATTCTCAGGTGAAAGGGGAGACAAATTGTTTAAAAAGTGTTACTGGTCCCAATTTGGTATCAATTTCTATATCATCTGGGAGAGCTCCATTTTGTTTCAAGTCTTGGAAATAATCCTCTGTGCCTTGTGATTCCACTTTCTGGGCTCCTGATTCTGCCTTAGGTATCATTCTTTCTTGCTCTTCAAAGGTAGAACATGTTTTCAGTTAATTTATTTTATTAACCTGTTGGGTATATCCCTTTTAAACCAAGGTGGCAGTGTTTTCTGCTGGTATAACATTGTCAAGAAATTTGTGGATCTCCCATTTATGTTATGAGAATTCTTTCGAGACAAGAGTTCTCCACGTTTCTCTTGGATAATCATTCCTGGCTTCTGCTGATATGGCCAAGAAGACCTATGAATCACACACATGCCTAATCTCTTCAAAGAGCCCTCTATGTAACTGAATACTCTGACCTCTTTATCCTTCTGATCCACTAAATAAAGGTTTTCCAGCCACACCCTCAGCTTTCATTTAAGAGCATACTTTCCTGACAACAAACCTGATTTTCACATCTTGTGCAGTCTAGACAGACAAGGATTTCTTCCACATAACTAAAGAACACAATTCAGCTAAGCTCTCCGCCATTATATAGCAAGGACTTCCTTTTCTTTAGTTTCCAATAATAAGTTTCTCTTTTTCACCTTAGCCCTTATTAGCAGCTCCTTCCATGTCCATATTTCTACAAATATTTTGTTTTGTTTCTGATGATTTATGTATTCCCTTGCTTCGTTCTAAGAGAGCTGCTAACACCCACTAACAGTCTGTTCAAGGCAATGTCGGTTTTTTTCTTTTTTTTAAAGTTTATTCATTTTGAGAGAGAAAGAGAGTGTGAGTGGGGGAGGGGCAGAAAGAGAGGGAGAAAGATAATTCCAAACAGGCTCCATGTTCACAGCCTGATGCTGGGCTTGATCTCACAAATTGTGAGATCTTGACCTGAGCCAAAATCAAGAGGAGGAGGCTTAACAGATTTAGCCACAGAGGTGCCCAATGTGGGCTTTTTCAATCATACTTCTCAAAATTCCTCAGTGTCCACCTATTATGCAATTCCAAACTCACTTCCATATTTTGAAGGATTTGTCACAGCAATGGTCTACTTCCAGTTACCAAAATCTGTATCAGTCAAGGTTCAATCAGAGCAGTAGAATGAGCAAGAGATATATATTGAAGTATTTATTACAAATAACTGACTTACAAGATGGTGAGGGCTGCTAGATAAGTCTAAAATCCAAAGTACAAGACTTAAGGAAGGGCAGGCTGCAACTCTTATAAAGCTGAAAATGCTGAAATGGACTTTGCTTTTCATCAAGGAAGCCTGAGTTCTATTTTTAAGGCTTCTCAAAAGATTTAATCGATCCTGCCCAGGTTATCTAGGATAATCTTTCTTACTTAAAGTCAACTGATTATGGATTTTAATAACACCTACAAAATGCCTTCACAGCCACGCCTAGGTTTGTGTTTGATTAAATAATTTGGGACTATAGCCTAGACACATCAAACACATTCAAAGATTATCATACTATTACTCTAACATAATTATTATAGTTTTATGTATTTCCTTTGTCCTTTAAACATGCCTCTATACCTAATTATATTCATAATGTACACCACTTTGATGTCTACTTGTTTTGTGTAACATGCATAATAGACTTTTTCCATTACTGAATATTTCTCCTAATTAAAATAGTTAATGATTACATAACATTCAGTCCAGTACTTATGTCATAATTAACAATTGTCTTCCATTTTTTAACCACTGAAAATGGCATTATATTTAATAATTGCATACTAATGATTTTTCTGTATTTTTTATTTTTAAAGACATATACCCCAAAACATAATCATTAGTTCAAAGAATATGAATACACTGATGTAAGTGAAGTTACCACATTATTAAATTGGAAGAATAATAAAATCATCCTCACCTACCTAAAAAGATATAGTTAAATTATGGCAAAATTTTTAACAAATTATAAAGATCTCTATAAACATGAATGAATTCTTGTTTTTATTATAATACATTGTGATATAAAATGGAGACTTAATCAGGGTTAAGCCAGACAGTAAATATTATAGGCTTTGTGGGCCCCATATGGTCCCTGTTGCACTTACCACAACTCTGCCACTGTACTGTGAAGGCAATCATAGTCAATATGCAAACAAAACACTATAAGCCAACAAAACTTTATTAAAAAAATAGACAGTGGGCCAGATTTGTCTCATAGGTTAATAGCTTCCCAACACTCTGGTCTAAATTATTGATTAGTAATTTGGCCAAAAGATTATTAACGTAATTTGAAACTATTTGCAATTTGGCTACTTTCCATCACATTTGAACCATTGAACCTTTTCTTTAAGTTTATTTATTTATTTTAGAGAGAGACAGAGACAGCATGAATAGGGGAGGGGCAGAGATGGAGTGAGAGAAAGAGAGTCCCAAGCAGGCTTCGCGCTGCCAGCACAGAGCCCATTGCGGGGCTCGAACTCACCCACTGTGAGATCATGACCTGAGCCAAAACCAAGAGTCGGACGCTTAACTGACTGTGCCACCCAGGCGCCCCCATCCTTTGCACCTTTTAAAAAATTTTATTGTTGCTGATATAAAGACCCTATCCCTATAACTGGGCATCTTAAAGTGCTCTGATATTAGAAAGAAGATAGAGAACCATCTGGCCTGCAGATCATCATGCCGGTTGTGTATCCACCAATATTTTATACACTGACATTTTCTGGTCTCCTAATTCTGCTCCCTTGTAAGACCTAATAATTCCAAGGATATAGATCCTTAAGAAGCATAAGTAAAATAAAGACATATCTGGGACATCTTGTTTGTCCCCCGGTGTTCTTTTTTTCCTACCTAAGGTACATACTCTTTGGCCCTGAATCATAGATGAGGTCTCCAAGTGTGAGGCGAGGTTTCCTTTACTCATCAGAAAACATTTAAGTTATAAAACATCTCCATTTTATAATCCATAGAGTTGTATAGCTTATATGACATTTACTGGAGACCTATGCTTTCATAAACTCATAGACTTCAGGTTTATCTACCATCAGTAATTTTTAGCCAGGGACATTCTGCTACGATCATTCTATAAATAGCTCTTTTTCTTTAGGAAATTTCACCTGTTTGTTTCTTTTACTCAGAGGTGCAGCTGAAAAGGAGACTGGGCCAAGTTGGCTACTTCCTCCCCTGGTTCCCTACCACTGCCCCAGGAGCATCCTTCTGGAAAAGGGAGCAAATGGATCACAGCCCAGCTGCCTTAACTTCTTTCTCACTCACAATATACTGGATAATAAAGAAGGTTATGTTTTATCCCTATTGCATGTGCTCACACAAGTTTTCTCAAAAACTTGTGTAAATAATAAATAAATAAATAAATAAATAAATAAATAAATAAATAAAGATAGATAGATGTCATGGAAAATATACATTTCTCTGAAAAATAAGATGCTGTCATTGACAACAGAATATTGTAGCAGACCTGTAATGCATTAAAGAACAAATACAGGTTATACTGGGAGTAGGATCAATCAAGATATAGGTTAAATTAAGAACACTGTACTTTGGCTCTCTTTTATTAAAGGACTCTTTATATAACAGAATAGGCAAAACAATACTGTTGTGGAGTGATCATCATCTACATATCTTTCCCCTTTCCACTAGTTTCTGATTTCCTTAATGGCTCACCTGTTCACCATTTTATACCCAGAGCTGCTGAAACAGCAGATAATCAGTAAATATTTTGAATGAATAAATTCAAGAATGAGTGGATGAATGAATGAATCTTATCAAGCCCATATATTTCTCCATGTTTTTAATGTATTTTACTTTGAGAGTACCATTAAAAACATTATTTATAGTTTCTGCATCATTATTACTAGTGCATATCAGAACCCTTATAACTTGTGGTGTATGCAGTTTCACACTTGTTGTATAAAATATGCTCAGTTTAGGAAAACATATACTCTAAAGTCTAACAAATGTTAATTTTCTTAAGTAGACATTTCTGAAAATATGACAAAAGAACACAATGTTCTTCAAATTGTGCTTAATATTTGATTTTTAACAGAAGTTCAGACATAAGCTTACTACCAAGTCTACTCCAAAATATTTGAAAATTCTGGGCGAACCCACAAAATATCAGTTTTCTCAGAACTATTTCTCAGTAGTGATATTTCACACTCTGAATAACACTTTTCTTCATAGGCTTAATTAATGAAGAAACAAGTGAGCAGGCAGATGGAAAATAAATCTTAGTATTTCATAATATAACTATTTCTTTAACGTTAACTTTGTTTTCTGCTTTAGAGAACAAACAACTCCTAGATGTGGAGGGAAAACAACATTTATTAACTAAGAAATCAGAAAGTGTCAAACTGAAGGGAGAAAGGAGATTGATAGTATGCTTATGGGACTCTTCAGTTGTTGGGAGTTTCAGTGACAACCTGCCGTCCAAGAGTCAACTAGTAGTTATTATTTGTTCTTTACATGGCAGTTATTACAACGTCACAGTGAATAGGGGCGCCTGGGTGGCTCAGTTGGTTAAACGTCTGACTTTGGCTCAGGTCACAGTTTGTGAGTTTGAGCCCCACGTTGGTCCCTGTGCTATCGGTTCAGAGCCTGAAGCCTGCTTCAGATTCAGTGTCTCCTCTCTCTGCCCCTCCCCTGCTCACGCTCTGTCTCTCTCTCAAAAAATGAATAAAATTTACAAAAATTAAAAAAAATGTCACAGTGAATACTACAAGTAAGGAATTCTAGAAGAGTTTATGCCTAATTGCAAGAATGAAGATATGTAAGTCATCTTGATGTTTGGTGCCAATTTCAACCCCAAATATGTACTGTTTCTCTCAGTAGACTGAGAACAAAACTATACCAAAAGAAAATGGTTCATTAAAATCACTGTGCAATAATTACTTCATATCATGTTAAGTTTTGCTATATGCCCCTGTAAAAAAATCTATTATAAAAATTCGTAGCCTTTTTCTACTTTACCAAGTTTTCACTCACATGATGTTCATGTTTACAAATATATCAGAAAGCTACTTAAATCTCCTTTTTTGTCCCTGATTTAAGACATAAGAAACTTAAGGTTATACTATTTGAGAGTCTGTAGAAAGGGGATTATATGAAATCCCCTTTGATTGTATGAACTCTCACATTATAAAACCTTCTTGCGTTACACTAAATTTTCTCAGATTTCTTTTCCTCCATTTCTTTCCATTATATTTCTTGTTTTGCACACTTTCCATGTTCTCTTCTATTGCCAAGCCTCCATGTATATGTTAGCTATATCCCTAGCCTTACCCTTTCTTCCGAACTCAATATCTACATTCCTCTTCTTAATGAATATTTCCAGGCTAGATAAACTTGAACTTAATAGGTCCAACATTAATTCATGATATTTCCTCTGGGAAAGAATTTCCCTAAATATTTTATTGGGATAGCTTTATATTTAGCTGTAGTAAATATTTATCTTATTTCTATGACTTTCTTAGATTCACATGCTGATAATACACAGACAGATGGGAATGTGGAAAGAAGTTACACATGACAATTTAGTAGTAAGACAGTGCTGTCTCACCATTCCGTCAACTGGGGAAGGGTATGCAAGAAGATCAGGGATATATGAACCTTGTATGTTGGAACAGAAACCTTGATCTCAACAAGTCCTGATATTATGTTTGAGTCAACAATGTGATATAACAATAAATCATGCATCAAGAAACAAAAATCAAATAAATTTTAAACTTAATTTAAAAGATTTTCTACTTAATTTTCACAAATATTTTCTGAGTTGTACAGTAGCTTGCAATCGTCAAGTGTTACAAATGTGATGATTGAAAGTTCTGTTAGCTTTCTTCCACATTCATCAAATCTATCAGAAGAGGAAACAATTTTCTGTCTTTTCAATTTTAGAAGCGGCCCTTAATTTTCTCTAAAGTCTTCTTTCTCACTGTTCTTGATCCAAATTAATGGAATCATAAGCATCCACTTTACTTTTTTTCACCACTGACTTCTCTCTTAATATTCATGTAGTTGGGATTCAAATTCTGTTTATTTGACCTCAGAAATGATTCTCAGTTTGGGCTTCTCTTCTCCTTATCATTCCTATTCCTTAATGCACAAACTCATCATCATTTTTGTAGGCCAGGGTTTTCAGTCTCAGCACTACCGACATTTTGATCTGTATAGTTTTTTATTGAATTAGGAGAAGCTATCCTTTGCACTGTACTATGTTCAGCAGCATCACTGGCCTCTATCAACTAGATTCGAGAAGCACTCTACCTCTACTACCATCACCTAGTAGTGAAAATAAAGAATGTCTCCAGATATAACAAGTATATACTTCGCAGGCCAGAATCACCTGTAATTGAGAACCACTAACCAAAAATAAACATTGCTCCAGGCCTGCATAACAAAGCTTACAAGCAAGACCCAAAAGAACCAAATTACTTCCAAGTTACCTTAATGTATTTCAGGAACAAAACACAAAAATATTTATAGACATATAAACACAGTACTCAATAAGTAAAAATGACAATGTCTGCAATCTAATAAAAATTATGAGACATTCAAAGAAGCTGAAACATAGAATCCATTGTCACAAGAAAAATCATTCCATGCTCATGTATTGGAGGAATAAATATTGTTAAAATGTCAATACTACCCAAAGCTATCTACACATTCAATGCAATCCCAATCAAAATTGCACCAGCATTCTTCTCAAAGCTAGAACAAACAATCCTAAAATTTGTATGGAACCACAAAAGACCCCGAATAGCCAAAGTAATATTGAAGAAGACCAAAACTGGAGGCATCACAATCCCAGACTTTAGCCTCTACTACAAAGCTGTAATCATTAAGACAGCATGGTATTGGCATAAAAACAGACACACAGACCAATGGAATAGAATAGAGACTCCAGACTTGGACCCACAGAAGTATGGCCAACTAATCTTTGACAAAGCAGGAAAGAATATCCAGTGGAAAAAAGACAGTCTCTTTAACAAATGGTGCTGGGAGAACTGGACAGCAACATGCAGAAGGATGAAACTAGACCACTTTCTTACACCATTCACAAAAATAAACTCAAAATGGATAAAGGACCTGAATGTGAGACTGGAAACCATCAAAACCCTAGAGGAGAAAGCAGGAAAAAACCTCTCTGACCTCAGCCACATCAATTTCTTACTTGACACATCTCCAAAGGTAAGGGAATTAAAAGCAAAAATGAACTACTGGGACCTCATGAAGATAAAAAGCTTCTGCACAGCAAAGGAAACAACCAAGAAAACTAAAAGGCAACCAACGGAATGGGAAAAGATATTTGCAAATGACATATCAGACAAAGGGCTAGTATCCAAAATCTATAAAGAACTCACCAAACTCCACACCCGAAAAACAAATAACCCAGTGAAGAAATGGGCAGAAAATATGAATAGACACTTCTCTAAAGAAGACATCCAGATGGCCAACAGGCACGCGAAAAGATGCTTAATGTCGCTCCTCATCAGGATATCACCTCACACTCAGATATCACTTCACGCAGGTCAGAGTGGCTAAAATGAACAAAACAGGAGACTATAGATGCTGGAGAGGATGTGGAGAAACGGGAACCCTCTTGCACTGTTGGTGGGAATACAAACTGGTGCAGCCGCTCTGGAAAACAGTGTGGAGGTTCCTCAAAAAATTAAAAATAGACCTACCCTATGACCCAGCAATAGCACTGCTAGGAATTTACCCAAGGGATACAGGAGTACTGATGCATAGGGACACTTGTACCCCAATGTTTATAGCAGCACTCTCCACAATAGCCAAATTATGGAAAGAGCCTAAATGTCCATCAACTGATGAATGGATAAAGAAATTGTGGTTTAGATACACAATGGAATACTATGTACCAATGAGAAAGAATGAAATAGGGCCTTTTGTAGCAACATGGATGGAACTGGAGAGTGTTATGCTAAGTGAAATAAGTCATACAGAGAAGGACAGATTCCATGTTTTCACTCCTTTGTGGATCCTGAGAAACTTAACAGAAGACCATGGGGGAGGGGAAGAAAAAAATGGTTAGAGATGGAGGGAGCCAAAACATAAGAGACTCTTAAAAACTGAGAACAAACTGAGGGTTTATGGGGGGTGGGAGGGAGGGGTGGGTGGGTGATGGGTATTGAGGAAGGCACCTGTTAGGATGAGCACTGGGTGTTGTATGGAAACCAATTTGACAATAATTTCATGTTAAAAATAAAATAAAATAAAATTCATAAGAAAATGTGAAGGACTGAAGAGACAAACAACTTTGAAAGAAGAATAAAATTGGAGGAGATTCACTATCTGATGTTGGATTTATTATAATGCCATAAAATCAAGACTATGTGCTACAGGCATAAAGACAGACAAATAGATCAATGAAGCAGAAGAGGAGGTCCAGAAATAGACACACCTATAGGTAGCAAAAGTTTTCTATATCGTCTTTTCAACAAATTTTGCTGGAATAATTAGATACCTATATCAAACAAAACAAAACAAAAACTTTGATACATGCATGTACCATATAGAAACATGAGTTCAAAACATACCAATGATTTAAATGTAAAACCTAAAAATGTAAGGATTTCTCAAAGTGTAAAAATAAAAAATAACCTGAATTTTTTTTGTTTTAGAGAGAGAGATAGGCAGGGGAGGGGCAGAGAGAGAAGGAGAGAGAGAATCTCAAGCAGGCCCCACACCCACACAGAGCCCTCCATCTCATGACCATGAGATCATGACTGAGCCAAAATCAAGATACAGACATTTAACCAACTGAGCCACCCAGGCCCCCCAACCTGAATTTCTTAAATGTACAAATTATTTTTTCTTTGTTTCAAGTTATTTAAATTCGAGTTAGTTAACATGAAGGGTAATATTAGTTTCAGAAGTAGAATTTGGTGATGCATCACTTATGTACAATACCCAGTGCATATTACAAATGCCCTGAATAATACCCATCACCTATTTAACCCATCCCCCCCCACTTCCCCTCCAGCAACTCCCAGTTTGTTCTCTATAGTTAAGAGTCTGTTTCTTGGTTTGTTTGTCTCTTTTTTTTTATTTTCCCATGTTCATCTGTTCCATTTTAAATTCCACATCAATGAAATCATATGGCATATGTCTTTCTCTGACTGACCAATTTAGCTTAGCATAATACTCTCTAGCTCCATCCACATCACTGCAAATGGCAGGATTTCATTCTTTCTGGGGGCTGAATATGTACACACACACACACACACACACACACACACACACACACATACCACATCTTCTTTATCTATTCTTCATCCAATGAGCTATTTGGGCTCTTTCCATAATTTGGCTCCTGCTGCTATAAACATTTTGCTGCTATAAACACTGGGGTGCTTGTGTCCCTCCAAATTAGTATTTTTGTATTCTTTGGGTAAGTACCTACTAATGCAATTGTAGGGTAGTTCTATTTTTAACTTTTTGAGGAAACTCCATACTGTTTTCCAGAGTGACTACACCAGTTTGCATTCCCACCCACAGTGTAAGAGGGTTCCCCTTTCTCTGCATCCTTGACAACATCTATTGTTTCCTGTGTTGTTAATTTTAGCCATTATGACAGGTGTGAGGTAGTATCTCATTGTAGTTTTGATTTGTGTTTCCCTCACGATGAGTGAGGTCGAGTATTTTTTCATGTGTCTACTGGCCATCTGGATATCTCATTTGGAAAAATGTCTTCATGTTTTCTGTTCATTTCTTCACTGGAGTATGCGTTCTTTGGGTGTTGAGTTTGACAAGTTCTTTATAGATTTTGGATACCAAACCTTTATCAGATATGTCATTTGCAAATATCTTTTCCCATTATGAAGGTTGCCTTCAGAAAGACAAAACAATAGTTGTGTTGATTGTTTCCTTCACTGTGCCGAAGTTTTTATTTTTTATCTTGATGAAGTTCCAATATTTCTTTTTTGCTTTTATTTACCTTGACTCAGGAGAAATGTCTGGTTAAGAAGTTGCCAGGGTCAATGTCAAAGAGGTTGCTGCTTGCGTTCAACTCTAGGATTTTTCTGGTTTCCTGTCTCATATTTAGGTATTTCATCCACTTTGAAATGGTTTTCTACATAAACTATGATGTCTTCTACAATAGTGGAAAGTTTGTCATCTTCCCTGCTGATATGGGTGCCTTTTATTTTTCTTGTCTAATTGCTAAGGCTAGCATTTCCAGTACTATGTTAAATAACAATGGTTGAGAGTGGACATTCTGCTCTTCTTCCTGACTTTAGAGGAAACACTCAGTTTTTCCCCATTTAGGATGATATTAGCTGTGGATCTTTCATATATGGCTTTTACGATGTTGAGGTACATTCCCTCTATCCCTATTTTGGTCAGGGTTTTTATAAAGAATGGATGCTGTATTTTATTAAATGCTTCTTATGCATCTATATAGAGGATCAATGGTTCTTATCCTTTCTTTAATTAATGTGGTATATTATATTGATTCATTTGTGAATACTGAACTACCTTGCAACCCAGGAGTAAATCCCACTTGATTGTGTGAATGATTTTTTTAATGTAGCATTGGATTCAATATGCTAGTATTTTGTTGAGAATTTTTGCATCCATGTTCACCAGGGATATTGGCCTGTAATTCTCCTTTTTAGTGGGGTCTTTGACTGGTTTTGTAATCAAGGTTATGCTGGTCTCATAGCATGAATTTGGAAGCTTTCCTTCCATTTCTATTTTTTGGAACAGTTTGCAATGAATAAATATTAACTCTTTAAATGTTCGGTAGAATTCCATTGGGAAGCCATCTGCCCCTGAACTTTTGTTTGTTGGGAGATTTTTGATTACTGATTCAATTTCTTTGCTGGTTATGGGTCTCTTCAAATTTTCTACTTCTTCCTGTTTCAATTTTAGCAGTTTATATGCTTCTAGGAATTTGTCCATTTCTCCCAGATTGCCCAACTTGTTGACATATAATTTTTCATAATACTCTGTTTTTATTTCTGTGGTGTTGGTTTTGATCCCTCCCCTTTAATTTCTGATTTTAGTTATTTATGTCCTTTCTTTTTTCTTTTTGACAAGTTTGGCTAGGGGGTTATCAGTTTTATTAATTCTTTCAAAATCCGACTCCTGATTTCATTGATCTTTTCTACTGCTTTTTTGGTTGATGTTTGTTTCTGTATTATTTATTTCTGTTCAGATATTTATTATTACCCTTGTCCTTCTGGCTTTAGGCTTCATTTGTTGTTCTTTTTCTAGCTCTTTCAGGTATTAGGTTAGGTTACGTATTTGAGATTTTTTTTTCTTCTTGAGATAGACCTTTATTGCTATATACTCCCCTCTTATAACTACTTTTGCTGCATCCCAAAGGTTTTGGACAGTTGTCTTTTCATTATCATTTGCTTCCATATTTTTTTTTTATTTCTTCTTTAATTTCCTGGTTGACTCATTCATTCTTTAGTAGCATGTGGTCTTTCTAACTTTTTTTCTTGTGGTTGGCTGCAAGTTTCATAGTGTTTCGATCCAAAATTATGCATGGTACAATCTCAAAAATTTGTACTTGTTGAGACCTACTATGTGAACTATTCTAGAGAATGTCCCATGTTCACTCAAAAAGAATGTGTATTTTGCTGCTTCAGGATGAAGTGTTCTGAATATATCTGTCAAGTCTATCTGATCCAGTGTGTCATTAAAGCCAACCCAAATTGGGGGAGTACCCAAATATTTACAATTGTTAGATCTTCTTATTGGATAGACCCTTTTATTATGATATAAAACCTTTCTTCACCTCTTTGGCTTAAAATCTAGTTTGTGTGATAGAAGTATTGCTATTCTGGCTTTCTTTTGACATCCATTAGCATGATAAATGGTTCTCTACCCCCTCACTTCCAGTCTGCAGGTGTCTATAGGTCTAAAATGAGTCTCTCATAGGCAGCAAATAGATGGGTTTTGTTATTTTTACCCATTATGACACCCTATGAATTTTATTAGAGCATTTAGTCCATTTGCATTCAGAGTACTTATTGACAGATATGAATTTAGTACCATTTTATTACTTGCTTTGTCATTATTTCTGGAGAGTCCTCTGTTCCTTTCTAGTCTTTGTTGCTTTTCTTTCCCACTCAAAGAGTCCTCTTTAATATTTCTTGCAGGGCTGGTTTAGTGGTCATAAATTCCTTTAGTTTTTGTTTGTCTGGGCAACTCTTTCTCTCTCTTTCTATTTTGAATACAGCCTTGCTGGATAGAGTATGTTTGGCTGCATATTTTTCCCAGTCACCACACTGAATGTATCATGCCACTCCCTTCTAACCTGCCAAGTTTCTGTGGAGATGTCTGCTGCTAATCTTATTTGTCTTCCTTTGTAAGTTATGGATTTCTTTTGTTTTGCTGCTTTTAGACTTTTTTTTTAATCTATTTTGCGAATTTAACTATAATATGTCTTGGCGTTGGCCTGCTTTTGTTGATTGTGATGGGAGTTTTCTTTGCCTCCTGGATTTGGATGTCTGTTTCCTTCCCTAGATTAGGGAAGTTTTCGGCTATAATTTTCTCAAATAAACTTTCTGCCCCCTTTTCCCTCTCTTCTTCTTATGGGACTTCTACGTAAGAATGTTATTATGCTTTATGGAGTCAGCTAGTTCCGTAAGCCTACATTTTGATCTAATATCTTTCTTTCCCTCTTCTTTATAGCTTCATAAATTTCCATAATTTTTTCTTCTATATCACTTATACATTACTCTGGTTCTTCCATCCTTGTGGTCATTACATCCAACTGGTTTCAAATCTCAGTTATTGCATTTCTCATTTAGGCCTGATTAGCTTTTAGGTTTTTTATCTCTGCAGTAAGTGACTCCCTGGTGACTTCTATGCTTTCCTCAATCCCAGCTGGTATCCCTATTATTGTTGCTTTAAATTCTGGATAAGGCATATTACTTACCTCTGTCTTGATTAGATCCCTGGCCATGAACTCTTCTTGTTCTTTCTTTTGGGATGAATTCCTCGATCTGGACATTTTGCTTAGATCTCTGTTTTCTTTGTGTTAGGTAAGCCTGTTATGATTCCTGCTCTTGAGTAATGGCTTTGTAAAGAGAAAGTTAGATACTGTCTAGGGACTTGCGCTTCAGGAAGTGTCTCTGGTGTGTGCTGTGCGCACTCTGCTGCTGTGTTTTGACTGCCCTTTCTCTCAGGTCAGTGATCTGCAGTTTCTCCTTGCCTGCAGCAGGGAGTGTTTGAACCTTGGCCAGAGTGTGGTGAGTTTTAACTAGATATGCATTGATCTGCTTGTGAAGAGACCTGAAGCTATTTCCACTAGAGCTGAATCTTTCCAGAACCCTATGGTTAGTAGATGTGGTGCATGCAGAGGGGTTTGTGCTAGTCTTCTAGGGAGGCACCCACTGCTCTGGTTCTCAGACACACTTGCCCGAGAAAAGCAGCACCTGCAGAATGCAGGGGGTTGGGCAGGGCTTGGTGTAAGAAGTGGCTTAAGCCATCACTGTTGGTGCTGAACTGCTTACTGAATTTGGTTTATGCTGAGGGGCAACGGAGAGAAATGGCACCAGCGCCCTCTCTGGTCCTTGGAGAGTAGAGTTTGCACCTGCCACTGTTTGCAAAGCCCTCCCATAGGAGTGAACAGCCTCCCCTTGTGTGCCCCAGGCATCCCTCAGATACCTGCCTTCACATTGTTTGTGTCCAGGCTGTCTACCCACTCAGCAGCACAGTGCACCTGAGTTCTATCCTAGGTAGGGTGGCTGCATTTTAAAACTCCAAACTTTAGGGACCTGGTGTGGCCTCTGGGGGAGGGTCTTGTTGCAGGTTTGTCCCAAAAGGGCAGTCACACCAAAGCTCAGAGGCACGGAGTTTGGAGTAAACTGCAGCAAACAGCAGGAGTCTCTGCACCTATGCTGAGGGGCAGGAGAATGTAATGGCACCTGCTATCTCTTTTGTCCTTGGAGAGGCAATACCACCTCTTCCAGATGTGCTCTAAGAAGGGGGAACTGCCTCTCCCAATATGTCCCAGGGAGCCCTCAGATTGCACCATCTTCCCCAGGTTATCTGCCCCCCTCCACAGGAGCACTGCAGCACCCTCAGGGTTCCACACCAGCCATGCAATGAATGTCCAGAACTCTAATCTTTGAGTGCCACTGGTTGTAAAAACTCACAAAAATCAGCCCCTTTTATTTTCCCAGTCAATGGCTTCGTGTGCTCATTTTTTTTCCTCTCTTTCTCCCTCTCTTGGTGACCAGGGCTTCCTCTTCCCTGCAGCATCTGAGATTCCTTTCTCCCCCAAACCACATCTCTGCACCTCCTACCTTCCATGATGTGGCCTTTTCTTTATCTTTCTTTGTGTGGTTTTCTGTCAGTCATCAGATAGACTTATTGGGTATTCCGAATGATTTGATATTTATCTGGCTGTGTTTGAGGGACAAGGAGTGTCTAGGGTCTTCCTACTATACAGCCATCTTAGCTCCTCCCAAATGTAAAAATTATTTTAAGAGATTTCACCAAAAAGGACATATTAAAGCAATGAAAAGTTGAAAAGATTCTCAACAGTATTAGATAAGCAAAGGAAAAGGTGTCAACATCATTAGTCATTATATCAAGCACAAATTAAACCCTCAGTGTGATACTATACATTACTACCCTTACTTAAAACAGGTTTTCTCAATCTAGGCACCACTGACATTTTAGTCACAGTATATCTTTGTTGTTGGGGGCTATGTTATAGATTCTAGGGTTCAGCAGCAAGCTTGCCCTCTAGACTCCATCAGCACACTACCCCTCCAATATTCTCCAGGCACTGACAAACATGCCCTGGGAACAAAATCACCCCAGGTTGAGGACCATTGACCTATACTATGGAAACCACTTCCAGTATGTTCTCAATGTTTTCAGTCTTGCCCTACTTTCTCCTGCTCTACACTATTGTCCAAATTACCTTTTAAAAACCAACCTGATTATATTCATCTGTCCATTTAAAGACCTCTGGTATTTAATTGCCTTTTAGGCACAAGTCCTACATTTTTTGCTTGTTTGTTTGCTTGTTTACTTATACAACTTCTTCACTGTCTTTTTCCATGACTTCTCATATATAGACTGGGTTATAGAAAGTCAGAGCTCCTTGCTGAATACATGTATCCTTTTGTGCTTTTGCAATTCAGAGCATTTGGGCATAGTGCTTCTTCCCCCACAGAATACTGTCCTGTCACTATATTCTCTCCCATTAGGCAGAAATCTCTGCCAGAAATCCTGCAATACTCAGAGGACATCTTCTCTGTGAAAACCTTGCTCCTTACTACAAAGCAGTATTATATTCAGGTTCTCAAAGTGCAACTACCACAATACAGGTGAGAAAAAAAAAGTGCTTTATTTGTTGTTAGCATGAGGGTCTATCTGAATGTGGGTGTATATGTGTTTCTGGCAGTTAGCAGAAGTTTATGTGTTATCTGCACATAAGGGGATGTTAACATTAGTTAATTGTTCTCAATACTCACAAAACAATGTTCTCTGAGAGTAAGCAAGCCCAGGAAAAATACTTGGGTAGTCTTGGACTTTGCAAAAACATAGCAATTTAGGCCCTAGGCTTGTAATTCTTTGTTATATAAGAGTTGTAGAACTTTGTTAAATCTTTATGTTTTTAGCTTCATATGATGAGTTTCCATAGAATATATCTTCATACCTTGATTACACAGTATTTTTAATATTACATTTTTTTCATATATTTTTATCTTCCCAATTCAGTTATCAATTCCTCAGAAGCAAAGCAAAAGCAAAGCCAGTGTCCAATTTCTCTACTTTATCCTTAGTATAGCACTGACCACGCATGGTTGTATTGTGTGCAATGCTCAAAGACACCCAGGCAAGATAGATGGTCACTGGTGGCTGAAACCCAGTGTGTGTGCCCTTGCAGAGATCTGCAACCACTAGAGGAGAAGGGAGGCTTTCTCTAAACTGTAAAAAGGCACTATAAGGCTAGCCGTGAAGGTGTTATAATGTTCAGTGTAGCTCATAATAGCTACTCAATTAAAGCTAGTTTAAATTCAGAATACTCTCTCAGACAAAAGAAAGATTCGGGATTAAGTCCAAGCCAGCCATCCCAGAACATCATGCCGTAAGTTACAGGTGGAAAAGTTAAAATAGATACAAGAATGAGGATTAATATGTAAGGTCAGGCAAGGAGAGAGTGGTTCAGACGGGTACACTGGATGAGAAGTCAGGGAACATTACAGAGGCACTGATGTAGAGAGAGGTGACAATGATGATGGTAATAATAGTTCAAATTAATTAACTCCTTTTTCTGTTGAATTTTCACGTTTAATATAGTGAAGAGAAACAAACACACCTGGCCTCAAAGACTTAATTCTTACTTTTGTAAAAACACAGTGACATTAAATAATGAAAAGCAACCTGCAAAAAGAATTTTTTTTAAAAAAGCACTTTCTAGTTAAAGATATGAATAATATAAAGATAAAGTAGATGTATAAAGTTTCATTTAACTCTGACCTTTAAAAAAGGAAATAATACAGGTTTAGACCAAGAGTATGTTTTGGCAAAGTTCAAATTTTGGTGAAATCTGATAATGGCCAAATATTTTATGCATTTCCAAAGTCAATTGGCGAAGAATCAAAATAAATTTTCATTTGGAAATTGGAAAGTCTACTTAGTGAAGTGACTTCTTATCAAAAATCATTTAAGTCACTGAATACAGACTTCATAAACATGAAAAGTCTAATAGCATTTTGAAAATTCTGGGAACAGTGAGGAAATACTAGATCATGCAAATCCTAGAAAGGATTTTTCTTTTTTTTTTTAAGTTTCTTTGTTTGTTTATTTATTTATTTATTTATTTATTTATTTATAGAGAGGGAGAGAGAGCATGAGAGCACACAGTGGGGGAGGGGCAGAGAGGAAGGGAGAGAGAATCCCAAGCAGGCTCCCCACTGTCAGCATGGAGCCCGATGTGGGGCTCAAAGTCATGAACTGTGAGATCATGACCTGAACTGAAATCAAGAGTCAGATGCTTAACTGACTGAGCCACCCAGGTGTCCCTAGAAAGGATTATTCTTGACTTTTTACCTTTTTTTAAAAATAATATATTATGGGGTTTTCTAAATAATAATTGTTGCATAAAGAATGTCAGTTTGTATTCCATGGATCTTAGATTATATCCCTGGTAGGCTAAACTTTGGGTAGATACTAGTACATATTTTCATGTTCAAAAATAAGCAAAACCCCCAGATATCTTGTTATTTTTGTATCAGCGAGAGTCCTGTAAGAAATCAATGTCATATATACATTTTAAGAAATGTTTTAAAAGTGACTGTTTGCACAAGCATGGATAGGTTTTAAGGAAAACACAAAGGATAGTTTGTATCCATCAGCAGCTATTTCAATACATTATTTCAGGTTTTTTGTGAATCTTAATGACATGGAAACTTGAGCAATCAAGTACAACTATGACCTGTTTTTGAGAGCCTACCACTGATGGTCTCAGTGTTGGGAGAAACTGCCTTACATGGAAAATCTCTGGGCCAACATAAAAAATGCTACATTCCTCCAACTTACCAGAGAAAGAAGACAAAAATGATGCAAGGTATCTATCACAAGAACTACTTAAATTTAGTGCAGTGTTGTATGTCTAATGCATGGTGATTCCTGATAATAGCCTTGGGTAGTTTTTCCCTAGGACTTCTTTCTGGCTGGCTACGAGATTTTATAAGTCTAAAGTGATATATTCTACATTGTTTACATTACTAGCGCCAGTGAGTACTGACAACCTCATCATGTTGACTTTTAGTTCCCAATGGTCATATCCCAAAACTTTTTAGTTTCTTCTATAAAGGCAAACATCAGCTGCTATCCTACTTATCACAACAGTCATATATTACATATGTACTTTAAATAGTTTTTGTAAGCCATAAATTAAAACAAGATGTCCAAAGTTTGAATACAATTAAACATGTGCAGTACCATATGGAAAAATGCACTCAGGAAGGATTTATCAAACTTGGACTATGTGTTCTGCATTATCCATTAGGGACCACTCTCTCTTGTAAGGTCAGGGTATGCATTGCTCAGTGTTAGAATGCATATACTTTTACTTAAGAGGATCTTGAACTTGATGTCATATTGTCATGCAGTCTCTTGGAGTTACTCTGTGATGAATCCCAGCATTGCTGATTCAGAAGTGTTCAAAGATGGGATAATGAAAAACACCAATTTTTACTCGCAAGACTTAGTCATAATAGCTTTCTTAAGAAATCAAAGTTAATGATTTTATCAAAACTAACATGTATTTATTCACTTATTTACATAATTCCTTGGGAATAATTCAGGCCCCAGTTTTCAATGGCCCAATTATGTAAAATTTCATGTAATATATAAAAACTAAGTCCAAATGTGTATTTCCTTAAGTGACACAATGGATTGGAATGCAATATTACTAAATACTTCCCTTTTCTTTACTGATCATATTCTGATAAATACCTTTACAAAGAGACTCCAAATTTGAAGACTATCATGAATACAGAAATGGCATTTAGATAAATTATTCTAGGTAAATATATTCATATTTACGTTGTTTTAACTTATTTCATCTTACACTGAGAATTCCCTGCACTATTCATTCTCTTTACTACAGGTATCTGACTACTCAGAGGGAATGATTTAATTACTCATGCAGCCTTATATTTGATAGCAAATACACCTCTATAAACATGAAATAACTATAAGAAAGAGGGCTGTGATTTCATATAAGCAGACTTTATATTCCCTGTCTTTCATTGCTTGTATAAAAAAGATCAGAGATTGAGAAGACCAGTATCTCTCTATTCTTACTGACAGACCAACAAGCAGCTATAGTTTGAAGCCATAATCAAGCTCCTACTTGATTAATTCTCCTACTCAAGCTGAGCCACAAAAAGTATGGAATTATGAGCAATAACAAGAGTCTAGTGTCATCTTAAAAAACTAAGAAACTGAGGCTGCTTGAAATTTCTTAGAATATTTGTTTGGGGTTTGTCATTATTAGCTGGTAAATGAATAAATGGTTCTTTGCAAATTCAGTACATAAAAGAACTTCAACCTACATCAGTGCTAATGATCATGAGAAACATTTTAGCTGTTCCTTTTCAAAGTGACCATTAAGAAAAACCAGAGAACATGGTATTTAACAAATTTAAAAATATAAAAACACTAAATAACAACAACAAAGAAATAATTCCACATGAAGGGGTGGCTTTATAGATCGATATTAGATTAAGCTCTCTGCCATTACCACAGTATTTACCAGGAAATATAATATATTTATGAATATTCCAAGAATGCGCCCAAGTAGGAATTCAATTCCTCTGTTTGCTGTCTTTGCTTTGATATCCAACATTATGATTTAATTTAATGTAATTTTTATCTGAGGGAGCAGGAGATGTTTTGTACACTGAAACAAGTTATCTCGTTTAACAAAATAGCACTTTTTTATTTTATATTTTTATTTTTATAATTTCACTTCTTAAACTCTTCAAAACTCAGATATTATTTATTGTAATTATTTTAAATCAACATGAAAGACTTCACATACTGTTTCTTCATTTTGATGACCAAGATTGTTAAAAAGGCAGATAGATGCACAGCACTCATTTTTATTATGGCCATAAATTCAAATTCAACTTCAGAAAAAGGCTAAGAACTGCTAGTGGGAAAACTTGGCCTGGCATCCCAGCTACTCCTGAGGAAATGCTGTGATCCCATCTCTTAAAGGAAATGAAGAAGTACTCCCAAGAAGGAAAGAAAGAAAATGAACAAATTCATCCAGTGCAGCCCATACTTTAGCATGGAGATATGACAAGGGGCAGGTTTTGTACATGTAGAAGTTGAAGTCCCATGGTGATGTCAATATGCTGTTGGATTTGGATGTCAAAAACTCAGAAGATGATTCTCAGTTTAGATATGCAGAATTGTCAACCAATTGACTAAAGATAGTAACTAGAGCCATCGGAATATATTAGTGGGAGAATGGAGTGAGGTAGAAAGAGGTCCTAAGAGAACATTTAAAAATATGGCAATTTTGGGGCGCCTGGGTGGCTCAGTCGGTTAAGCGTCCGACTTGAGCTCAGGTCATGATCTCGCAGTCCGTGAGTTCGAGCCCCGTGTCGGGATCTGTGCTGACCGCTCAGAGCCCGGAGCCTGTTTCGGAATCTGTGTCTCCCTCTCTCTCTGACACTCCCCCATTCATACTCTGTCTCTCTCTGTCTCAAAAATAAATAAACGTTAAAAAAAATATGGCAATTTGATTTCATTCTTTTTGAATGCCGAGTAATACTCCATTGTGCGCATATATATATATATATATACACACACATATATGTATATATACACACACACACATATATATATATACACCACATTTTCTTTATCCAATCTTGCCATTTGCAACTATGTGGATGGAAGTGGAGGGTATTATGCTAAGTGAAATTAGTCAGTCAGAGAAAGACAAAAATCATATGACTTCACTCATATGAGAACTTTAAGAGACAAAACAGATGAACATAAAGGAAGAGAAACAAAAATAATGTAAAAACAGGGAGGGAACAAAACAGAAGAGACTCATAAATATGGAGAACAAACTGAGGGTTGCTGGAGGGGTCGTGGGAGGGGGGATGGGCTAAATGGGTAAGGGGCATTAAGGAATCTACTCCTGAAATCATTGTTTCACTATATGGTAACTAATTTGGATACAAATTTTAAAAAATTAAATAAATGAATAAATAAATAAATAAATAAAATAAGGCAATTTGAAAAATAAATTTCTCGGGATCCTGGGAAGATGGCGGCATAGGAGGACGCTGGGCTCACCGCGCGTCCTGCTGATCACTTAAGATTCAACCTACACCTGCCTAAATAACCCCGAAAACCGCCAGAAGACTAGTGGAATGGAGTCTCCGGAGCCAAGTGCAGAAGAGAGGCCCATGGAAGAGGGTAGGAAGGGCGGAGAGGTGGTGTGCGCTCCACGGACTGGCGGGAGGGAGCCGGGGCGAAAGGGCAGCCCGCCAGCCAAGCAGAGCCCCCAAGTCTGGCTGGCAAAAGCAGAGGGGCCAGACGGTGTATGTTCTGACAGCAAGCGGGAGTTGACATCTGGAAGGTTATAAGCTAACAGCTCTGCTTGAAGAACGGGAGGGCCGGAAGACAACGGGAGGGAACAAAGGGGAACAAAGGGGCTTGCCAGTGCCATCTCCCTTGTGCATCCCCCAGCCAAAATCCCAAAGGGAACCAGTTCCTACCAGGCAACTAGCTTTGCACTGCACAAACACCCAACACTGTGCTTCTGTGGATCCATCCCTCCGGTGGGTCTGACTCCCTCCAGTGCCCCAGGGCCCCTCCTGAAGTGGATCTCCGAAGGAAAAGCGAGCTGAGCCTGCCCCTCCCACCCCTGTGCACCTTCCCAATCCACCCCAGCTAATACGCCAGATCCCCAGCACCACAAGCCAGGCAGTGTGCAAGTAGCCCAGACAGGTCATGCCACCCCACAGTGAATCCCGCCCCTAGGAGAGGGGAAGAGAAGGCACACACCAGTCTGACTGTGACCCCAGCAGTGGGCTGGGGGCAGACAGGTCTGACTGCGGCCCTGCCCACCAATGCAAGTTATTCAAGACAGCACAGGGGAAGCGTCCTGCAGTCCGGCACCACTCCAGGGACTACCCAAAATGAAGAAACGGAAGAATTCCCCTCAAAAAAAATCCAGGAAATAACAGCTAATGAACTGATCAAAAACGATTTAAACAATATAACAGAAAGTGAATTTAGAATAATAGTCATAAAATTAATCGCGGGACTTGAAAACAGTATAAAGGACAGCAAAGAATCTATTGCTACAGAGATCAAGGGACTAAGGAACAGCCAGGAGGAGCTAAAAAACGCTATCAATGAGCTGCAAAATAAAATGGAGACAACCATGGCTTGGATTGAAGAGACAGAGGAGAGAAGAGGTGAACTAGAAGGTAAATATGGAAAAAGAAGAAGCTGAGAGATAAAAAAAATCCAGGAGTATGAGGGGAAAATTAGAGAACTAAGTGATGCACTAAAGAGAAATAATATACACATAATTGGTATCCCAGAGGAGGAAGAGAGAGGGAAAGGTGCTGAAGGTGTACTTGAAGAAATAATAGCTGAGAACTTCCCTGAAGTGGGGAAGGAAAAAGGCATTGAAATCCAAGAGGCACAGAGAACTCCCTTCAGACGTAACTTGAATCGATCTTCTGAACAACATATCATAGTGAAACTGGCAAAATACAAGGATAAAGAGAAAATTCTGAAAGCAGCTAGAGATAAACGTGCTCTAACATATAAAGGGAGACCTATAAGACTCGTGACCGATCTCTCTACTGAAACTTGGCAGGCCAGAAAGGAATGGCAGGAGATCTTCAATGTGATGAACAGAAAAAATATGGAGCCGAGAATCCTTTATCCAGCAAGTCTGTAATTTAGAATAGAAGGAGAGATAAAGGCCTTCCCAAACAAACAAAAACTGAAGGAATTCGTCACCACTAAACCAGCCCTACAAGAGATCCTAAGGGGGATCCTGTGAGACAAAGTAACAGAGACATCGCTACCAGCATGAAACCTACGGACGTCACAATGACTCTAAACCCATATCTTTCTATAATAACACTGGATGTAAATGGACTAAATGCACCAACCAAAAGACATAGGGTATCAGAATGGATAAAAAAACAAAACCTATCTATTTGCTGTCTACAAGAGACACATTTTAGACCTGAGGACACCTTCAGATTGACAGTGAGGGGATGGAGAACTATTTATCATGCCACTGGAAGTCAAAAGAAAGCTGGAGTAGCCATACTTGTATCAGACAAACTAGACTTTAAATTAAAGGCTGTAACAAGAGATGAAGAAGGGTATTATATAATAATCACAGGGTCTATCCATCAGGAAGAGATAACAATTATAAATGTTTATGCACTGAATACAGAAGCCCCCAAATATATAAAACAATTACTCATAAACATAAGCAACCTTATTGATAAGAATGTGGTCACTGCAGGGGACTTTAACACTCCACTTATAGAAATGGATAGATCATCTATTGACACATGGTCAATAAAGAAACAAGGGCCCTGAATGAGACATTGGGTCAGATGGACTTGACAGATATATTTAGAACTCTGCATCCCAAAGCAACAGAATATACTTTCTTCTCGAGTGCACATGGAACATTCTCCTAGATAGATCACATACTGGGTCACAAAACAGCCCTTCATAAGTTTACAAGAATAGAAATCATACCATGCATACTTTCAGACCACAATGCTATGAAGCTTGAAATCAACCACAGGAAAAAGTCTGGAAAACCTCCAAAAGCATGGAGGTCAAAGAACACCCTACTAAAGAATGAATGGGTCAACCAGGCAATTAGAGAAGAAACTAAAAAATATATGGAAACAAACGAATATGAACATACAACAATCCAAACGCTTTGGGATGCAGCGAAGGCAGTCCTGAGAGGAAAATACATTGCAATCCAGGCCTATCTCAAGAAACAAGAAAAATCCCAAATACAAAATCTAACAGCACACCTAAAGGAAATAGAAGCAGAACAGCAAAGACAGCTTAAATCCAGCAGAAGAAGAGAAATAATAAAGATCAGAGCAGAAATAAACAATATAGAATCTAAAAAAACTGTAGAGCAGTTCAATGAAACCAAGAGTTGGTTTTTTGAAAAAATAAACAAAATTGATAAACCTCTTGCCAGGCTTCTCAAAAAGGAGAAAAAGGGAGAATGAAAAGGGAGATGACCCAAATAGATAAAATCATGAATGAAAATGGAATTATTACAACCAATCCCTCAGAGACACAAGCAATTATCAGGGAATACTATGAAAAATTGTATGCCAACAAACTGGACAAATGGACAAATTCCTAAACATCCACACGCTTCCAAAACTCAATCAGGAGGAAATAGAAAGCTTGAACAGACCCATAACCAGTGAAGAAATTCAATCAGTCATCAAAAATCTCCCAACAAATAAGAGTCCAGGACCAGATGGCTTCACAGGGGAGTTCTACCAGACGTTTAAAGCAGAGATACCTATCCTTCTCAAGCTATTCCAAAAAATAGAAAGGGAAGGAAAACTTCCAGACTCATTCTATGAAGCCAGTATTACTTTGATTCCTAAACCAGACAGAGACCCAGTAAAAAAAGAGAACTACAGGCCAATATCCCTGATGAATATGGATGCAAAAATTCTCAATAAGATATTAGCAAATCGAATTCAACAGCAAATAAAAAGAATTATTCACGGGGCGCCTGGGTGGCCTGGTTGGTTGAGCGTCTGACTTCGGCTCGGGTCATGATCTCATGGTCCATGAGTTCGAGCCCCACGTCGGGCTCTGTGCTGACAGTTCGGAGCCTGGAGCCTGTTTCAGATTCTGTGTCTCCCTCTCTCTCTGCCCCTCCCCTGTTCATACTCTGTCTCTCTCTGTCTCAAAAATAAATAAACGTTAAAAAAAATTAAAAAAAAAAAGAATTATTCACCATGATCAAGTGGGATTCATTCCTGGGATGCAGGGCTGGTTCAACATTTGCAAATCAATCAATGTGATACATCACATTAATAAAAGAAAAGATAAGAACCATATGATCCTGTCAATCGATGCAGAACAGGCCTTTGACAAAATCCAGCAACCTTTCTTAATAAAAACACTCGAGGAAGTCGGGATAGAAGGAACATACTTAAAGATCATAAAAGCCATTTATGAAAAGCCCACAGCTAACATCATCCTCAATGGGGAGAAACTGAGAGCTTTTTCCCTAAGATCAGGAACACGACAGTGATGACCACTCTCACCGCTGTTGTTTAACATAGTGTTGGAATTTCTATAATCAGACAACAGCCAACAAAAGGAAATCAAAGGCATCAAAATTGGCAAAGATGAAGTTAAGCTTTCACTTTTTGCAGATGACATGATATTATACATGGAAAATCTGATAGACTCCACCAAAAGTCTGCTAGAACTGATACATGAATTCAGCAAAGTGGCAGGATACAAAATCAATGTACGAAATCAGTTGCATTCTTATGCACTAGTAATGAAGCAACAGAAAGACAAATAAAGATACTGATCCCATTCACAATTGCACCAAGAAGCATAAAATACCTAGGAATAAATCTAACCAAAGATGTAAAAGATCTGCATGCTGAAAACTATAGAAAGCTTATGAAGGAAATTGAAGAAGATATAAAGAAATGGGAAAACAATCCGTGCTCATGGATTGGAAGGATAAATATTGTCAAAATGTCAATACTACCCAAAGCTATCTACACTTTCAATGCAATCCCAATCAAAGTTGCACCAGCATTCTTCTCGAAACTAGAACAAGCAATCCTAAAATTCATATGGAACCACAAAAGGCCCCGAATAGCCAAAGTAATTTTGAAGAAGAAGACCAAAGCAGGAGGCATCACAATCCCAGACTTTAGTCTCTACTACAAAGCTGTAATCATCAAGACATCATGGTATTGGCACAAAAACAGACACATAGACCAATGGAATAGAATAGAAACCCCAGAACTAGACACACAAACGTACGGCCAAGTAATCTTTGATAAAGCAGGAAAGAATATCCAATGGAAAAAAGACAGTCTCTTTAACAAATTGTGCTGGGAGAACTGGACAGCAACATGCAGAAGACTGAAACTAGACCACTTTCTTACACCATTCACAAAAATAAACTCAAAATGGATAAAGGACCTGAATGTGAGACAGGAAACCATCAAAACCCTAGAGGAGAAGGCAGGAAAAAACCTCTCTGACCTTAGCCACATCAATTTCTTACTTGAAGCATCCCCAAAGGCAAGGGAATTAAGAGCAAAAATGAACTACAGGGAACTTATGAAGATACAAAGCCTTCTGCACAAAAAAGGAAACAACCAACAAAACTAAAAGGCAACCAACCGAATGGGAAAAGATATTTGCAAATGACATATCGGACAAAGGGCTAGTATCCAAAATCTATAAAGAACTCACCAAACTCCACACCCGAAAAACAAATAATCCAGGGAAGAAATGGTCAGAAAATATGAATAGACACTTCTCTAAAGAAGACATCCAGATGGCCAACAGGCACATGAAAAGATGCTCAATGTCGCTCCTCATCAGGGAAATACAAATCAAAACCACACTCAGATATCACCTCATGCCAATCAGAGTGGCCAAAATGAACAAATCAGGAGACTATAGATGCTGGAGAGGATGTGGAGAAACAGGAACCCTCTTGCACTGTTGGTGGAAATGCAAATTGGTGCAGCCACTCTGGAAAGCAGTGTCGAGGTTCCTCAAAAAATTAAAAATAGACATACCCTTTGACCTAGCAATAGCACTGCTAGGAATTTACCCAAGGGATACAGGAGTACTGATGCATAGGGGCACTTGTACCCCAATGTTTATAGCAGCACTCTCAACAATAACCAAATTATGGAAAGCCTAATGTCCATCAACTGATGAATGGATAAAAAAATTGTAGTTCATATACACAATGGAGTACTACGTGGCAATGAGAAAGAATGAAATATGGCCCTTTGTAGCAACATGGATGGAACTGGAGAATGTTATGCTAAGTGTAATAAGCCATACAGAGAAAGACAGATACCATATGGTTTCACTCTTATGTGGATCCTGAGAAACTTAACAGAAACCCATGGGGGAGGGGAAGGAAAAAAAAAAAAAGAGGTTAGAGTGGGAGAGAGCCAAAGCATAAGAGACTCTTAAAAACTGAGAACAGGGGCGCCTGGGTGGCGCAGTCGGTTAAGCGTCCGACTTCAGCCAGGTCACGATCTCGCGGTCCGTGAGTTCGAGCCCCGCGTCAGGCTCTGGGCTGATGGCTCGGAGCCTGGAGCCTGTTTCAGATTCTGTGTCTCCCTCTCTCTCTGCCCCTCCCCCATTCATGCTCTGTCTCTCTCTGTCCCAAAAATAAATAAAAAAACATTGAAAAAAAAATAAAAAAAAAAAAACTGAGAACAAAATGAGGGTTGATGGGGGGTGGGAGGAGGGCACCTTTGGGATGAGTACTGGGTGTCGTATGGAAACCAATTTGACAATAAACTTCATATATTGAAAAAAATAAATTAAAATAAAAAAATAAAAAGTAAAAAATAAAAAGAATAAAATAAATGAATAAATAAATAAATAAAAATTTAAAAAAGAAAAATAAATTTCTCAATACAGATTAAGAGTTATATAAACATTCATACCTACTGCAAAATTATAACTTTAGGAATTCATCTATAAAACTAATCTTCCATTCAGAAATAACCCAATGTTTGGAGAATAATTTTAGAAATCAACTTAAACAAAAATAGAGAAATGGCTATAAAAGATATTATATCCATTTAAAAATGCAATATATCGTCATTGAATTTTTACAAAAGTGTTTTTAGTAACACAGGCAACTATCATAATGGTAAATGAAAAATAGGCTATGAAATAACTCATCCAACTTGAGCCCAGCTGGTTCAAATACACACACACACACACACACACACACACACACACACACACACACAGACTCTTCAAAAATATTCCCAGTGTTTCTCTCAGAAGATTCCTATTTATTTATTTATTTATTTATTTATTTATTTATTTATTAATAGAAAGAGAGTGCAGGGGAGGGGTAGAAAGAAAGGGAGAGAGAATCCTAAGCAGGCTGCACACCCAGAGCAGAACTCCACACGGAGTTCACCTGAACTGAAATCATGTGTCAGATGCTTAACCAACTGAGCCACCTAGACATCCCTGCTTCCCTTATATTTTAGTCAATTTTCAATTTTCTACAAAAATCTCTGTTTTTAGTTTGAAAACCAAAATGTTCAATATTTTTATAGGACATGGCAGTGTCCCTCCTTTTTTTTGTGGTGTTTATTTTGTTTTAATTTGTGGTGAGCTCTCCTGGTCTACATAAATTTGGATGTATACTATAAGCTAACTGATCAGTGTACCACAGTTATGTGAATATGGATATTGGGGCATAGATGGGCATATAAATCAAAATAGAACAGTCATACTCAGAAATTTTATTGGAATAACTGAGAAATGGCATTCTATTTGATTTGGGATCATTAGTCTAAAGGTGATGAAAGGCCCCAGCTGGTGATCATTTTTATTTGAAAATGAAACCAACATAAAAGAATTCAGAGTTTAGAGATGGAGAAAAAGGCCTGTTGTTTGAAGCCTGGATCCTGCCATGCAGAAATCACCTTTACCTGTTTCTGTTATGTGAGGTAACAATTGATGGATGGGTGTAAGCTAGTTTGATTTTCTATCAATCACAAATGAAAAGTCAAATGATAATAGGCCCATAACAAAGGTCAAACACTGATGATCTACCCTACAAATCTCTCTCTCCCAATTCTGATCTGGTAACTTTAAAGAGACGACCTGATGGAGAATAGAAAGCATTGGGGGAGCACAATACCAGAGCTGAAATCCAGAAAGGAGGTTGGATTGTTCATTCCACTTACACCTTACTTGTTGAGATGATGCCCGATACCCACATTATAACAAACATTATCTGTCCACAAACATTCGGCCTCAACCTCAAAACAAGAGATTGAGGAGGACATCGAGTGAAGTCAAATCATTATATGAAGAGAGTAACTAATGATGTATCCATTTGCCAACTCTGTTTGTCCTAGGATTAAGGAGCAGGAGGGAAGGACTAGACAAGTGATAGATGATGGATGGCTTTCATTATTTGTCCGATTTGTTTCTGTGTAGTAGCCTATTTAGGACTTTTTTTTTTCAATGAGGAGGCTAATAACACTCACTTTAGTTAATCCTCATTTGTTCGTACTGAAAGTAGTGGCGAGTTTTTATAAGTAATTTCCTTCTGATTACTAGAGCCAACTCAGAGAATACATTACAAAAAAATCAACAACATTGCAAAAAAAATCAAATACAAAACAGACAAAAAATGAAGTAATGAAGCATATCTGGAACAGTTACTAGAACTCTGAACTAAGGAGACATACTGTGATTGGAAAAAAGTTAACTTCCTGGCTAAAACAAAAATTAGATAGACTTTTTTTCTAATGAAATGTGGTTTATAATCCACATGTCATTTATGTCAGGTATTTTTTTTTCAAGATTTACTATCATAATATTTGTGATGTTTCATTATTTTTGATAGTCCTTATCATTTTACCTAAACTGAATATGGGCTTGCATGGGTTTTTTAAAAACACATTATTAATAATCTTGGCATTTTATTGCCAATGAAAATTCAATTAAAAAGTTACTAAATTATCTAAGATGTTTTAGGATCCTAAAATGTTAAAGACAAAGGTTATTAGTAATGACCAAATTATTTAAAAATTCAATTAACAATCAATATAATATAGATAAGAGTGCACTGCCCTATGTAACACACTAAGGGATAACATATGAATTGGATTCAAAACATACAATTTATAGCCAAAATTCCATATGCTGCATACTTGACAAGTTAACCCACATGGCAATATCAGAAATATTTGGAACCTACACTAGTAATAATGCTTAGTTTAACTGATTTGGTCAACAAGGAATGCACTGATAAATCTTAGGGAAACCAATCTTACAAATCACTAGTATCTTTACTGAGAAATTTAAAAATCAAATGAACTTTTAAAAAGTTGTTTCTTCTAGGTCTACTTTCTTATAGTGAATGCACTTTGAAAAACAAATAACCAAAGCCCTCTTACTCTGTTTAAATTGTGGGTGTTTACTATTCAAAAGTAGAGATATTTCATTTATTTTTCAGTCCAGGAAAAAGAATCACACCCTGAGTGTCAATCATCAAAATTTATTCAGTTTTCAAAACACTGAAAAACAAATCAAGGCTCTTAGTTGAATTAAGTTTGGCATATACACTATAAATACTCTGTGGCCAACAAGAGTGTTTATAAAGTAGTGGAAAGCTTAAAGAGCACAGAAGTACTAGTTTTGAATTTTAAACAAAAATTTACAGCAAATCCAGTGATTTCGTGACATGGGCACATGTACCTAGGATTTTTAAGACGATTAGATGCCAGTTAGTACTTTGCTGAATAAGTAGAAGTAATTTTCCATCAATGTTAGTAAATGAAATTTAAACGTTAGAATTTTGATGAGTAAAAAATTCATTAGAAGACATCCTCTTTGCATTTTTCCTTTTCCATACGAAAGATAAGCCCCTTATCTGACTTTCTTTCATAATGACCTTGAAAAATTAAGCAGACTTCATTCATATTATTTCAAATACATTATTATGAAGAATGCCATTTTTCTTACAGTTGGTACATTAGTTTGTTCTGGTTCCACAGACTTACTGTAATTAGGTTCAAAGTGACTCCCTATCATTGTCTGGCTTACCATTTCAGTGAGCATATGACATATGCAAAGCAATGAGGAATCAGAGTCATATGTACACCGCTTACATTTTTACTCTGGACAATCCAGGAAAAATCATTCTTCATAAAACTTTAGTTGACTCATTTATAAATTGGATTTAATAATATCAACCATGCCTGGTGTTTGTTGAGAGAATAAAGGAATATAGTAGAGTTAAACATGTTCATCATGCTGAACATAGATATGAATGAAGTGAATTCTCTTTTGTACTTGAAATACCATTTCCTCTGCCATCCACCGATGTTCCATCAGCTGGAATTAATCACTTCTTATTCAACACTACTCCTACTGTGGCATTATGGAAAATCTGAAAACATATCTCAGCCATCATTTGCATCTTTCCCACCTATCACAAACAATTTGTTAAAATTTTTTTAAAAGTTTATTTATTTTGAGAGAGAGCAAGTGCAAGCAGGGCAGGGACAGAGACAGAGAGAGAGAGAGAGAGAGAGAGAATTCCAAACAGCCTCCACGCCGTCAGTGCAGAGCCTGATGCAAGGCTTGATTGAACAAACCATGAGATCATGACCTGAGCTGAAATCAAGAGTCAGATACTTAACCGACTGAACCACCCAGGCACCCCTGAAATTGTTAAATTTTGCACTAACTTTAAAACATGAGAATAAGTTAACAATGTTAAAGTTATAAAGCAAACCCCAAAATTAGAGTTAGAAGATAATACTTTTAAAATCTGAATAGTAGAAAAATATTAAAACTTAAGTATGAAAGTATGTAACTATGGCAAGGCTAAAATTATAATAAGACAAAAATTTAAGACTACTGAGCTTATGAATGTAAAGGAGCATAAATAAAAGGGATAAGATAAGAAATAACATAGTCTTTAAAGTTCCAACTTTAGGATCTTTAGGAATAAATTAAAATAGATAATTTCTACATTTGAAAATGAATATTAAAAGAAATAAAAAAATTACTAAGAACAATAGTTTAAGAAGCTAAAATAAATAATAATCCAAAGATATTAGAAGGTTAAAGGTATATAAGACAAAATAAAATACTTATTTCAAGTCAAAGTGATAAAATGAGAATATGTATATATAATTTTAAAATGATATGGTTTAAAAGCTAAACCAGAAAGCTTAAATTATGAGAAAGAGAGCAGAAAGAAGAAACCAGTTTAAAAAGAGCATCATTCAATATTTTGCAGTATACTGAAACATTATATATGTATGAACAACATGTATCATATGTATGAACAGCACACACACACACACACACACACACAAATACAGTAAACAATAAGGAATAGATTATAGAAAAACAGAACACTTTGCCCTGTTCTCCAAACTATGAGCTCAATTTCAACAGTTGTCAAGAGAAGGAACTTGAAACAACTCTCCTAAGTATTTTGCCTCATGATTTCATCTTCTGCAAAGTAAAATAGTCAGCAGAGCAAGGTAGGGATATTAGATGTTCTAAACGTAGAAATCATGTATGGAGATTACGTCTGTCGGTGGACACTGCATGGGTGGAGAATATATGGAGAGGTGAATGGAGGATACAGAAAGTCTTGAGTGGCAGGTTATAGTGCTCTTTGTATAAAACAGTGAATGAGAAGATCTGAAGAGTATGGGTGCAAGAGGGAACAAAGGAAGAGAGAAAGTGTCTATGAAAAATATGTCAGGAGTCTATGGACTGAATTTCACTTAATATCTTTCTTGATGTGCAAATGAGTTTTGGAATTTCTTTTTAATTTTATTTTATGCTTTTTTTTGGAGTGAGGATGCTATCTGGATAATGGTTCCTAAATGTGATGCCAAAGTGTAAAATCTTGGTTATAGTTTCAATGGTGTGTCCATTACCCAAACAGATAAATGGTTGCCTATAGTGTTGCTTCCGAAACATCCCACTAGACAGGTCCTGGAGTGCTGTCCATCTTTGGTCCCCTCTACACAGCACAACACCTTTGCTGTGATAAAGCCTCAATGCAACGGTCTTAAGCTGGTGCTGGAAATCTACTTTTGAATTCCTGGACTTCTTTATACAAACACATTCTAGAAAGGAATTTACTTATCCACTGATTATGTTTGTCAAGTAACTTTTCACATTTCTCACTCCAAAAGGTAGTTATTCGTTTTACAGCTGCTAACAAAATCATGATGGAAGGACTGTAAGGACTTCAGCATTGCATCATTGTTTAAATTATGTGCAAATATTTCTGAAAACATGTTTTCCTTTAGATAAAAAAACTCTTTCAAAGTATATTTTGCATAAAAAATGAAATGGAAAATATAAGTATTAAAAATGAATATTATAAGATAATTTGGAAGAAAAATACATTACTATATTCAGGGACATCATAAATGAAGACTGTTTTATTACATTTTCTAGCTTACAATGTTTTACTGAAAAAATATTAAAACACACAAAGTTTGGAAACCTCCAAGATAATTTGCCTTTTACTAAAATGTGCTCTGTTGTTTACCTGAATAGCAGGAATCCAATACTTAGACTCTATGGGGTTTTGTGTTTAATTCTTTTGATTTTACTCAAGTGAATACTAAGTCTTGCCAGCCCCTAATGGCATCCTTTCAGTCAAGGGCCTCATTTATCCCCTTCCTCTTAGAATGTTACTTAAAAAAAAAATTTTTTTTTTAATGCTTATTATTTTTGAGAGAGAGAGAGAGACAGAGAGACAGAGTAAGCAGGGGAGGGGCAGAGAGAGAGGGAGACACAGAGTCAGAAGCAGGCTCCAGGTTCTGAGCTGCCAGCACAGAGCCTGATGCGGGGCTCGAACTCACAGACTGCGAGATAACGACCTGAGCCAAAATCGACGGCTTAACCAAGTGAGCCACCAGGCGCCCCTAGATTGTTTACTTTTTTATCATCCACACTATTCCGTTCTTCTCATCAGCTCTTAAACATGATGAAAACAAAAAGACAAACATGATTAAATCTCTTCCATTTTAAGAAAAGAAAAATCCTCCTTCCTCTAACTTCCTCCTACTTTTCCCTCCAACTACCCACTTGTGTGCTCAAGGCTAAACCTCTCAAAAACTCTATATAGAGTTACAACCCTATATACTCACTTACCTCATTCTGTAAGTCTTTTCCAATCTGATTTCCAACCATATGACTCCACTGAGACAATTACCTTTTATTTTTTTAATGTTTATTTTTGAGAGAGAGAGAGAGAGAGAGAGAGAGAGAAAGAGAAAGAGAGAGAGAGGGAGGGAGAGAGGAAGCAGGGGAGGGGCAAAGAGAGAGGAAGACACAGAATCTGAAGCAGGCTCCAGACTCTGAGCTGTCAGCACAGAGCCAGATGCGGGGTCCAACTCACAAACTGTGAGATCATGACCTGAGATGAAGTCAGACACTTAACTGAGCCACCCAGGTACCCCTCCATTGAGATTAGTATTAAAAGTTGCTAATTATGCCCAATGGATTATTTGCTACCTTTTTGTTGTTGTTGTTGGACCCCATGGTAACATCTGACACATGCTTGATCACAACTTTCCTGAAAAATACTTTCACAATCACTAGAAATCCCTGGATTTCATTCTATCTCTCTGGCAAATTATTAGTCTATCCTGTGCATCATCTATTCAAACTCTGAATGTTGGAATTATTACGGCTTACTAAATGTTCTCCTTTCACTCTGTACTATCTTCTGTGTCCATCACAGAGACTTATATGGCTTCAATTATTATCTATATGGAAAGAATGTATAATTCTCTGACTATAATATTGTATTCCTAGCTTCTTGCTTGAGTTTTACTTCAAATGGATTTTCCCCGGGTACCTTAAACTCAGTATTCCCAAAATGGAGCTCATGATTGAAATTCTACCTCCACCCTCCAGAATACTAGCCCATGAATGTTTCCACTTCAATAAATGGCACCAGCCAGAAACTGGGAATCATTTTTAAACTTAAAGTCTCCTTTGGGGAATTGTTATTATTTTACAAAATATCTTTATGGCCTAATTGAATGCTAAAAGGTTGCTCCAAATTATGATCTAGAAATAAGAGGCAATACAAAGGAAGGATGGAATTGCTTGCATAAAAACAATGAGAAGAATTAACTTTAAAATATTATTTTCTTTTAAGAAAGCAATGTGTTGTGAATGGCCCTACACAAAAAGGGTAAGAAAAGCTATATGTAAGAAGGAAAAAAGTAAAGCTCAATTACATGGTTTAGGGATACAGCCTGTGGGATAATGACAGCCAGAGATAAACTTGATGGCAGAGAAGGCTAAGAAGTCTTAAAGGATGACTAATACTTTAAACGTAATACAATTGTTACATTCTTCTGTGATTCCCCATTTTGAATAAAAGTCTGATGATACTTTATGATATCATTAGCTACTATAAATTTTAATAAATGAGTTTTATGACAGATTTGAAGCAAGGTGGGACAGAAAGAAACAGGGCACATAACATATAATAACAATGGAGAATTCAGAAGAGACAGGATGTTAAGTATCAAATCACTAAGAGACATAGCTACATACGAGTCTTGGGAGATATTGCAAGCAGAAACAAGGAACTAGATTTGTCAGTATTGTGGAATGAGACAGCCAGTTATTGTAAGATTTCAGTGGTGAAGGCAACTTCAGAATGTTGTAAGATTTAGGAATACATGAACTTCTGATCATTGAATTACACAATAAACTATCAAACCTACTTCCCAAGTATCTTCTTAAAATATCTATTTTATCTCTCTCTGCCCCTCCCCCGTTCATGCTGTCTCTCTCTGTCTTAAAAATAAATAAAAACGTTGAAAAAAAAATTTTTTAAAAATATCTATTTTACTCTATTTCTATTCCCACCGCCAAAACTGAAATGTTCTCTGAACTTTTCTTGCCCTTTACGCTACTTTTTAAAGTTTATTCATTTATTTTGAGAAAGAGAGAGACCCAGGGAGGGGCACAAAAAAAGGGGAGAGAGAGAGAGAGAGAGAGAGAGAGAGGGAGAGAGGGAGAGAGGGAGAGAGAGAGAGAGAGAGAGAGAGAGAGAGAGAGAGAGAATCCCAAGCAGGTTCTGAACTTTCAGAACAAAGCCTGGCGTGGGGTTCTGTCTCATGGCTTGTTTTCATGGCTTGGATCTCATGGCTCTATCATGACCTGAGACAAAATCAGGACTCAGATGCTTAACCGACTGAGCCACCCAGATGCCCCATCCTTTACATTTTTTTCTCCCTTCTAATCCATCTTCCACTCGTGTAACACATCTTCCCTCTGTAATGCTAACCAGAGTGAACATTTTAAAAATAATATTATCGGAGATTTTCAGTCTTTTAATAGGCAAAAGTAATATCCATGTAGTTTATGACACATTCGGACTTACTTCTACCACATTATTAAGGTTTCATGTCTATTATGCTTATTCTTTGCTTATTTTTCTCTTTATTAACAACATACTGATCAAAAAAATGTTCTTACTCTGCAGAATAGTATGGAGGTTCCTCAAGAAACTAAAAATAGAAATACCCTATGATCCAGCAATTGCACTATTAAATATTTACCCAAAGGATACAAAAATACAGATTTGAAGGGGGCACATGCACTCCAATGTTTATAGCAGCATTATCAACAATAGCCAGACTATGGAGAAAGCCCAAATGTCCATTGACTGATGAATGGATAAAGAAAATTGGGTATAGATATACCCAATAAAGAATATTATTAGAATAAAGAATGGGTAAAGAAATGGGTATAGATATAGATACACACACACACACACACACACACACACACACACACACACTGCAATACAACTCAGCCATCCAAAAGAATGAAATCTTGCCATTTGCAGTGACATGGATGGAGCTAGTATGTATTATGTTAAGCAAAATAAGTCAATCAGAGAAAGACAGATACCATATGATATCACTCATACGTGGAATTTAAGAAACAAAACAGATGAACACATGGGAAGGGGGGAAAGAGAAGAGAGGGAAACAAACCACAAGAGACTTCATGATAGAGAACAAAGAGAGTTGATGGAGGGAGGTGGGTGGGAGATGGGCTAGATGGGTGATGGGTGCTAAGGAGGGCACTTGTGATGGTCACTGGTTGTTGTATGTAAGTGATGAATCACTGAATTCTACTCCTGAAACCAACATTGCACTGTAAGTTAACTAATAAATTTAAATTTAAAAAGGGGGTGATAAAACATGTTCTTACATTTTTATTTCAACTTTATACTCTCCTATTTTAGGGGTAGTCCTCACATTTTTAGTATATATGCCCAAATTTTCTTGTCTAATTTTCTAGTTAATTTGTATCTCTACCTGTAGCTGCAGAACTGTGAAAGAATAAATTTCTGTTGTATAAGCCACTCACTTTGTGGTACTTTGTTACAACAGCCCTAGGAAACTGAAGCGCACACCATTTTCCCACAAACTTCAGGGTGTTCTTTCTTCTCCTGGACAATTCTGCACCCAAAGCTTCTTACTAACCTAGTTAACTACATCTTTGAAATTTTATTTCAGCTAAATATTGCTTTATCCCTGCCCTCCTTCACCACATAGGATTATGTTATATATTCTAATTGAGACCTGCAGTTTATATAGCACTTTCCATAAATGTAACTAAGTTTTAAGATAATGATTGTTTATTTTTTATGTCCTCCACTAGAATGTAAGCTCCAGAAGTGCGTAGATACATGTTTACCACTACCAACTCGTATGAACATATCTATCTAGTCCTTGGTGGATTTTAAATAAGTATATGCTAAATTAAGTAATTAAAACACGGATAGGCTAAATTTCAGAGTACTGACATTCCTAATTTTGAGAATATATCTGCTCAGGTTGAACAAGTTGAGATATTTTTAACTTTAGAAGACACCCAGACGCAAAAAACACCTACCATTGTAAGTTCAATTTTAAAAATTCTTATAGTACTGTCTTTGAAGGTATTTGATTAAAGTTTCCATCAATGTCAGTCATCCACTGGAACCACAGTCCTATCACAAAAAAACACTTAATATCACTGCTTGAGTATATTTCCTTCATTGGCAGAAATCTCGTTTTTTGTCCAACTTCTACCTACCTGAGGGCTACTCTTCAGACATTTGCCTAAAACTATTTTTCATACATATAAACATAGAATATGAAGTTCCTCAAGTGTCAGTGATGAAAGGCAAGTGTCGGAGTGTCAAGGGAATAATCACATTAGGTATCAAAAGGTCCCCTCAGTTCCAGGAGAATGGCCCGGAGACGACTGCTAACAACCAGGAAGCAAAGAGAATATCATAAACTGGAAGTATGATTATGAATAAACATGGCAATGATTCTGTAGAATGAGGTTGAAGAGAGAATCACAGAAATTTGTATGAGCCAGAACACTCACAAACAGGTAAAACTTCGTTAGATGAACAAAAAAAAAAAAAAAAAAAATGGGGACCTTCTGGTTTACAAACAGAACTGTGGGGAAAAAAAGCTATTCTGCCATGGCTGCAAAATTGCCTTTGCAGTGAGGATTCATTAATTTTGGTGATCCTTACTGCTCAATGGAGACTGATTACAACAACTCTACCCCCAAATGAGAATACACAGACAAGTAAATCCTTGACAAAATAAAAGTTTTACAGTTATTTTTAATGTTTTTATTTATTTTGAAAGAGTAAGAAACAGAGCACAAGTGGAGGAGGGGCTTAGAGAGACACACACAGAATCTGAAGCAGGCTCCAGGCTCTGAGCTGTCAGCACAGAGCCCGACGTGGGTCTCGAACTCAGGAGCAGTGAGATCATGACCTGAGCCGAAGTCAGACACTTAACTGACTGAGCCACCCAGGCACCCAAAAAGAGTTTTAAAGTAGAATGGGTGGTAATAAAAAGTTTATCTCTCAAAATATAAAATCAGTAAGCCATAAATACTTCTTGGTGGCTACAGACATGAGGAGTACCTGCTTAACTTTGAAATGCTTTTATTTAACATGCAACAATAAATCATTTCATTATTTCTTTTATATCTAAGTTAACACATGCTCTTGAGACTTCCATCAGCTAAAATAAGTATATCTTTTCTCTTTAGTGGATGAGGTCTTCCATACAGACACATAACGCTTTTACTTTTAATCAAGACCATATTTTCAAAAATTTTAAAAATAAGTCCATTTTCATTGAATACTTTAATTATTTTTCTGTGGGTGGTTAACAATATATAAATCCAAGAAAATGGTTTATTCTTGACCTTTTAATTTTCTAAGAAATTGAGAATACATATTTTCATATATTAAAATTTTTATATTTTTAATTTTAGAACACAGTTTTAGAGTTATAGGTGATTAAGGTCATTGAGTTTCTGAAAAGGCATTAAAAAGACCCATCATGAGTTAAAGACATGGAATTCAGTAAATGTGAATTTGTGAGGATTATTTAAATTAAAAGTGTATAACACCAGTAAGATCTTCTCTATATTAAAATATCACAAACTCAGAAAAAAAGCATTTTTCCTCATAAATAGTTGCCACCGTCTCTGACTGGAAATTGGCTGAGCCACCTCACTGATTAGCTGAGCTTGTTCCTGTTATTTATTCTCAGTTGGGAATCACCTAACCTAGGCTAGATTATGCCTCCAGCCTCAGGTTTTCAGGTCAGCCATGTAGCTCTGCCCAAAGCATATCTCATCTCCTTGGACCAGAAAGCTAGCTACAATATCCTTCTCTTAGTGGGAGAAGTGCAAGAGAGCCAATCCATTCATGTAATTGCTTTCTTTGGCTTTCGTCATGTTACATGCACTGTTTGGCTTTGGTCCTGTCACATTCACCAATATCCACTGACCAAGGCCAAAGAGTAATAAAAGTATATAGCCCATCTTCTGTAAAAGGACTTGCAAAATTATATGACAAAGGGTATGAATACAGAGAATGGTGAGTGATTAAGATAAGGTAATTCAATCTGTCACAGGCATATTTTTAAAATTTTATCGATAATTTGATTCTCAATTGGCTTTCGGTAATAGAAAGAACTGAGTAATTAGCATGCTGGTTAAGAATGAAAGATGGCTATACATCGTTACCTTGCTCTGCTTTTACTCTTGTTCTAAATGAGATCATTGTAGATATGCATCATGGGCATGCAAAGTAGAAAAACCTAATATTAGAAAGTATAATAATTATTAAAATATCAGGTAGAGAAGAATGATTTTTAGTGTTTCTGAATATATGGGAATACTGAAAACTAAGGTTTGGCTTTACACAGAAAAGAAAATCAAAAGATCCGCACTGCCTGAGGAAAACTACAGTCCTTATAACTCAAGGGTTGAAAGATTTATTTCCCTATGGACCAAGCTTTCAGCAGATTAACTAATAGAGCATGGTCTTCTCTTCTGCTGCCATGTGCAGGAAGAAAAATGTGTCGATTGTGCCATCTCAGAGCACTGTGTACACAAAGTCAACTTTATGGGCTGGTGTAACTTACAGTGTAGGACTAAGAAATTGGGAACCAGAAAATAATCAGTCTCTGTCCACTTGGCAGGATGGACTATCATGAAGGCCAGTGGTTGGCAGGCAGGATCTGGAGCCCCAAGTGGCTCTCGCTTCACAGCTTCTGATCAAAAGAATGAAGCTTCTGAAACTCAATAAAGTCTGAGAATCAAATTACTATATAACATATGCCCTAAAATTTACAAAGAGCTTAGAGCAATGTAATCTTTCCCTTCTAGGCAAGGAAATGAGCACCATTAGTATGTTTAGGTTTTACAATACTGCAAAAGAAGGAAAATGCCATTAATATCATCAAATCAGCCATAATGAGTTCTCTTTAGGCAAAGGGCTTTTTGGCTTCTTCCCTTATAGGCTCCCTGTGTGGAGCCTCTATTAGGTTAATGGCAGACTTCTTGCATAGTAAAGCAATAAATCAGCCCCTGATTAACCTGGTTTCCTTTAACCTCATGAGTTTTAGAATAGTATGAAAAGATATATCGTTTTTAAATAATTTGTATGTATTCAAAAGACTTATTAATTCTAAAATACTGACTGAGTTAAGTAAAATAATAGCTCCTTTCCAATGTGATGTGATAACGTTGCAGATACATCATTGTGCCCCAGAACTGAGGGTGACCTTGGTGACACTAAATGTAACTTTATACTCTAGTAGGAATCCCTTCTAAAGTATCTCTGAAAGAATGTCATCTACATTCCGATGGAGCAATTTCAGCAAATGATACTCCTAACAGACAGAACAAACCTGACAATATCTGTCAAATTCCCCACTGATCATTTATTCAGATCCATAAAATAAACTGTAGTGCAAAAAAAAAAATGGAAGAAAAAAGTAGGAATTAATAGATAAAAATGTAAACCCTTGATTAAGAAATTTAAGGTATTTTCACTTCAATTTTTTTAACTTTTAATCTAATTTTATTGTGTATTTGTATCTTTTCCTCTAGATTTATAATTCTGAAGAAAGAAGGGAGATGTGAGAAATGAATAGTCAGCTATATTTATGGTGTTGAAGAAAGAATTTGGTTTTCTGGAACATGGCCTGTGATAGCAGAACAACGCCTGGCAAGAAACAGGTTATGTTTGGCTAAAGAATCATTGGCACTATCAAGAAATATTAAACTATATTTGAGAGAAGAGAAAGACTCAAGCAAAACTACAAACCAGTGGGATGGAGAGAGCAGCAGGATAATGCAAATACGGTCTATTGGTCAATAGAATTAGCACGCAACTTTGCATCTCTTTTGTAGGTCACAGAACTCTTATTACTAGTCTTCATATTTCACTCAAATCAAAGAATCAGGAAAATCTCTCAAGCTTTACAGGTGGACATATTTGGTACTTTCTAAATGTTAAGATATGAGAAGTTTCCAACAGGGTCCCAACTTTAATACAAACACATAAAAAGAAAGCAGAAGTTTCCCTGGGCTTTTCTCCATTTGAGAGTAACAGATTGCCAATTGGCATAGAGGTTAGTTCCTAAGAAACTGATTCTCCCATAAATAACAGCCATAAGTCTAGACACTGAACAACAACAACAACAACAAATATCTGAAGCTCTGGAGACTGAATAAAAGCAGGAAATTTGTGGAGTGGGGTCAAAATCTAGAGTAAACATTCAACACAGAGAGCTTTTTGTTTCTTTTTTCCCCTATCTACTGTGGGTATATGCAGTTTGACCTCGGCTGTAATGTCAAGTGACTCAAATTCTGATAGAAAATTTCACCATTTTTATGGAACTAGAGGAAGGACTCCTGGGGCAACCATAGTCTCTAAAGATTGAGAAGGAAGCTCCAGAAAAGATACCCAGAGATACCCAATTTCATGCATAAATTCACCTTAAGGTCTATACTGTTCCCCGAACTACTTCTGTGCAGAGCAAACTATAAGTACCTAAGAACTAAGTTTTGAAGAACTGAACTGATATCTGAGTTACTGCCCAGATTTGTGTTGTATCCAAGTTAACTGCCTGATGGAAACAAACATATCAACACTTTTGAGCTTATAATCTGGAATTCATATATTATATTCATAATGTCATAATATGCAAGAAAATTACTTAACATAAATTGAACCATGAAAATGGGACCTAACCTCAAGGGAAAAGACAATCAAAAGATGTCAACCCAAAGGTAATAGAAATGCTGAAAATTTTATGACAAAGACTTTAAAACAGCTATTTTAATTCTGTTTAGTAGAATAAAAAACATATGTACTCATGAGGAATGAAAAAAGAGAAAGTCTCAGCAAAGACATGTAAACTAGTAAAAAATAACAAATATAAATTTCAGAATTATAATACACAATATCTAAAAGTAAATTCACTGGATCATCTCGATAGCAAATTGGGAATGATAAAGGAAAAAGTTAATGAAGATAAATCAAAATTATACAATCTGAAGGACAAAGAGGAAAAGGGATTGAGCAAAATAAATAAGCAGATCCTCAAAAGTATGTGGGAATACTTCAAAAGTAATTATATACGGGCACCTGGGTGGCTCAGTCGGTTGAGCATCTGACTTTGGCTCAGGTCATGACCTCACGGGTCCTGAGTTAGAGCCCCACATCAGGCTCTGTGCTGACAGCTCAGTGCCTGGAGCCCGCTTCGGATCCTGTGTCTCCCTCTCTCTCTGCCCCTCCCCTGCTTGTGCTCTGTCTCTCTCTCAAAAATAAATAAACATTTAAAAAAATTTTTAAAGTATATATACAACAATTGAAATACAAGAAAAAGAGGAAAGAAAAGTGAATGGAAAAAATATTTGAAAAAATATGTCTGAAAACTTTCAAAATTCAATGACAGACATACATTTACAGAATCAAGAAACTCAGTAAACCCAAATATGACAAAAATGAAAGAGAGCCACACCTAGGATCATCATAGTTAACCTGCTGAAAATCTTGAGAGCACTCAGAGAAACATGATATATTAATTACAGAGAGGAGAAATAAACTGAACACCAGCAAACTTCTCATCAGAAATCATAGAAGCCTGAGGCACCTGGGTGGCTCACTCAGTTAAGCATCTGACTTGATTTCTGCTAGGTCATGATGTCATTGTTTGTGAGGTCGAGTCCCACAGCAGGCTTCATGCTGCCAGCACAGAGCCTGCTTCAGATTTTCTCTCTCTCTGCCTCTGCTCCTACCCTGCCCATGCTCTCTATCTCAAAATAAATAAATAAACTAAACTAAAGAAAAAAAAAAAGAAATCATAAAAGCTAGAAGACAGAAGGAGCACTGTTTTTAAAGTGCTAAAATAAATAATAAAGTTCTATATCCAGTGAAAGTATTCTTCAAGAATGAAAGCATTCTTTTCTAAAATTAACTGAATGTTTGTCTTTTGGTCTACTTCTAAATGGATTGCAGCATGTTTATAGTAAGTCCTGAAATCAAGTAATAGAAGTCCTCTAGATTTCTTTTTTTTTAAACATAGATAAAACTGCCATGATCTTTTTGTAATTCTCAATTATATCATCATTGCTAGAAATTAAGTTTGTTTGCTCTCATGTTGCTGATAATCTAAAAACAATATTCAACATATTCACTATCTTTTTATGACTCATACAAATATTACTGGTCACCTCTTCACTTGTTTGTAATGTGGGTATAGAGTATTCACCTCTCCTCAAATGTTTCATGTTTAATCATCTTAGAAAATGACAAATAATTGTTCCAAATCTGTTTGCGTCTTTGTGAACTTATTTATAATTATAAAGAAAAAGCATTGTTTGAGGTATAATTCATAATCGATGTATACTTTTATAGAATAAACTAGTTTTTAATATGTTTTTAACCTTATGAGAATGACACCATGTTTTGCACTATGTATTACTAAGCTAATGATAAAAAAAGTAGAGATAAGGCTAACATATAAAAGAAGTTTTGTGCCAAATGAAATCAAAATGATTTCACGTACTGTATAAACAAAAATTTTATGGTTCAGATGGATAACAATGGAGAGAACCAAGTCAATTATGGCACAGGTGCACTATATTCAGGACAAAACTATCTACAGCAATGTCATATATTAGCTCCTGATAGTTACTTGGTGTTTATTAAAGAGCATACAATTCATTACATGAAAATATAAGTATTCTGGATGTTAAATATTTTGTAGTTTTATTGAGTTTAATTGAATCAGGGTACAAAACTTATGCATAAATTAATTTGTAGCTCATTAAAATATTATGTACATATTACAAACAAAACCATTCTAGCCAATACTGTTTTTCCAAAGAATTTTTTTTAAAAGGTTTTCATTTGTTTGTTTTTGCTATTGCTAAAGTTTAAGAAACACTGATTTACAACCACAACATTGGGAAAGTAAAATCTTTTTTAAGAACTATATCTTAACTTTATTCAAAAGAGAAATGTTCCTGGGCATAAACTATTTTGGGGAAGTGAACCTGAACCCAAATATAAATCCAAATCATGGAGGGAAAAATGCTAATTTTCAAAGTCATCACACTTGTTGACTCTGAGTTATTAATTTTATAGAAAGTCTTATTAGTCACAACTGTATATGGGTCTTTAATGAATTTAAATCTGTTAACTAATTGGCTATAATTTCAATCACAGGGCATTTTAAAATAATGATTATACTTTACACATTTCTGTCAGAGATTAACAAATCAGTTGATAAGAGGTCATGTAACCACACTAAGGATTAGATTATAAAGTATTAAATATCACAAATTTGAACTTAGTCTGTTTAAAAATAGTCACAAACAAAACCTGGTGCCTCTACCTGATAGCGTCAAAACTCCTTGGAAAGATATCTCCAAGTGAAAGATATCTAACATGATCTAATTTAAGCATAGAAAGTATCCACTGGCCATCTTTTCATGTGACTGTTGGCCATCCGGATGTCTTCTTTAGAGAAGTGTCTATTCATGTTTTCTGACCATTTCTTCACTGGGTTATTTGTTTTTCGGGTGTGGAGTTTGGTGAGCTCTTTATAGATTTTGGATACTAGCCCTTTGTCCGATATGTCATTTGCAAATATCTTTTCCCATTCCTTTGGTTGCCTTTTAGTTTTGTTGGTTGTTTCCTTTGCTGTGCAGAAGCTTTTTATCTTCATAAGGTCCCAGTAATTCACTTTTGCTTTTAATTCCCTTGCCTTTGGGGATGTGTCGAGTAAGAGATTGCTACGGCTGAAAAAAAAAAAAAAAAAAAAAAGAAAGTATCCACTGGCTTATGCGCCACAATAATAGCAGAGAAAAATGGGTCATGGGCCCATTTGAAGTAGAATTTGCAATGTCTCTCATCTCTGGTTCTCTCACTGGGTTAAATTCAATATCCCCTTGCCATAGGATTATAGAAGTTGCAAGTTCATATCCTCAAACGTCTGACAAGAGAGGAAAGGGCTCTTCCTTTTCTCACTCCAATTTGAAAATTCCCAGAAGGGAGTGTGACTGCTCATTCCTGTTCTGACTGCTAAGACTAGTGGCTGGAGGTATTATGAATGTAATCATATACTTCCAGGGCTCATGATTCCACTAATTACCAAGAATAGGTTGATAATTATTTAAAAATTGGCGGCTTCTACTCAGAAATTTGGAAGTGGGACATGTGATGGTACAAAGGAGAATAATGTCTCAAAAGGGAGGAGGTATTTTTCAAAGGAGACCAAGAAGTAAATGTGCTTTCAGTCAACCTTTGGTTGAAGACACCCCTTTGCATACACTCCTCACCTGCCTTCTTTTCACAATTCCCATAAGGTCAATGAATGAACAAAATCCATCAGTAGTCATTTATCCAAATAATGGTGGGTTATTTTTCTCACACAATGAAGAATCCAGAGTTAGACACTTCAGTGCTACTATGCTATCTAGGTGATGTCACCAATGCCCTGGGCTCCTTCCATATTTCTCTTTACCATCTTTAACATATAGCTTTCATTCTCATATGTCTAGAAATTAAATCTCTTGAATCTGTACAACTTTAGTCTCACAACCACATGTTATTAGGAAAAGAAAAAAAAAGTAAAAAGGAGGATGGGAGAAACCAATCTTAGAAAAGCTAAATTGTCATGGAAAAGCTATAAAATTTTAGCTTGTATTTTTGTTTTGTAACATAAGGTTATAAAGTCTACAAAGAAAGCCTGAAAATGTTTTGTAGCTGGGCAGCTTGCTACATTATATAAAATTCAGATTTTATTAATAAAGAAGAAGTTTGGCAACTGATATTTCCACTTAGTTCTCCCCTTTAGCACCAAGCTCAGGATTTGTTAGTAATTTTTATGTCTTTCAACTATTAGACTTAGCTCTACAAACCTGTGTGGTTAAAAGTAACTGTAACCAGTCATAACACACGTATAGTGACTGAAATCAAGTGATGTTGAAAATAAAATTAAAAAAAAAAAACTTGATTTCAGAAAAAGGACAAAGGGGAACCGATATGCAGTAGTCAATAATCCATGACATACACCACATTCCACTGGGAAGGGCTAGAAAGGATTCATTCCTTGGTATTGGGAAGGCCTCCCTGTCAGTCACTCTGCCCTTTACAGGTTCTATTATATAAGCTTATCTGAACAAGCTGCAAGTATTACTCTATGCAAGTATTACTGCATAGAGGGATAATGACTGTTTCTCTAATACTTGCTTAAAATATCCTTCATATAAAAAGTGTACACAGAGGCAATCAAATAGAGTGGTGGAAACACAGATTTGATGTTGAATGGTACTGGGTTTGGGACACAACTCTCCCAATTGGTTAATATGTGTGACCTTGGATAAGTTATATACATATCTTCTAACACTAATCTTCTCATTGGTACATTAGGGATATTAGTATCTATATCATAAAAATATTGTTAATCAGTACCAATACATAGTAAATGCTCAGTAAATTTCAGTTATTATTATTCTTTTGCCATTATTATGGTTCAAGTATATTTGTTAAGGCAAATGTACACCACTCTATGAAACCAGGAGCCCTTTCTATGCAAGATTATCTGGATATATTTTTCAAATATTTTTCAGAGCAAAATGCTAACTAGAATATTGTATTTATATACAGCAGCCACTGCTATCACCTCTATTATGGTAAATCTACAATGGTCTAGAAAAATTCAGGCAATTGCAGTGAAAAGGAACAGCTTGCTCCAGTTCCTCCACTGTGCGCCTGGCACCCAGATCTGGATTAAACATTCCTGGGACTGAAGGCATTTAGGAATCTGGGGGCCCCTTGAGCTAATTGTGAGAAAATTCCCAGGTAGTAAGCATTTTAGGCTTTGCAGACCAAGAGGAAAAATCAAGAATGTAATGTAGGTAGCGTTATAACAAGAGAGAAACAGATTCCATAAAAATTTTATTGACAAAATTCACAGTATAAAGGTAATAGTTGAATATAGTTTCTTTCTTTTTTTGTAGTAAAAGTATAATGAAAAGAATGAAGTTCTTTTCTTCAAGGGATAACGTTTTGCTTAATTAGGGTTCAAAGTATTCCCTATTGTCAAGTCGATTGAAAATGTTCATTTGTGTTATGAATTATGCTCATTTCTGTACTGAATTGTGTCTCTTCAAAATTCATGTGTTGAAGCCATAACCCAGAATGTGACAGTATTTTGTATATAGGGCTTATAAATATGGAATAAAGATTAAGTGAGGTCATAAGAATGGGGCCTTACTCTGATAGGACTGGTGTTCCTATGAGAAGTAGGAAAGACAGCAGGGATATGTGCGCACGTAGGAAAGACCATGTGAGGACACAGCAAGAATGCAGCTGTCTACAAGCCAGAGTCCACACCAGAAACGAACCCTGCCAACACCTTGATCTTAGACTTCTAGCCTCCAGCACTGTGAGAAAATAAATGTCTGTTGTTTAAGCTACCTGACTAATACAATCTGTAAAAACCATTCTTAACTTGCTGGCCATACAACAACAGGTGGCAGGCAGAAGTTTGCTGATCCTAAGCTAAATGATCAAGAAAGAAACCACTTCTGGAAAATGTCCTTGAATAAAACCAGGGAAGCAAAGTAATACATTCTAGCCCCATGGATAAGATCTTATTTGCTCTGGAATCAGGAGCATTGAGGGCTCTAGCTGGTCCTCAATGAAACCTTTTCTGGTTAGTGACGGTGTAGGGATTGTACCCCCTCCTCTAAATTCAGAGATCATCCTGTGTTTGCAATTAAGAATTTAGCCTCAATCTTGTTATTATACTTATACTGCTCTTAGATTGCCATTTAACATTTTTTGGTCTTTTAAATTATCATAATCTTCCTGAAAGGAAAAGGAATGCCTTACAAACATTTGCAAATCAGTTAATTATTAAACGACCCACTCTAGAGAGATTTAAGGATTTGCATCTACTACTGGAAGATATAGTAGGAGCTAGAAAAGGAGCAGCAAATAAAGCCTGAGGCAGCAGAAGAAGGGAAATAATAATTATTGGAGCATAAATAAATGATATAGAGTCTCCAAAACCAGCATAGATCAATGAAACTAAAGGCTGTTTGTTTGTTTGTTTGTTTGTTTTAAAGAATAAACAATACCAGCTCTAGAGAGATTTAAGGATCTGGATCTACTACTGTTCATATTCCCTGGTATTTTAGACATGGCTATTGGCTTTGCTTTACAACATGAACATGTTATAGGTATGTCTCAAGTTATCCTAATTTAAATAGTGTTTAAAAAAAGGAACAAACCTATTTGTATGTCTTCTTTGGAAAAATGTCTATTTGTGTCCTCTGTCCATTGTTTTTTATTTAAATTCAAGTCATTTAACATGCAGTGTAGTCTTGGTTTCAGGAGTAGAACCCACTGGTTTATGTCTTACGTATAACACCTAGTGCTCATCTCAACATGTGCCCACCTTAATGCCCGTCACCCATTTAGCCCACCTCCTTACCCACCTCCCCTCCAGCAACCTCAGTTTTTCTGTATTTAAGAGTCTTAGGATTTGCTTCCTTCTTTTCTCTGTGTTTATCTTATTTTTCCTTCCCTTCCCCTATGTTATCTGTTGAGTTTCTAAAATTCCACATATGAGTGAAATCATAGGATATCTTTCTCTGAATGACTTATTTCGCATAGCATCATACCTTCAAGTTCCATCTACATTGTAACTGGCAAAATTGCATTCTTTTTCATTGCTGAGTAGTATTCCATTGTATACATATACTGCATTTCCTCTATTCAGTAGACATTTGGAATCTTTTCATAATTTGGCTATTGTCAATAGCACTGCTATTAACATTGGGGTGCAGGTGCCCCTTCTAATCAGCATTTTTGTATCCTTTGGATAAATTCCTACTAGTGCAATTGCTGGGTCATAGGGTAGTTCTATTTTTAATTTTTTGAAGAACCTCTACCATTTTCCAGAGTGGCTGCACCAGTTTTCAGTCCACAAGAAAAAATTTGGAAAGCCCTCAAATTAAAGAAGAAATTAAAAAATACATGCAAGCAAGTGAAAATGGAAACATGACAATCCAAACTTTTCGGGATGCAGCAAAAGAAGACCTAAAAGAAAATACGTTACAATTCAGGTCTATCTCAAGAAGCAAGAAAGGTCCCAAATACACAAAGGAGCTAGAAAAGGAGCAGCAAATAAAGCCCAAATCCAGCAGAAGAAGGGAAATAATAAAGATTAGAACAGAAATAAATGACATAAAATCAAAAAATAAATAAAAATAGAATACATCAATAAAACTAAGAACTGGTTTTTTTAAAGAATAAACAAAACTGATAAACCTCTAGCCAGACTTCTCAAAAAGAAAAGAAAGAGAACCCAAATAAATAAAACCACAAATGAAAGGGGAGATATCAAAACCAACACCAAATAATTACAAACAATCCTCTGCCCATTTTTAAGTTGGATTATTTGTAGGGGCATGTGTGTGTGTGTGTGTGTGTGTGTGTGTGTGTGTGTGTGTGTTGATTTGCATAAGTTCTTGATAGATTTCGGGTATTAATCCCTTATCAGATACATCATTGGACCTAGAGGATATATGCTAAGTGAAATAAGTCAGACAGAAAGACAAATACCATATGATTTCACTAATATGTAGAATTTTGGAAACAAAATAAATGATCAAAGAAGTAAAGAGACAAACAAAACACAGACTCTTAAATGCAGAGAACAAACTGGTAGTTTCCAGAATGGAAGTGAGTGAGGGAATGGGTGTAACACATAAAGAAGATTGAGAATACAATTACTGTAATGAGCACTGAGTCATGTATAGTACTGGTCAATCAATATATTGTACTCTTGAAACTAACATAAACTGTATATAAATTACTCTTTAATTACAAAAAAAAGAAAAAGATAAATCTATTTCAAATATTTTTAGGGTAAATAGACATATCTAAAAATTTTGTTTTTGTGTTCTCTCATCACCTCTCACCTCTGAAAAGAAGAGGGTTGATGGAGGACAATTAACAGAAGGTGGGGAAGGGGTCCCTGGATAGAAGTCCCATCCTAGTGTCTCATCTTTTTGGTGGCAAAGCATTCAAAATAACAATAGAAGGGAAAGAGATGCTCACAGATATGATAAGTTAGCTCATCTTTTTCTAGTCTGCCAGAATGTCCCAACCCTTACAGCAGTGACAAACTGTCCTCTTTAAAATTTTTTTTAATGTTTATTTTATTTTTGAGAGAAAGAGAGACAGAGTATGAGAGGCAGAGAGAAAGGGAGACACACAATCTGAAGCAGACTCCAGGCTCTGAGCTGTCAGCGTAGAGCCTGGCACAGGGCTCGAACCATGAACCACAAGATCATGACCTGAGCTGAAGTTGGACGCCCAACTGACTGAGCCACCCCGGTGCCCCAAACTGTATTCTTTCAATCGGAAGCTGCCCTGTAGGCTGAATGCATGCCTTTCTTGAGACACTAGCAAGGGTATAATATCATATACTATCATATGATATACCTAACTCTCAGCACCTCACCATAGCCAGACATTTATTCAAAACGCAAATCCACCTTATGGCATTATAGAAAAATATAACATTATAACAAAATATTCTATAAGTCAACAGATCCCCTAAAGGATTTCTCATAACAAGATATAATAACTGGAGGAAAACAAAGTCAAGAGGATTTTTGTTAAACTATCTTCTGGTTGTATACTACCTTGAAAAACAGTATTTTGGAGTGTTTAACATAGGGCATTATTTGTATCCCAAATCTATTTCCTCGTCTTCCAAATTAATAACATTATTACCTAGGCACAGTCTATTTAGAGTAAAGTCTTTATTTCTCAGCCTCCTTTGCAGTTCTTGATAGCCACTGGAATTAGTGGCCAATGTGATGTGAACAACAGTAATATGTGAAAACTTTCAGTCACCAAATAATGGAAAAGTAACATACAGCCAGAGGATCTCAGTAAAATTAAACTTTTAGGATTCTACACAAATCCAGACTTTAGCATCCAATCTGATCTATACTATTGAGAAGACCAAGAGAATAGGGCACCCATACAGTTCATAATTTCTTTTGGCCTCACTGACAGAGTTCGGTGTGCTTGAGTCAGAGCCAAAAGAAGGTCAGTGAAGGTCAAGAATCTGGATTCTGCAAATCATATTTGCTGAAGATACTGTCTCTGCCAATGTCAGCAGGGGTATAACTGCAAGGGTGAAGAGTAAGTTTTTGTTCAGAAATCATGCGAACCTAAGAGGGAAAAATGGAGTTGCAATCAGTTTTGTAGTGGTTTTATTCTTGAAAAATCATGATTTCATTAGAACTGATAACTCTGCATAGTTAATTTTGATAGCTGAAAAATTTTCTCAAATAGTAACTCAGTTTCAAATCATTGAACTGGAAATGTCAATCTCTGTAAGATATTTGGGTTTGCTTTTCAAAGTCTAACTTCTAAATTGTTCTACTTTACTTAGAAAGCTAAACGATACATTTAAGAGAAAAATGCAGATTTAAGAAAAATTACTTAAATATATAAGCAATGATGAAAGTTAACAGAATTAAATTTCAAATTTCACCCTTTGAATGCATATAAATTATACCTGCTATATTATTTTAAAAATATTTTACATATGATTTTATAAGTTGGTTTTATTGATTCTATTTCATCAGTAAGTTTTATTTACCCTATTTCAGCATAAATTGTTTAAATTGAATACTAAAAACAATACGTACTTGTGAAGAATCTCTATACCTTAATATTTAATTTTTTCTAAGTTTATTTTGAGAGAGACAGAGACAGCATGAGTGGGGGAGGGGCAGAGAGAGAGGGAGACAGAGAATCCCAAGAAGGCTCCAAACTGTCAGCATAGAGCCCGATGCGGGGCTCCGTGAGATTTGTGGGATCATGACCTGAGCCAAAACCAAGAATTAGATGCTTAACTGACTGAGCCACCCAGGCGCCCCTTAATATTTAGTTTAGAATTTAGCTTCTTTTATAAGTGCTTTTTAAGTATATAAATAATATTTGCTTTTCATAGGTTTTAGAAATAAGAGTTTCCTCTTAAATATAATTTTTATACTGTGTGATTTTATTTTATTCTCCTATTTTTTATTTTTTAGAGAGAGAAGGCACACACAAGAAGGGGAGGGGCAGACAGAGAGGGAGAGAGAATCTTAAGCAGGCTCCACACTCAGCATGAAGCTCAACACAGGGCTTGATCCCACAATCCTGATATCAGTACCTAAGCTGAAATCAAGAGTCAGACACTCAACCGACTGAGCCACCCAGGTGTCCCTATTTGATTTTATTTTTAAATAATTTTAAATTTATTTTCAAAACTGCATTATTTGTACCAAAAAAAATATTTCCTAAATCATTTGACAGTAAGTTACCAGTAGAATGCCCCAATACTCTAAATGCTTCAATGTGCAAGTTCTTAACAACAAGGATATACTCTTATGTAACCACAATACAAACGACACTGATAGGTTACTATCTCCAACCTATAGAGCCCAGTCAATTTTGACAATAAAGCCCTGGACTCCACTTGCCTATGATCACTTTTCCATTTAGCTGCCATGTTTCTTTTAGTTTCCTTCAATCTCAAACAATTTCTCAGTTTTCCCTTGACTTTCATGATTTTGACCTGAGAAGATTACAGGTCAGTTATTTTCAAGAATTATTCTCAATTTGGATTTGATGTGTTATCATATTTAGATTTAGATTTTACAAGTTTTGTTGGCAATTTTACTGAACTGATACTTTGTTCTTCACACTGTACACTATGAGGCTGTATGCAATATCCATAAGGTTCATTCTTACTTCTTTTCTCTACATATTTGTAATTCTTGCCTTCAATAGTAAACATGTGGGTGTCACTGAATTAAATTTTTGTGGCCTTCCTGGTACAGAGGACCATCATGTGGGTCTCCTGGGCCTTGAACCTGAGTAAAAAATCTGGTTCCAATTATTTCATATGTATATAAAATAATTTGATCAATCTCCTGTGAATGTAAGAAATCTCATGTCAGTGCCACTGTTACTCATTGTAGATTCTTTCTTCTTCTTCAGCTCCTACACATTTTTCTGGATAACAGTGGCATCCAAGTATCATGCAGATGCTCTTCTTATTTAGCCTTTAATACCCCAAACTAGGCAGCCCCCAGCATAGCTATTCCCATTCCCAAATGGATGATCTTTCTAACATGCTTGGATGATGAGTTCCTGCACTGGGCCCTTCCCTCTACCTGTGGGAATACTTACTTTGCTTTACTATTGAGTATATCTTGACATGATTTATTCAACAAGAGACGAAAGAAGTAAGGAGGGAAGAAATAAAGGAATCAATGGCAGAGTATTTAAAACTATATCTAATTGTTATGTTAAAATTTTACATATATATAATTTCAAATTATTTACTTATTCAAATGATTTACATATATATGTATATAAATAATATGGTTCACATATATCCTTTTATAACTAATGTACTCAAGCTTTTGAGAAAAAGTTCCATAAGAAATAAAGAATTTAATTTATAAGACTAAGAAATGTTAAAAGACAGAGACCTATATCTCAAAGAATATCCAAATAATACAAAATAATTATACCAAATGAGAATCTATCTGTTCTCCCCATGGAAACTTCACTCTCAATTAATCAAAGTAATTATACCTCCCAGATAGGAGTGACCTGAGAAGTTTCAAAAATAATCCTCCACACTGTAGTGAAACCATTTTTGTCTCATTGCTAAAGCAAAGTTCTTCCCTGCTCCTGATCTGCAATTCACTGACTTACAGATGTTTCTTTGGTTTAGACAGTAATGACTACAAAAGGAAAATTTAATTAAAAAGCCATTTTATAATTAACTAAGTTACCTGAAAGAGAGTTGACATAACTCTAAAGTTCTTCCTTTTATGAAACATTAGAATTTTTTTTCAATCCATCATAGTTACATTGCTCTGGATCTTCAGCTACATAGTCCTGGATGTGAAATAATGGAGGAATGTCTGAGAATTGACCCAATGAAGATTAAAAGCTCTGGGAACAATTATTGCTTGTTTTTTTTAATTTTTTTTAACGTTTATTCATTTTTGAGACAGAGAGAGACAGAGCATGAATGGGGGAAGGTCAGAGAGAGAGGGAGACACAGAATCTGAAACAGGGTCCAGGCTCTGAGCTGTCAGCACAGAGTCCAACATGGGGCTCGAACTCACGGACCGCGAGATCATGACCTGAGCCGAAGTCAGACGCCCAACCGACTGAGCCACCCAGGCGCCCCTGTTACTGCTTGTTAAAAACCATGGGCTTGTCAGAAGACTGGGTACAAATGGAGGACACAGAGCAAATCAATCTTTTCTGATACCAATTTTATATCCTTTGGACCAGAGTCTTCATTATTAGTGCTTTGAATGATAATAAATCGGGGCTTCCCAAAGTTGTCATTTATTACATTTCCATTGTCATTACTTCATCAAAAACACTCTAGCCCTTCAGTCAATTTCATAATTCACATTCACCAGTCACTAAGGTTAACTTATCTTCCAAATACTCCTGGAAACTTTCCAAAACTAAAGAATACTCAGAAAGAAAAGGAGGTAAGGCTTTATGTCATGATTTTGAAAATTCTTCCAATGTAACTATTTTTTTTCTTGTAATTTATTTAATCTTATTTGTAGAATCCTTGAAAATTATTTCCCTTTATCTTTGAAGTCTAATAGTTTTATTAGCGTTTTTCTCAAGGTTGATGATTCCAGATTATTTTTCCAGTTTCTTAGTGGACCTTTTCAATATTTAGGTTCAGGCTTTCTATTTCTGGAAATATTTCTTCAATAACAATTATAAATATTAATTTGTACCAATGTGTTTTTTTTAAATCTTTAGTGACTCCAATTATACGAATATTATGTCTTCTTTGCCTGTCTTCCATTCTACCATGCTCTTACTAACTCTTCTCATTTTTTAATTTTTGTATTTTTGGTTGTTCCTCTGCCTTTCTTAAATCACTATCATGAGGTTTATATTTCATTTTATTCTCTCATGTAATAGTCTTTATTTCTGATATAATGTTTTCAATGCCTTCTACATCTTTACTAAAGTTAATCCATCTTTCCTTCTTTCTTCCTTTTTTCTTAATTTTTTAATTTATAATTCAAGGTCTTTTAGTTTTGTTTTCCATATCCACATGTTTGTTTGAGTATATTTAACTAATATTGCCTCATGGTCATTTTTTGCTACAGGTTTTTCTTCTTGTTACTTTTTGGAGAGATGAAGAGTTTTATCAATGTTCACTATTTGTTTTCTGGTTTTTATAAGAATTCTGTGTAGATTTATTGAGTTTTCTTTTGCTCACTGTTGTGAACTGTGGGTGTTTGACAAAACCTCTAGTCCAAGGCCATCCTCTTTTGTCAGTTAATCGAAAAAGATCGTAATCTAGATCTTTAGTAGGACTTTTCTTTTTTTATGGTTAGGGAAGAGGTTATGTATCTCTGCCATTTGGGTCTCTAAATTTTCCCCTTTGTTACTGAAAGTCCCCCAAAATCCTGTCATTTTTCTTTTCCTGCTGCTTTTCTTGGCCTGTTCTTGTTCACTGCTGTGGGCCATCGTGTGAAGCTTGTTTCCTTTGGATTTCATGTTTTTCTTTTATTATTTACTGTTGTTTTGAAGTTTGGTCATTCTTCATCTTCAAGTCATGTTAACGCAATTTGTTCATAGTATTTTTGCTATTATATTTGTTGTTGTTTTATGTTGCCTTTCTTCTTACAGTTTTGAATTGTTTGGGGTGGACATATTGAAAGATGCAGACTTTGTTGTCTTCAGCTTCAGCTACCTGGAGGTTGTTTTTCTTTTAAGTTTTTGTTTCTATTTGGTCTATCCCCCTTAAGCCATGTTATTTAGACTGAATTATGTGCAATGAGCAAGTTATCTTATTTACTATTATTATTACTATCTCCTCCAATAATCAAATACACACATTATGATACCAAGGATGAAATATAAATTGTTGGTAATGTACTATAACCAATAAAGTGAAACTTGAACAAAATAATATCCAATTCTGATGCTGGAGATTTCCATTCCATTAAATATAAGGTAGATGTGCTGTGTAATCAAGCAGAGCATTTTATATTAAATTATATCCCCGCTGTACCTGTAATGTAGTACAGACAAAGGAGTTCAGTCTTGTGAATGTCAACTGGGTAGTTTTTACTAGTAATAAATTAAGTTTGAATACATTAAAACATTTAAATGAAACTGCACTATATTACCCAAAATGAGGTAGGTGTAGGTCATTAGAGCAAAAATTATTACCCATTTTAAAAATTGCTAGTTTCTTGTTTTCTGGCAAGAAAACACTGAGCCATTTTAGAGACTTGGCAAAGCCAAGTGTATTTTAGCACAGTTTCAAGATAAAAACAACTTGTCATGTCAATAGCTGAGGCAAAGAAGTTAATGAGATGTAGTTTAGTACCAATATATCCTATTTTGCCATGCAAATGAAAAAAAAAAAGGTAGCGATAGGTTTGACTCTACATTTCACTTTACCAGTGACAAATTATAGCGATTATTGGAAATAATCCTTATCTAAATAATAAACAATGCTCTTTTTCAAAATTTGTTCTCAGTTGCACTCAGCTTCTTTCTAGTATCCTTATCAAGAAAAACAAACATCATTTTCCTTTCTTCCAAATGTCTGTAAGATGCTAATATTATTTGGAATTTACATGGTGAATTGTCACTAAAGATGTTCAAAGTCCTTTTACATGCAATGCCCCAGGGCCCATCTTCAACCACATCAGAGCCAGCTCCTTTTTTTCTCTTTCTCCACTTAGCCAAAGGGACTAATTTTTCTTTATTTCTACATTTGTGGTTGCAACCAACTAATCTATCCTTTGGGGATTTGTCTTCCCCCAAACTTGAAGTCAAATGGGGATGCTGACTCCCTTGTTCTTTAGCTTCTTCCTTGCCACTAAAAATAAACAAGCCAGTGGATTTTACTGCTAATCACTAAAAGGAAAAAACAAGACTTCACAAAATTAAATACAAACAAGTTGCCAAAATTATAAATTTCGTACTTCATGGTTCCTGGAAAATGATTAATTTTCCTTTCTAAAATTGAAACTTGAGGCTCTTACACACATTTTCCTGGCTATTAGTTTTTATTCTTGAGACAGGGCTCATCAAACAGATCAATATCCCTTACATTTTTGTCTTGAAGCAATGTATTGTTTGAAACATTTTCATAAAATATCCTACCTCCCAATTAGAAAATATCCAAAAGTCTAGGTAATAAGTTCCTCTTTTATACAAGTGGACAATTTGCATGTCATTAAGCTTAAGACTAAGCCAAGGGTTTTTATTCCAGGTATCTTCTTAGTATGAGTCACTTCTTCGAGTTACAGTTTGGTTGCTTCCATTTGGTTTTCATTTTTTTTTTAATGGAAATTATTTTCAGAGCAGTTTTAGGTTCATAGAAAAATTAAGCAGAAAGTACAAATAATTCTCCTAAACCTCCCTGTCTGTACACATGCACAGCTTTCTTCATCATCAACATCTCTACCAGAATGGTACATACATTTGTTATCATTAATAAACCTATATTGACACATCATTATCATTGAATGTCCACTGCTGACATTAGAGTTCTTAGATTTGTACATTCTTTAAGTTTGGACCAATGAATAATGACATATACCCACCATTGTAATATCAAAAAGAATAATTTCACTGCCCTAAAAATCCTCTGTGCTTTGCATATTCATCCTTCCCTTTTCCCTATCCCCTAGCAACCACTAATTCTTTTACTGTTTCCATATCTCTGCCATTTCTAGAATGTCATGTAATTGGAATCACACAGTGTACAGACTTTTCAGATTGGTTTCTTTCACATAATAATATGCATTTATGTTTACTCCATGTTTTTCATGGATTGACAACTCATTTCTTTTTCATAGGCTTTATTGTTTAGAACACCTTTAGATTCAGTTTTGAGAAGAAGTTACAGAAGTTTCCCCTACACCTGCAGCACACATGCACAGTCCCCTCCACTACTGATACCCCCCACTAGAGTGTTATATTTGTTATAACTGATGAGTCTACATTGATACATCATAATCATCTGAAGTTCACAGTTTATATTATGGTTCATTCTTGGTGTTATATATATTCTATATGTTTGGACAAATGTATAATGACATGATCTACTAATATAGTATCGTTTCTACCAATATAGTTTCACTGCCTTAAAAATCCTTATGTTCTGCCTATTTATTTCTGCCTCCCCACTAATCATGGCAACCTTGAGCTTTTTACTCTCTCCATTGTGAGTAAATGGAGAGAGCTTTTTACTCTCTCCATTGCCTTTTTCAGAATGTCACATAGTTGGAATCAAAAGGTAGCCTTTTCCGATTTCTTTCTTCACTTAACTAATATGCATTTAAGATCCCTTCACATATTTTCATTTCATTAATATCACATTTCTCTTTAGATTCAAATAGTATTCCATTATCTGGATGTACCACGGTTTATTTTCTCATTCATCTACTGAAAGGCATCTTGGTTGCTTCCACGTTTTGGCATCACTTATTTGTTTTTTTTATTAATATTTAATAACTTGAAAATTTTACTTTTTAAAAATTTATTTTGGGTGCAAACTCTCTAGTTCTAAGAATGTTACCAGATGGTGGTCCGTAGGATGCTTTTCAAGCTACTTATCCTCATGACATTCCATTAACACAATATTGATGTATTTATCCCTATCCAGAGGCATATCATTTCCATCTCTAAAAAAAATAATGCCTTGGAATATTCCGAATTCACTCACTCACTCACTTGATAGTAGATTGTCATTTTTTTCAATTTCTCATATTGTAAATTGAATGCATTTCTTTTCCTTTTTTTTTATTTACAAAAAACAACCAGATCATGACGGAGTAAATTTGTTTCTACACCTTAACATGACTACTATTTAAAAGAGAGAGAGAGATATATTTTGAAATAAGGGACCTAATTTGAAAATTGGTTCATTCTAACTTCTTTCCTCTGTAAACTTAATTGGAAAGAATACAAATTATACATGATTTTTAGTCAAGAAAATTATATGTAAGTATTTTTTTAATGAATCTCTTATTTACTGCTGGCTCAAATAATCTAGTAGCATTCAATTGTCGAGACACAAGAAGGCTACATACCCCTTCCAAAAAATCTGTATGTTTCAAACATCATGGCTTAATTATCCACTTGTCAATATGGCTAGAATTTTCCCTGAGGTTCTGTATCTGAACACTGAAACACCTCGAGGAAAGTAATTTTGGGAGTTGATATTTTGATGAACAACTCCATGAAAATGCTCACATAGAAAGGTGCATTTCCCTGCAGTGCAAAACAATGTTCTTTCTTCTTCTACACTGGTATTTTATATACAAGGGATTTTTCTATAATTTTATCCCTTTCCTCAACCTGGAATAAGAAGAGGAAGCCTGACTTGTATCCTTTAGGTGAGAAGGGTTTGTTTCTTGCCTCACTCTGATCAGTCTATTTTCTAGATCCAACACTAGTAAATGTTCTCATACTTTGTCTCTTCTCAGATGGTTTCTCTGTTCGGTATCTCAGGCTTTGCCTTATCCTGTTACCATACTATGGAGAGTTCTTTGAATGTTTTTCTGTCCATATAATCCAGTAAAATAACATGACCTAAAAGAAATACCAATACAAAAACATAGGATACTATAAATAGTGAGGCATGCAATTGAACAGAGATTGGACCTGTGAAGAAACTCAGAGAAAACATAAATAATATGTGAAATACATTCACAGGAATTTTAGTATTCGTGTTGCAAAAGTCAGCATATAATTATGGAATGCTTCACAACTTAGCTTTTGATCTGTGTGCATGAGCAATGCCACAATTAGACCTTCTTTGTCCTTAAAGATTAAAGCAGACAAACAACAGGATATTGATAAGGCATTCCTATGAATTTCCTAAATCACAATGAACATTAGATTTTCTTTTGCTACATACATAATTTCCAAATGGTTTATCTCATTTGCCTCATTTGCCTTGCCTCTGAGGTAGTTACGATTAAAGCAAATAATTCTGAAATCTTGCGGGGAATTATTGAAGTTGACAAATGCTGTATGGAATTCACAAGCTTCTCTTTCTAGCAGAGAAAGCTGAGTGTGCAGTTTGAGGAATCAGGAAATAAGGACACCTGGTTACAATTTATCACCATTTTCTTTGGCTAGACTGAACTTCTTGTCTTGTGATCTTTTATTGCTCTTGACTTCCCTCATTAACTCTTTCAAACACATTACTGCATTATGCTTTCAAAGTTCACAAAGGTTCAGTAGATATGGGAGTTAAAAACACTGTGCAGTATATGGATCAGAAGCTTTGTGTTGTTAGACCAGTATTAAGCAACAGCAGCTAACCCACGTGAGTTTAGATATGTTTAGCCCCTTCCCTTTTGTACCACCCACTGTTGCTTTGTAAGGTTTCAGGGGAAGGCATGCCAAGAATTGTTTCTATTTAGCAAAAATCCTCTGGCCTATTGGCCTTCCTTAAAAAAAAAATCAGTAGTAAAGGAGTCTTCGCATCTATAATTGTCCTAGTTGGTTGACCAGAAAATCTGGCCTCAAGCTACACCTAGCCACAAACTGTTTGAAGCTTTCTTTCCAAGTCCAACTTCCCCAGAGTTTCTGTTGAAATGAATACTTTCATTGAAATGCATCTGTATATATAATGTTAAGAAAGAAACTTTTCTTTCAATATTTGTTCATTTCCCCTTCTACAATGTCACATTTAGACTATGATTACAGTACTTCCACAATTTACTGAACAAAACTTGTCCTCTTCTGTTAAAGACGTTTAAATTGCTAACTTTACCCAAGAAAATTCTCTTGGGAACCAGACCATATATCCAACTACTACTTACTGAACCTCTACTTTCAGGTTCCATAGTCATCTAAAACTCAACATTTTCAAAAATTCATCTTGCCATCTCTTCCCAGCCTTCTTAGTCCCTCCCTTATCTCCTTCTATTGTTTTTTGATATCTAAATGATTGTTATAACTATGCATGCAGTTGACCTACAAAAAACTTCGAATTTTTTCTTGGATTATTCCCTATCACCCACAAAATTCAGCTACTGCTAAACATATTAATTTTATTTTCTAAGTATATCTTTTTCTTGTTTTTAATATTTTTTTAAATGTTTATTCATTCTTCAGAGACAGAGAGACAGAGCATGAGTGGGGAAGAGGCAGAGTGAGAGAGGGAGACACAGAATCTGAAGCAGGCTCCAGGTTCCGAGCTGTCAGCACAGAGTCCGACACGGGACTCGAACTCACGAACTGTGAGATCATGACCTGAGCCAAAGTCAGACACTCAACCAACTGAGCTACAGGCGTACTTCTAACTATATCTTAAAACTATCCACTTTTATTACAAATATTGCTCTGAACAAACCGGCATCATAGTTCAGTATCTTAATTCCTTTTTTCAAGCTTTATACATTCTCTCTCATTATTCACATTAGAGCCACAGCATCTGAAAATAATCATCTAGTCAGTTTAGTAATTAAAAATACACTAAAAATTTTTAGTAAAAAACAAAATCTACTGCTTTTTTCTCTTAGAAACAAATCCAAATTAAGTAGTATATCTTACAAGGTCTTAAATGATTTAGTGCCTGGTATTTCTCTAGCTTCATTTCTTATCATTTTTAAATAAACAAACTCACATCATTTAAGTCATCATAAATTTAATAACATGAAGCTATTTAGCTCCATAAACTGTTCTTAGTTTTTCTAAGTATATTCTATAATAAAGGAATTATTAATTTTAGTGGTGGGCATTTATCTCTCAAAAAAAAAAAAAAAAAAAGATCACACACTATTGCCTAATAGCAAATCAATTAATATCAACTATACTAAAAGATGAAAACCATTGAAGGTCACTTAAATACCTAATAGCTATTAGTTAAAATGAGAAAAAAAACTAGTGAAAATAAGGTGACACTGACTAATATGAAGTAAAGATTTAACAAGTATGAAAATTACTGTATAAGAAAAATTACAAAATAAAATAGTCTTTAACTTGGGTAAAGGGAAAGCTTTTAATTATGACTAAAAATCCAGAAGCTATTAAAAAATGATTAATTGGCTATATATTTTTTAATTGGAATGACAAAAATACCATGAATGAAACAGAAATGTAACTGGCAAACTGGGAGAAAATATTTACAACACCTATCACAGAAATAGGACTAAATTCAAATGCATAAAGAACTCTTAAAAATTCAGAGAAAAACTACAAAAGCCTGAAAGCATAACAGCAAAAAATAGTGATGGGTAATTCTCAAACAAAAGATAAAAATATTATCTTTAAACATAAAAGCATGTTCACCATCACACATAATTAGAGAAAAGCAGTTGAATACATCACTGGGATACTACTTTTACTACCAAATGGAAAAAAATTAAAAAGTAAAATAACACATCTATTGGTAGAACTGGGGAAACTGACTCTCATATATTGCTGGTGGGAACACAAATTTATAAAACCTTGTGGAGGAGAATATGGTAAAACCTACCAAAAATACTTACTTATTGATTCAGAATCCCAGTTTTAGAAATGTATCAAAAAACAAATCTCCAGCAATACTAAAATACACATGATGTGCTCAAGGATATTCATTGCAACATAATTTGTTATTGCAAAATACTGGACACAATATAAATGTCCCTACACAGAGTAGTGACTGAATGAACTCTGATATATCTATATGGTGTAGCTGATAGAGTACTATGCAACTGTGAAGATGAATAAGGAGAAACTAAATGTCCAGAATTTATTGTTATGTTAAAAAGGCTGTCAAGAAGGGTATCTTTAGTATGTTCCCTTTTGTGTAAGAAAGAGAGGGAAATAAAACATGTGTGAGAATCACAGAAGAGATAACTGGAGAGTAATAAGATTAGCTACTTTCAAAAAGTAGGTGGAAAGTGTATATTTGCTATATCCTCTGAATACATGTTTCCCCTGCTATCCAAAAGTAGAGCATCCCTATGAAACTTTTTATAAACTGAAATAGCCTAAAGCAAAGAATGCCCCCATTTTCTTAAAGTTCACATTAAACCATTTTGCTTTTATGAAAGACCTACATTAGTAACTGTTTTTGTTAACTGAAAAAAAATAGAGAGAGGATTTCCACTTAAAAAAAAGTCTTTACTGTACTAATGCAGGTCTTTCATAAAACTATGAAAATGGTGAAACTAAAGCTGAAGAGGCACAGAAAACTGAATCTGTAGGTAACATGGGAGAATGAATTGCCATGAAAAATGGGGGTTGATTTTGTGTACCTCATGGGACAAGTTTTAAAAGTTCTTTTTACCAATTACCAATGTTAATTTTTTAGGATTCTATTAATTGGCATACAAAAAATATAAGGATGAACATTCTACCTTCTCATAGTCATGTTTTTTTGGAAATTTCTATCATCATCAAGCAAAATAAATGTCAATTTAATATTGAAAGCTATGTGTAAGATTGATTCAGCATTCGATGCACTTGCTTTAAAAATTTTGTCCTATGCATACTATGGGGTTTTTACTGTGCATATTTAATTTTTTCACAGTTTTTCTAAAGCCAATAATCAGTGGTGCTTTTGTACCTAAGTTTTATGTGATTTTAATGAAACATGAATAGTTGTGGACACCTGCTGATTATTTGTGGTTTAAAATAAAATTTTGCCTGCAAAATAAAATAAAATAAAATAAAATAAATGACTTAATGTGAATTTTTAGAAAGCAGAGGATCCCTGTATTCCTTTTTCTACACATCTGACTTTTATAGTCATGTTAATATTTCATATATATAGAAAAACTAAATATAAAATACTATAAAATTGAATACAAACAAGAACATATTAACTTAAATGCTTTCAAATGAATAACATTTCAACTTCAATATCAAAACTGTGTCACCTTTAACATAGAGATTAGACTATATACTCCCAAGGTAAATACAAAAGAAAAACTACTTTCTAAAAACACTCAAAATAAATTGAAATCCAAGTACTCAGCTTCTTTATGATAAAAGCATGAATGAGCAGTTCTGAGATCACTTTCTGTGCTTTCTAGGACTGAACACCTATGTAAAACTTTGTAGAAGAGGGAGACAGGTTTCTTAGAGAAGAGAGAAACAAAATAGATGTAAGAAGAAAGAATAAGGCCTGTGGATTTGGATTGTGCTTTGCAATATCAGTGTGATAATTATGTTTCTGTACTCTAAAAATGTACAGAAAACAATGGATCCCCAGTAGCAATGAACATACCTAATAATATGATGTTGACTTCTTTTTTAAAAATTGTATTTATTTATTTTGAGAGAGAGAGAGAGAGAGAGAGAGAGACTGATCATGAACAGGGGAGGGGTGTTGGGGAGACAGAGAATGCCAAGCAGTGGGAGTGGTAGTGTGGAGCCAGGCAGGGGGATTGAACTCAGGAACCACAAGTTCATGACCTGACCCAAAACCAAGAGGAAGATGCTTAACTGACCGAGCCACCCAGACGCCCCTAGGATTTTGGTTTCTAAATACCACTTTCTACTTAAAAGTACCAAAAATTCTTGGGAAAATTGCTGATTCCAGAACTGGGGTAGGAAAACACCAAGATAATCCTGGAATACTTCTGTGCCAGAATGTAAGTAAATGCACAAAGAATGATGGAGGAATGTCAAAAGGGGCTGGAGCCAACTTAAGGAACTAGTATTACAACGTAAATATCAAAATCAAGTAATATATTACATTCAATAAAATAGGAGTCTGTAACTCATACTGATATAAATAAGTAAAAACTTAAGTGGAGGACGACAAATTACTTCTTTTTAGTATCATGCTAACTAATAATTGTATAAGAATAATGACATTTGAAATCACCATTTGCCAACCACTATTATAATATTTTATTTCCTTTTTTAATTATAATAATTGACTCAGGAATCATCAATAGATGCTAACAATTAGTCCATCGAAAGTAAGAAGATATTTGTAATATCTTTGCATATCTTTTGACAAGTTACTTATTAATCAGAAAATGTAAACTAGTAACATTACAGGGGAAAAATTTGGCAGAAACCACCCCAACCAAATGATCAAATTAACATTGCCAGTAATGAGACAAGTCAACAGCAAGTGCTCCCAGCTATAACTCAGCATTGGTTCTATGGCATTTCTACTGAAAGTGCATACTGTCAGTGTAATCATAAGAAAACACCAGACAAATTCAAATTGATGGATATTGGAAAAGGTAACTATCTTTTATTCCTCAAGACTCTCAATGACAAAATGCAAAGAAAAAATAATAATAAAAGAGACTAAATTTATATGATAACTAAATATAGCACATGATTTTGGATTTATTTTGGTCCAACTGTCATTAATACAGAGATTGGTGAAATCACAATAAGGTCTTGCATCAATGTTAATTTGCTTCTTTGAAAACTACACTATGGTTATGTTCTTGGAAAACAAATATTTAAGTGTTTATGGTAAATGGACATCATGTCTATAATTTATTTTTTAAAGGGTTAGAGAAAAATTTTCTATCTACCTATTTACTTGAAAGAGTGATAAAGGAAATGTGGTAGGATGTTAACATTTGAAGACTCTTGGCAATATTCTTGGACAAGAATTCTATTTACTACTCATGTAATTTTTCTGTAAATCAGAAATTATTTTGAAAAAAAACTAAATAATTATGGGTTTAAGTAGCTCATAAATAGTTTTCTCAGAACTAAACTAGTTTCTTTTCCACTAATAATTATCTACATTTCTTCAAAATCTATTTTTGCATTTTTTTTCCATTCTGGATTTTGTGTAGTAGAAGATGCCAGCTACTATTAGTCTGCAATAAAATGGTAAACATTGTAGCAAATAGAATAAGAAAGTACTTAAGACCAAATTTTAAAAAAGGAGGGAAAGCTATTCAAAAGTAATAGGAATAATATACTCATAAATAAGATATTTATAGCTAAAGTAGTATTTTTGCTTACATTCACTATTATAGAATATTTGTAGTATAAGGGACCCATGGCATTTTACACAAAAGGACACTAAATTATTGATAAGCTGAGTGTTTAAGTTCATAGAATTGGGAAATGGCAGAGATGGAACTAAAACTCAAGATTTCTGACTGCACTGGTGTAGTGATTAGGATTTGGCACTCTCCCTGTTATTGGCAGGGTCTGAGTCCATGACCGGGAAATTCTTTCTTGAGGAAGTATAGTTCAGTGGTCCCTGAGATCAGGACAGGGACTTAGGGGATTTGTATTCTAGAACCAGCTCTGTTGCTAACTATGTAACTTTGGGGAAATCTCTTCCAGTTCTAATGCCAAGTGTAAAGATATTTCCCCAACTTTAATTTATTAAAATAAAAATAATTAATTAAAAATTAGCATTGAGGGGTGCCCGAATGGCCCAGTCAGTTAAATGTCCAACTTCGACTTGGGTCACGATGTCATGGTTCATGGGTTTGAGCCCCGCATTGGGCTCTGAGCTGACAGCTTGGAGCTTGGAGCCTGCTTCGGATTCTGTGTCTCCCTCTCTCTCTCTCCCTCCCCCGCTTGGGCTCCCTCCCTCTGTCTCTCAAAAATAAATAAATAAACATTATTTTTTTTTTAACTAGCATCAAAACATAAATTTTAGTGGTGCCTTGGTGGCTCGGTTGGTTAAATGTCTGACTTCAGGCTCAAATTATGATCTCACCATATGTGAGTTCAAGCCCTGCATCAGGCTCTGTGCTGACAGCTTGGAGCCTGGAGCCTGCTTCAGATTCTGTGTTGCCCTTTCTCTCTGCCCCTCTCCCCCATCAAAAATAAATAAACATTAAAAAAAAATTTTAAACCAAAATTTAAAATTAAAAACATCCATATCCCACGAATATAGCTTAGACAAGTACTCTATTTTTCAAAATCAATTCATAAAAGACTGTCAAACTTGCAGATAAGCAAACAATGCTGATAGGAAAATAGTAGGTACTTTCTGAAGGATTATATAACAATACACCTTTAAAGCTACAGTTGTATGTATACACTTTCCCTGAAAAGTCCACCAATAGAAAAAGCACCATGGAAGAGTGGAGGGATACAGAAACAGAGTACAAGGGTTCACCTTGGACCACAAATACAACTAGATAACTATCAAATCATCCTAAACACTGCAGAAATCAACCTGGAGGGTGGCAGGATAAACTCAACAATTAAAATTAGAGAAGAGGCCATATCAAAGAAAGTAGGAAGTGCAGAGACATGGCTTGGGAAAGAAATGGATCATGGCTGCAGTCTTGGGGAGGGAGTCCCAGTTGCAGTGAAGGGTGAGAGATGGACTAGCACACAAGGGAGCACACAGGGAAAACGAATGCCCATAGCATTGTCTTGGAAAGCTAGAGGGCATGACTTTCATGAGTTCTTGACTCCAGGAGGGTTTAAAGACTGAAGTTTTAAAGGGCAGCATACTTGGCTCTGGAAGAGCTTACAGGGCATTGGGGCTGCTCTTGGAGAAAACCCAGGGCAAACAGCATGTGGATATACAGCATGGAAACGCCATTGAAAGAATACCTGAGGCATACAATGGGGAGGTTAGTTGTTCATCTTGGAACATGTCCCAGAGAGGCAGTATTCACAGAGAGACCCCTCCAGGAAGAAATTAACTTGTAGGTACCATTTCCCTTCCCTGCCCCTAGGCAGAAACACAAAACCACCTGCAGGAACCAGAACAGTGTCTACACTCTCTACCTAACTTGCTTACACCAAGCCCTGCACTCCTGTGTTCTAGCAAAACCACCCCTCCCAGTCATGCTTGCTTCAGTCCCAGTACAGCAGGCCACCTCCCCAAGAAGACCAGCCCTCCACACCCAGGAGTTTCAGTTCAGTTTCAAGTGGCAGTGGAAACAGGTCTCAATTCATAAGTGGACCAGGGCACAACTAGGTAAAATGTGCCACATTCAGGGTCTGGACCAAACACTGCCCAATACAGGAAAAAAGAGCCTATGCAGATGACTAGTTTGAAGGATAAAGTCACGAGGACACAACAGCAGAGCAAATGTAGCATACACTAGAGACACTGCTGGAAGCACCAGGCTTAGAAGAACAGGGGACACTACACTGCAGGGTACTATAGGATCTCTTCTTTATAAATTAATTACCATCAAGTATAGGAGATATAAGTGATTTTCCTAACACAAAGAAACAGGCAAAGGGACTTAGACAAAATATGAAGACAGAAGAATCTGTCCCAAATGAAAGACCAGGACAAGGTTATGTCCAGAGATCTAAGCAAAACAGATGTAAGTAGCATGCCTGATGGAGAATTTAAAGCAATGATCATAAGGATATTCACTGGATTTGACAAAAGAGTGGAGGACATCAGACCATTAAAATGATGATAAGGAATTACATAGCAGAGACAAAGGGCTAAAAAAAATGAAATAAGAAACACTCTTGAATGAAGGACATGCTGGAAGAAGCAGATGAATGAATTAATAACCTAGAAGAGTAATAGAAAGTAATCAAGCTGAACAAAAGAGAGAGAAAATAATTATGCACAATGAGAATAAATGTAGGAAACTCAGCGACTCCATCAACCATAATAACATTTATATTACAGGGATCCCAGAAGAAGAGACAGAAAAGGGGGCAGAGAATTTATTTGAAGAAATAATAGCTGAAAACTTGCCGAATTTGAGGAAGGAAACAGATATCCAATTCCACGACGCACAAAGAACCCCAACAAAATCACAAAAGCAGATCTACACCAAGACATATTGTAATTAAAATAGCAAAATACAGTGATGAAAAATATTAAAAGCAGCAAAACAAGGGGCACCTGGGTGGCTTAGTCACTTAAGCGTCCTACTTCAGCTCAGGTCATAATCTCACAGAACGTGAGTTGGAGCCCTGCATCTGGCTCTGTGCTGTTAGCTCAGCTGGCTGAGCTGGAGCCTGCTTCGGGTTCTGTGTCTCCCTCTCTCTCCCTTTCTCCCCTTTCTCCCCTTTCCTGTTCACACTCTGTCTCTCTCTCTCTCTCAAAAATAAATAAAAATTTAAAAAAAATTTTAAAAAGCAACAAAACAAAAGAAGACAGCTACATACAGAGGAAATCCCGTAAGGCTATCAGAAGATTTTTCAGAAGAAACTTTCCAAGCCTGAAATTAGTGGCATGACATATTCAAAGTGCTGAATGGGAAAAATCTGCAGCCAAGAACACTCTATTCAGCAAGGCTATCATTCAGAATAGAAGGAGAGATAGAGTTTCCTGGACAAACAAAAATCAAAGGAGCTTATGACCACTAAACCAGCCCTGCAAGAAATATTAAGGGGGACTGTTTGAGTGGAAGGGAAAGACCAAAATGACAGTATAAATGTAGGAAACACAAAAGCAGTAAAATGAGTATTTCTGTGCAAAACCAGTCAAGGGATTCACAAAATAAAAGGATGTAAAATATGACACCACATACCTAAAACGTGAGGAGGAGAGGAGTAAAGAATGAGTTTAAACTTAAAAGACCATCAACTTATTATAAACTGCTACATGCATATACAAACCTAATGGTAACTACAAATCAAATACCACTTATAACTATGTAAAGAAAAAAAGAGAAAGAATTTCAAATATATTACTAAAGAAAGAATAAACCATGAAAGAAAGACAAGAAAGGATTGAAGAAAATCTTCAGAAACAAGCACATAACAAGTAATAAAACGACAATAAATACATATCATGAACGTAAATGGACTAAAAGCTCTAGTCAAAAGACGAAGGATGACAGACCCGTGTATATGCTGCCTACAGGAGACTAATTTTAGACCTAAAGACACCTGTAGATTCAAAGAAAGGGGGTGGAGAAATATTCATCATGCAAATGGATGTCAAAACAAAGCCAGAGTAGCAATACATGTATCATACAAAGACTCTAAAGCAAAGACTGCAACAAGAGACAAAGAAGGACACTGTACAATAATAAAGGGGACAATTCAACAAGAAGATATAAAAATTGTAAATATTTAGGCACCCAACATGACACACCCAAACACATAAAACAGTAATAACAAGCATAAAGGAACTAATCTAGAATAATACAATAACAGTAAATGACTTTAACACTCCACTTATGTCACCTGACAAATCACCTAAACAGAAAATCAACAAGGAAACAATGGTGTAGAATGACACACTGCACCAGATGGACTTCACTTCACAAACATTTTATCCTAAAGCAGCAGGATACACATTTTTTTTTTCAAGTGCACATGAAACATTCTCTACAATAGATCACATATTAGGCTATAAAAGATGCCTCAGGGGCGCCTGGGTGGCGCAGTCGGTTAAGCGTCCGACTTCAGCCAGGTCACGATCTCGCGGTCCGTGAGTTCGAGCCCCGCCTCAGGCTCTGGGCTGATGGCTCAGAGCCTGGAGCCTGTTTCCGATTCTGTGTCTCCCTCTCTCTCTGCCCCTCCCCCGTTCATGCTCTGTCTCTCTCTGTCCCAAAAATAAATAAACGTTGAAAAAAAAAAGATGCCTCAAAAAATTCTAAAACAACAAAGTCATACCATTGTATCTTTTCTGACCACAGTGCTATGAAGCTAGAAGTCAACCATAAGAAAAAAATCTAGAAAGACCACAAATATATGGAGGTTAAATAACATGCTACTAAACAATAAATGGGTGAACAGAGATAAAAAATAATAATTAAAAATATGTGGAAACAAATGAAAATGAAAACACAACAGTTCAAAACCTTGGGGATGCAGCAAAAGTGGTTCTAAGAAATAAGTTTATAGCAATACAGGCATACCTCAAGAAGCAAGAAAAATCTCAAATAAACAACCTAAACTTACACCTAAAACAGATAGAAAAAAAACAACTAAATCCTAAAAAGGAGCAGAAATAAATAATAAATATTAGTGCTGAAATAAATGATATAGAAACTTAAAAAAAAACACAATAAAGCAGATCAATGAAACTGGGAACTTGTTTTTTTGAAAAAAAAACAATAAAGTTGATAAATCTCTAGCCAGATTTATCAAGAAAAAAAGAAAAAGGACTGAAAGATATAAAATCACAAATGAGAGAGGGGAAATAACAAACATACCAGAAATACAATGAATTATAAGAGAATATTATGAAAAACTATATGCCAACTGACTGGATAACTTAGAGAAATGGATAAATTCCTAGAAACATAAAACCTACCAAAACTGAAACAGAAAGAAATAAAATTTTAACAGACTTATAACCAGCAAAGAAATTAAATCAGTAATCAGAAAACTCTCAACAAACAAAAGCCCAGGACCAGATGGATTCACAGGTGAATTATACCAAATATTTAAAGAGTTAATACCTATTCTTCTGTTAATACCTATTCAAACTGTTTCAAAAAAATAAATAAATAAAATGGGAAGGAAAACTTCCAAACTCATTCTATGAGACCAGCACTATCCTGATACCAAAACCAGGTAAGGACACCACAATAAAAAAAAGAACTAGAGGCCAATATTTTCAAGAACACAAATGCAAAAATCCTCAACAAAATACCAGCAAACCAAACCCAACATACATTAAAAAAATTATTCACCTTGATCAAGTCGGATTTATTCCAGGACTGCAAGGGTAATTCAATATTTGAAAATCAATCAATGTGTTATCATAGCAATAAGAGAAAGTATAAGAACCATATGATCATTTCAGTAGGTGCAGAAAAAGTATTTGACAAAATATAACAACCATTCATGATAAAAACCTTCAACAAAGTAGGGTTAGAGGGAACATATTTCAATATAAAAAGGCCATATATGAAAAGCCCAGATAGTATCTTCAATGCAGAAAAATTGAGAGCTTTTCCTCTACCATCAGGAATAAGACAGGGATGTCCACTTTTACCACTTTTATTCAAAATAGTACTGAAAGTCCTAGTCATAGCAATTAGACAACACAAAGAAATAAAAGGCATCCAAATCAGCAAGGAAGAAGTAAAACTTATACTATTTACAGATGATATGATATATATAAAACACACCAAAAAACTGCTAGAAATGATACACAAATTCAGTAGAGTCGTAGGATACAAAATCAATGTACAGAAATATGTTGCATTTCTATCCACCAATAATGAAGAAGCAGAAAGAGAAATGAAGGAATCAATCCCATTTACAATTGCATCTGGAACAATAAGATACCTAGGAATAAACCTAACCAAAGAGGGTAAAGACCTGTATTCTAGAAACTATAAAACACTGGTGAAAGAAACTGAAGACAGAACAAAGAAACAGAAAGATACTCTATGCTCATGGGTTGGAAGAGCAAATATTGTTAAAATGTCTATACGACTCAAAGCAATCCACACATTTAATGCAATTTGCAACAAATTACCAACAGCATTTTCACAGCGCTAAAACAAACAATCCTCAAATTTGTATGGACTCACAAAAGACCTTGAATAGCCAGAGCATCCTTGAAAAAGAAAAGCAAAGCTGGAGGCATCACAATTCTGGACTTAAAGTTATATTACAAAACTGTAGTGATCAGAACAATATGGTACTAGTACAAAAACAGACACATAGATCAATATGATAGAATAGAAAACCCACAAATAAACCCACAATTATATGACCAATTAATCTTCAGCAAAGCAGTAAAGAATATCCAATGGGGAAGAGACAATCACATCAACAAATGGTGTTGGGAAAACTGGACAGCAACATACAAAAGAATGAAACTGGACCACTTTCTTAAACCATATACAGAAATTAATTCAAAACGGATCGAAGACCTAAATGTGAGACCTGAAACCATAAAAATCCTAGAGGAGAACACAGGCATTAATTTCTCTTACATTGGTCATAATAACATTTTTTTTACAACAAAAGCAGGAATAACCTACTGGGACTTCATCAAAATAAAAAACTTCTGCACAGAGGAAAAAAAAAATCAATAAAACCAAAAGGCAACGTATGGGATGGGAGAAGATACCTGTAAATAACATATCAGATTAAGGTTTAGGATCCAAAATATATAAAGAACTTAGAAAACTCTATATCCCACAAACAAATAAATGGGCAGAAGATATGAACAGACACTTCTGCAAAGAAGATATAGATGGCCAACAGACACATGAAAAGATGCTCATCAGCACTTATCAGGGAAATGCAAATAAAAACTACAATGAGATATAACCTCACACTTGTCAGAATGGCTAAAATCAACAACACAGGAAACAACAGGTGTTGGTGAGGATGTGGAGAAAAAGGAACCCTCATGCACTGTTGGTGGGAAGGCAAACTGGTAGAGTCACTATGGAACACAATTTTACATAAAGGAAGGAGGAAATGACCCTAACATTTATTATCTGTTATACACAGAATGCTGAAAAAGTTGACTTATTACATATCATCTTTTAAAATTTAATTGGAAATTAAGTAATTCTAAGTCAAAATACAATGATTTCATGAACTAGGAATTAAGAATGTTCTGTTGAATTCTACCTTGTACCATTTTCTTCCTTCCTGCAAACTCTTTGACTATCATTTTACTGCCAGCATGCTTTTTCTCATTTGTGTCCCTGGTAAATGGGCTAAGCGGTAGGGAGCAATGTTTCTTTTTATTTCCAAAATGAATCCACTAAATTTCATTATTGTTGGTTTCTTACAGTCAACTTCTGTAGAGAATTAATCTAGTCCTTGCTTCCTAGGTGGTTAAATTTCTCTTACGAATCCTGTCAGAGGGTTATAAACTTGCTTTATTAAGTAAAAGAAAATAACATCATTAAAAAGTAAAAGTAGACCATCCATAATCAACATCATATAACAACAACAAAAAGATATTTTAATATCAAAAAGTAGAAAGGGCTTAATTCCCAAAATAGAAGCCTGCCCTTTCCCAAAAAGGGAAACTGGCCATCGTACACTGACATACCCAAGAGTCAAAAATCAAGGAAATAACTACGGGCATGTACAAAGGCAAAAAAAAAAAAAAAAAAAAAAAAAAGAAAAAAGAAAAAAAAGAAAAAGAAACAACAACCATAGCCTAACATTTTATTTTATCATATTACATCATATTTAATTGATTTCTTATTTGTCAGTTTGAAGATCTCTGTTCTATATCAGATACATAGAGTAATCTGAATCTTATTTGTTTCAGGATTTTATTTGTCATTGAAAACCCAGTCATACTCATATATGAATTTCCCTGGGCAGCTGTAACAAAATACCACAGGCTGGATGGCTTAAACAACAGAAATGTACTTTCTCCCAGCTCTGGAGGTCAGAAGTCATACCCAAGTGTTATCAGGGTGGGTTTCTCCTGAGGCCTCTCTACTTGGCTTGCAGATACCGCCTTGTCACTATGTCCTCACATGGTCTTTCTTCTCTGTGGATGTATCCCTGGCATCTCCTTGGGTGCAAATTTCTCTTCTAAAGGGACACATGCCAGACTGAATTTGAATCCACCCTGATGACCTCGTTTTAACATAATTATCTCTTTAAAGACCCAATCTCCAAATATAGTTGGTTACATTCTAGTTACTTAGAGTTTCAACATAAGCATTTTGGGGAGACACAATTCAACCTATAACAACTAGCAATACCACTAAAAGTAGAATATAAACCTATCTAAAGTTGGTACTTTCTCTGAGATTAAAAGATAACTTAGTCCAACTGATATTAAGATTGAAAAATCCAGAGACTTTTACATGTTAGCTGTGACCTCTGAGGGCAAGAATATATTTAGTTCTTCTAGGAACTATGGAACTATATTTTTAGTCATTAAATAATAATTACCAATTCCTCTGATATTGAGAAACTAATATATGTTTTTCTAATTATTCTTTTTTAAAAGACAGTGTCAGCCACTTTCATTAAGTGGGTTTCCAACTCTAGCAATGGCATTAACGTGACACTGAGATCGGCATGATGCTTTTCCCTTCACATCCCTCTTACATCATGAATCTAAAATATAAAACTTGAAGGTTATTCAGCATAGAGGGAAATGGGATTTTTTAAAAATACACGTGCATTCTTGATTGATAAGTGAACTTATCTTTGTGCATGAAATAAAAAAAAAACACCATTATAATACCTGTTTGTTTAAACACAGGCATAATACGTATCCAAGATTCTACTTCAAATTGAAATTTTCACTTTTTCTCTACATTTCTATTCGAAAACAGGCATAAATAGGCCTTTTTAGCTTTTGGGGTGTTTCAAATGATTGTTTAGTAGATCTAGATCAGACCTTTTGGTTGCAAGCAACAGATAGGAACTTGGATAACTTAAACAGAAAAGGTATTCAGTTAGGTCACAGAATTGAGGCTGCAAAACTTGGGTCATACATAGAACAGTCCAAGGGGTTGCTGTTCCTGGCATTATGCAGCTAATTTGTTGCAGCTGCAGGCTCTAGTGAGACTCTTGCTGCTACCAAATTGTCCCTGGTACCACCAAAACTGCAAGGATCTTACCCACTCCATTGACTCCACTTGGAATCACATGTTCAATATTCAAAGTCCCTAGCAAAAATGTCTTATTGGTGGAAACTCAGAAATGTACTTGAATCCTCACTAAAGGATATACAGCCTTTTCATCTTCCATGGTGGAGCTAGGTACTGGAAATCACCATTTAACAGACCATGGTAGTAATTCCACACAAGGAAAGTGCTCTATGAGTTGGGGGATAGAGAGGCACTACATTTGTCATTGTGCCTAATCTGTTCTCATGTGGGCCTGGAGGACAACATGGAAGGAAAATCCTTTACGTGTGTGAAATTCAATCAATTTCAAACCAAAACTTGGGGGAAACTCCAAATCTCAATTTATAGACTAAAAAAAGGGTTAAGTGTTATTAAACATTTAAAAATAGCAGTAGGTCGGGGCACCTGGGTGGCTCAGTCAGTCAAGCGTCTGACTTCACCTCAGGTCATGATTTCACAGTCTGTGAGTTTGAGGCCCGCATAAAGGCTTTGTGATAACATTTCAGAGCCTGGAGCCTGCTTCAGATTCTGTGTCTCCCTCTCTCTGCCCTTCCCTCTGCTCATGCTCAGTCTCTCTTTCAAAAAATAAATAAACATTTAAAAATGTTTAAAAAAGAGCAGTAGGTCTTTTGGTAACTTCTGAAAAATAACGGTTTCTTCAAGTAGTTAGTAGAATCCAGATGTAGAATAGTATACTCAGGGGCGCCTGGGTGGCGCAGTCGGTTAAGCGGCCGACTTCAGCCAGGTCACGATCTCGCGGTCCGTGAGTTCGAGCCCCGCGTCAGGCTCTGGGCCGATGGCTCAGAGCCTGGAGCCTGTTTCCGATTCTGTGTCTCCCTCTCTCCCCCTCCCCCGTTCATGCTCTGTGCCCCTCCCCCGTTCATGCTCTGTCTCTCTCTGTCCCAAAAATAAATAAATAAACGTTGAAAAAAAATTTTATACAAAAAATAGTATATTCATAGAAAGAAAAAGCTCATGATATTGTCTTATTTCAGCCAAAATTTCAAAGAATCCTGGGATCTATGTATGGCTTCATCACTAAAACAGTACTCTCATAAATGAATTCAATCTAGAAGTTCTGGATAAAATGGCTTGAAGGTTCTGTCATCCTAACACATTTGAACAGGTTCACATTTTGCTTCAAATCTTGTTATGTGAAGGTTGCTTAATGTTAAACACACCAAATAATCAACAAAGGGATGCTTATCTTTACTTAAATAATTAACATTTTACTAAACTAATTCCCTGGGTTATCTTGTGGTCATGGTTCAGAAATTCTAAAATGAAGAAATATTCAAACAAAATATAATGCAGAACCAATTATCCACCAACCAGAATTTAAGTGTTATAATGTGATCACACTGTTTTATCTGTTTTTATACAATCACTAACATATATTATAGATCAATTTGAAGCCCCTTCCCCTATGTCTAGTCACTTCCCCTTCACTGGAAATAGATATTATCATGAAGTGAGTATATGTACTTGCAATCTTTTTAATACATTTATATATACATATGTATTATTGAAGAGCATGTAGTATTTTTTGTTTTTTTTATAAATGTATCATATGTTTTTGTAACATGTTATAATTTTATAATTCTTTTATCATTATATTTTGAGATTTATTTTTTGATAATTAATTTTAGTTCATTTATTTTAACTGATATGCTATAACACATCTTATAAATATGTTCTATCTATCCCCTATTGATGGACATTTAATTTATAAGCATTCCTTTTTTGTTTCTACCAGTAATGCTGTAATAAACATTTTTGTACATATGTTTTTATGCACTTATCCGACAGTTTTTCTAAAAATGTAAATTCTGGGTCACAAAGGCATGGGCATTTTTTATTGTGCTAGATGACTGAAAATTATTTTCATCATAAATTATTTTTTTAAAAATTAAAATCCTCAGAGATAACCTGTATTTTTACTGACTCCTACAATTTATAGACATGCCTTCTTCTTTTTGCTTTATATCACAGACGTAAATCTTTCTAAGAAGATAAAATAACATAAAATAACATACAATGACTTTTCCCAGCATTACGGTTTTGGGTAATGATTTAATTTGCCAACGTGTTAGTTTTTTTCTTGCAAAGTAATTTTATTGTATGACAGGAGTCCCTTTTCAACGGGGAAAATGCTTACTTATGGAAATTAAAGACAGATTTTCTTTTGGAAATATCTCCAAATTTACCAGACATATTGGCAGAGCCTGCACTATTTCTATAAAGTTTTGGGAAAATAAAACCTAATTAAAATTACTAAAATTAGACAAATAAAAATCGTTAAGTCAAGAGTTCTAAAAAATATCTTGAAGCTTTTCATAGGATTGAGTGATAACACACAAAAAATCATTAGATTTGAAGAGAATTTTTTCACAATATCTGTTACATAGATATATGAGTTTCCTTTTCATCTATTCAAGTAAAGACTCTGTTTTGTCTTACTGTTTCCACATGTTTGATCAAAACTGAGGAAAAGTAGCAACTTGGATTTACCACTGTTTGTGTTAGATTCTGAAAATAAAGCAAGCTATTCTATAATACAGTGACTTGTCATGGTGAGTTTGATTTATCTAGTAAAAGATGTTGGGGGCATTCTTTATTATTGGGTTTCTGCCATCAATTAAGATTTATTTTCCGGGACGCCTGGGTGGCGCAGTCGGTTAAGCGTCCGACTTCAGCCAGGTCACGATCTCGCGGTCCGTGAGTTCGAGCCCCGCGTCAGGCTCTGGGCTGATGGCTCAGAGCCTGGAGCCTGTTTCCGATTCTGTGTCTCCCTCTCTCTCTGCCCCTCCCCCCTTCATGCTCTGTCTCTCTCTGTCCCAAAAATAAACAAATGTTGAAAAAAAAATTAAAAAAAGAAAAGATTTATTTTCCATCTTTTCTTATTTCTCAAGAAATTATTTTCTAAATACACAGTTTATAAAAGCAGAGGAGATAAGTTAATTCTCACATCCCTCTTCACAACGTGAACTGACTTTTGCAAAGTTAACGTAAGGAAGAAGGTTTAAGAGTGTGTGTGTGTATGTGTGTGTGTGTGTGTGTGTGTGTGTGTGTGTGTGTGTGTTAAGGTAGGTGTCCTGCTTCCCTCCCTGCTCCCATTCTGAAAGAAAGGAAATGTCCCCTTACAGTGCAAAGATCCTATCTGGTTACCAGCCAATATATTTTGCACTCTCAGACAAAGGAAATATTTGAGGTCTAGAGGTAGAAAATCTCTGGGGAGACTGAAGTGGTTTTGTTAATGTAAAGAAAAATACATTTTGCTTGAATATTTGCATGTTTCCACTTATGCAGTGTACTGACTTTCCTTTCAGCTCTGCATAGAATTTGGGCAACCTGAATGTGAAGTTCCTGAAAGTTGAGCTTTCTGGAGATTAAAATAGGATTTCTCCTGATTTACTACTCCTTGTCAGTACTAGTATTCAAGCAGAGTCTGATTATCTGTTGTGACAGTGGTTGGATGGATGACTATTTTAACTGGGCAGTTGACCTATGTCATTTTGTAAGACATTTCTAATATTTATGTTATGTTATGTTATGTTATGTTATGTTATGTTATGTTATTAAGTGTTATGATTCTATCAATCTGAAAAAGAGAGATCAAGTTTGGCTCAGCAGGTGGAAAGAGCATCAAAGGAGGAACAGACTCTGAAACACGAAACGTGGGTAGAATTTTTATGCGTGATAACATATGTAAGGGGCATATCAGTCAGAGCAAACCTGAACAAAGGTATAAATGGTGATGGTCATCCTGATGCATGTAACTGCTCTAGATCAAAGAACAGCTTTAGTAATATTGAGATTAGAAACCAAATTTCCCCACTTCTGAGTGCTCATTCTACTTTGTCAGCAGAATGAGAGAAGTTGTCATTCACACATTTTAGGCAAGTTATCTATCCCTTATAAATAAGAATATATATTTATATTTACAAAATATACTATATATTGTATATAGAGACAATATATAGAAAATATAAAATGGGAGCAAGATGGTTTTCTAAGGACTAGATAATAGTGTAAATAAAATATAATGGAAAAATGTGATTTTTACGTTGCTATTTTAAAAATTAAGTAAATATCCAGAGGATATATCTCCAAACTCTGTTATCTATCCAATTGACATGGGCAAACTCATGGTTATTAGTTCAATTTAGGGATATAAATTCTTCATGAAACTGTCGACTATGTTCAAGATACTCATTATCACTATAAAAACATATTTATAAGGTACTGAAGGTACTTAATTGAAAGTAGCAATTTGTCTAAGGGTTAAATGTAAATACCTTAACCAAATTATGATTTCAGGCAGTAGCAAGTAAACAGTTTTCCTTAACCTGGCAAAATCAAAAACAAAGATTTAGACACTTACACAAACTCTCTCTCTCTCTCTCTCTCTCTCTTTGTCTCTCTCTCTCTCTCTCTTTCACTAAAAAGCTAAGTTTTAGCCCCCAGGGCAAGTCTGGTGTTAATGTACTTTATATCCTTCTGAGATCTAGCTGGGGCCCACATGCCTTAAGTAAACCATCTCTTTTCAGCCAAAATTGAGCATAACATTCATTCAATTTCATGGTGTTTCAACGTGTACCTTTTAGAAATGATGAAGTAAGGGAAACTAACCCCAAATCAACTATTGAAGCCCATTAAAGTGGGCTTATTTGCATACTTTGGCTTTATACGGATAACATGCTCCAGAGAGCTGTATGAACTTTTGGGCTGAAGGAGATACTGGGCTATGCCTAATGTTTTCTTGTACAGACCATTCAGAACTCACATGATAGCTAAAGTGTTGTTGATGAGTCTGTCATAGATCAGCACTTCTTGGTTATTTGAGCAGACAAAGAGGTTCAGAAGTATTGAATCTGGAAATGTTAAGGAGTTCAAGGCAATACAAGTGTGCCACTTAGAAAACTGCATCTATGTAGGTTTGGGTTATTGATGTTTAATTAGTGCTCTTGAGATTTTACTCCTCCACCACATGATCCACTTTTCTGATATAAAAGTAGGAGACTTTATAAAATAAATATTGATGGTTTATTCAGTGTAGGATTTCAGCTTGTGAGGGCTAACAGAGAGCCAAACAACCCAGAAGTAGTGGGTTTTGGCTCAGAAGAACAGGGGGAAAAGGTCTGTTGTGTGATTGACAGGTGAGATTCTGAGGGACGAAAAAGTCACTCCAACTCCAGGGCAGATAATAATGTACTTCTGAATATTCAAGCACATCCTGTTATTTTAAAGTTTAAATATAAACTGAGTAAAACAATCACAAAACTAACCTTAAAAATACAACTCAAACCAAGGTAACCGGATAGGATTTTTAACACTAAAATTACAGTTCAACACTATCAAAAGTTATATTTCATATGTGAAAAATTTCAAAGCTGTGTGTTGTATAGTCCAAGGTCTGAAATCTTTGACAAGAGCAAGTTCTGAGTACCAGGATTAAGTGTATTGTTCCTCAATTTATGCATATTTGAGTATAGAACACTTAACATTTGCGAATTTCTATAACCTGATGAATGAAAGTTAAAGAGAATGTGTTAATGTTTACCAATATAAAAGGTGATATTTTAGGAAGCTCATCTTATTGGACAACTTAATTTTAATGTTATACATATATGAATAAGTGACATATTTACTTGGTTCAAATGTAAAATGACTACACTTTTGTCCATGCTTGGACCCTATTTTTACATTACTAATTTTCTGAAAAATCCAAATATTCAAAATGATTTGTTAGAAATATGTAAGAGGGGCACCTGGATGCCTCAGTCGGTTAAGTGTCTGACTTCGGCTCAGGTCATGATCTCACAGTTCATGGGTTCGAGCCCTGCGTTGGGCTCTGTGCTGAGAGCTCAGAGCCTAGAGCCTGCTTTGGATTCTGTGTCTCCCTCTCTCTCTGACCCTCCCCCACTCACACTCTGTCCCTGTCTCTCAAAAATGAATAAACATTCAAAAATATTTTTTAAAAGAAATATGTGAGAAAAAACACTGATCTGTAAAAATTAGTTACAAATAGAAAATGTTTAAATTTACTCTGTAATTTCAATACCCATTCAAGATTGAATACTGATTTTTTTTCTTAAATAACAAACATTTATATAGCACTTACTATCTATACACCTTGTAAGATAATAAAAAATACATAATTGGTCCATGCCCCCAGTTCCTGGCAGAGTTACAAAACCCTTGAAGCAACCTCTTTGAGAAGAGCTACAAGCATCTTTTGTTCTAATATTTGGTCTTTGATCCTGGTTCCTGACACCACACTTCTGAATCCCTAGGAATATCCTGGGGAATATCCCTTTTATTCTAATGAGGCTACTCTAGATGGGCTCCAAGATGGGAGACAGTCATAAGACAGACCAAGCCATATTTAGAAGCTTGGATTTTCAGCCCCACACCTCATTCTCCAGAGAGGTAAGAGGGGCTAGAAGTGGGGTTAATATGCATACACAATACATACATAATGCATACATTATGAATACATAATGAAGTGTCCATCCCCAAAGCACATGTTTGGAGAGCTTCCATGTTGCTGAACACATGGAGAAGAGGGGACAGTGGACTATCCAGAGGGCCACATCCTTTCCTTTTCCCTTGTCCTATGCATCTCTTCTATCTGGCTCTTCCTGAATTATATCCTTTCATAATAAAATAGTAATATAGTAAATAAAATGTTTCTCTGAGTTCTGTGAGCCATTCTAGCAAACTGTTGAACCCGACAAGGGAGTCATGGGACCCCCAATTTAGAGCCAGTAGGTCAGAAGTACAGGTAACAACCTGGAACTTGCAATTGACATTTCAAATGGGGAAGGCAGTCTTGCGGAACTGAGGCCATAATTTGTGGGATCTGATACTAACTTCAGCTAACTTCTGATGGTGTCAGAATTGAATTCTAAGATTCCCTGGTCATGTCACAGGGTACTGCTTGTGTTTCTCCCAACACAAATTTGGTGGCCAAAAGTGTCAGAAGTGCTATATGTGAGTAATAAAGAAAAAACATGCAGGAGAAGTGATTTTTTTCCTACTGAGCACTTTTGCATACATTTTAGTAACATTAATTCATTATTCGCCATAAGACACCTACAATGTATTATCTCCATTTCACAAATGAGGAAATTAGACTAAGGTTAAGTAATTTATCCAAGGTGACATAGCTAGTAAAGGCAAGGTCCAAGCTCTTAAACTACACTCCACATGACCTTTTCTTCTCATGGAGCCACTCAAGAGAAGACTGTGTGGGATTAGAAGCTAAGCAAAGAGGAAATGCTATCAAATTTGAATCACTAATAATATGTAACAACTGTTGTCATTCTTTAATTTGTCTGATATGGAGAGAATCATTGAACATATTTGACATCCAGTTGAAATTTGCATTTCTGATGGAATTTTCACTTTGATAGAATTATGATTTACAACTATCTCAGTTATTTTTCAGGAAAGAGGGGCATCTTTGTCAAATATTTACTTCTAAGACAGTTTTTCCAATTTATTGAAAATGAAGGCATGTATCTCCTCCTATGACATGGTAACATTGTTACAGATTTTGGAGAGGCAAATCAAAGTTGTTTAGTTGTTAAATCAGAAAGAAACTTCCAAGTATTGTATTCATTTGACAAATATTTAGAAAATGGAGTCTATTTTTCAAAATATATATTATTTATTGTCTCAGTTGCAGTATTTGTACCAGTATCTCACTTTGGCAGAACATTATCAAGAGAACATGTATTTGCATTTTACTTGTCATCAAATTCCTCATCACTTCAAGGTAAATATCTGCTCCGAGTGGATATATCCAAACCCTACCCGGCATTTCATTAGGGCTGTGCACATGTTTGTGATATAGTAATGGATTCCTAAACATAGGTAGGCCTGAATGTAAAAACAAAATGAAAGCCAAAAATCTGTGTATTCCTACAAATTTAATTGATGCCACTTTTTTTGTTTTTAATCAAGAGGTCTAAATATATTTTTAAAATTAAGAAAAAATTTGTTTAAGGACTGCATAAAATGAGTCAACATGATTGTTCAAGTAAATACTATTTTTTGGTATTTTACTTAGTCTGTGTATATTTTTATGAAATATAATTTAGTATGGACATTTTACTATAGTTTTCTTTACCAATTTAAAATAATTTAGGGGCGCCTGGGTGGCGCAGTCGGTTAAGCGTCCGACTTCAGCCAGGTCACGATCTCGCGGTCCGTGAGTTCGAGCCCCGCGTCGGGCTCTGGGCTGATGGCTCAGAGCCTGAAGCCTGTTTCCGATTCTGTGTCTCCCTCTCTCTCTGCCCCTCCCCCATTCATGCTCTGTCTCTCTCTGTCCCAAAAATAAATAAACGTTGAAAAAAAAATTTAAAATAATTTAAAAACTATAAAAGCAACACAAATTGTTCCCATAATTTATGGGAGATCCTGAATGACCCTCTTGGAAGCAGACCCAGGCAAATATTGTCTAAAAGAAAACTAAATGATCCCTGCTAATTCTAAAGGCTATAATTTTCCAAGAAAGACCCAGTGAGCATCCTAAATGCACATTACATGTCTAAATATTTTCCAGAAACAATGCTATAGTGTGTCAGAGGTTCCTATGAAATCTAGTTGATTAAAAGTTTGAAAACCAGCCCTAATTTGTTTGGAAACAATGAAAAGTTTAATTGTGTTCATTTAATCAAGGATACAAGAGTGCCACCTAGTGCTCAAGTTTCATGAACTGCAGACACATGGCCCTTAGAAACCAGTATATGATGGAGCAGGCATATACTACTCCTACAAAGCAGATAAAGTAACAGAAAATGTGGTAATTTCTCATTTTACATGATTTTCTTATAGAGTCTGCTATTTATTTGGGTGCCACAACTTAGGTTTTTTTAATATTAGATTTTTATATCCCTGGTGTATTCCAATAAGTTTTTCCTGAGATTTTATATATCATAATAAAATAGCATGAACATTTGGTGAAGTCTTAGTAAATTGTAGGTAAAATTCTAATAACAGGAAAAGGGAACTTATATAGTGACTAACAATAATAATGGCAATTATATTTTAGGAGATTGCTATATGTTAATGTGCTTTGTTCTTTACTTTTATTATCTCTGATACTCAGGAATTCTATGAGTGAGGTATTATAACAATTTTACAGATGTAATTAAAGCTCAAAGAGTTACGTTTGAAACACTGCATTGCTGGTAAGTGTGGGAGACCATATGATAAGTGTGATCTTCATGAGAGGACACCATGCTAGATTATATGCTATCTAATTCCGTAGTACTTCAATGATGCCAATTATCAAACCAAAGCCTAAAAATGCCCACTGATTAAAGTTAACAACATATGCCATTTGTCCACTTGTGATCTTATAACTGAAACTACCTCAAATATCTATGCCACAATTGTAGTTAGAACAGAAACTAATAGAAAAAAAAGATTATCTAGAAATATGTTTTGCTCACAAAAGAGCTTTTATATATATTTTTATTTCATTAAGTAATAAAAGAAGTATTAGTATCTCACTCTTGATAAGAGTTTATCAACTGTTAACTCTGGCACTACTGACATATTGGGCCAGATATTCTTTTATGTCAGGGGCTGTACTTCATATTTCTGTAAAGAGAATAATGTCCCCAACCACCTTTGCCAAGTATCAGAATGATGAAATTTTTGTGGTGATCCTTGATGAAGGCTCTCTGCTAATAGTTCCTACCTCCTTAATTTTATATATACTCATTCCAAAATAAAGTTGAAAATATTAGACTCTGAGTCTAGTGGAGCAGAACAGCTGTGCATAAGATCAGGTCTTTATTCTGTTGTGCTTAATATCTAATGAAAATGAAATATTACTTTGAGTCAAAGTTTAAGAATTACCTCATAGAGAAAGTTAGTTTCAAAATTATTTCTGGTAGATATAGGCTCTGGTAGGACCTTCTTCTGCAAACATCTGATCCCAAGACTTTTCTATTTGCAAAAATCTTTCATGTATATGATGAAAGCAGTACAGATTGCCCATAATTTTGTGGTTTATCTGAATTTATGTTGTTTTTTTAGAAAACTGATATCTAATTTAGGTGGAAATTTTTATTGAACCAACAAAAAATAAACAAGTAGTTCCATATCACCTCAATATAAACCAATTATCTCTTCTCTCTCTCTCTCTCTGTCTCTCTCTCTGTATGTGTGTGTGTGTATATATATATATGTATATACATATGTATATGCACATGTATATGTATATACATAAATAAGACACCTGGAGAGCTAGGTGTTTGCAAGAAGTTAGAAGTAGAACAGAAAGATTGAAGGATGAGGAAAGATCATCTAGATGGTAAAAAAAGAAAAAGGAAGCAATATGGCATAGTGAGAGGGCCTTGACAGACATTTCAATGATTATTTTAGTATAATTTTTTAATGAATTTTAAGACTATGGGTAAGGCTTCATAAATATTTTTTGTAAAATAGAAAAAGATGAATAAACTGTCAGAGTCTCATTTTATTCTTCATATCACTCAAGAAACTTGTATTAAGTGAATTAATGAGGTTAGAAGTACATTATTTGTAAAGATCAAATAAGATGTGTATTACAGAAATCCTCTCAAATTCCCATTAAAATACCCATAAATTTATAAAACAACAATTCTTTTAAATTTTTTTTTTCCAACGTTTATTTATTTTTGGGACAGAGAGAGACAGAGCATGAACGGGCGAGGGGCAGAGAGAGAGGGAGACACAGAATCGGAAACAGGCTCCAGGCTCTGAGCCATCAGCCCAGAGCCTGACGCGGGGCTCGAACTCACAGACCGCGAGATCGTGACCTGGCTGAAGTCGGACGCTTAACCGACTGCGCCACCCAGGCGCCCCATATAAAACAACAATTCTTAATAGCACTGTGAGAAAACATTAAATCATAGCCTGAGCAAAAGTTCAACTAAATACCTAGTGACTTCATGTTTTCTAAATTATTTTAACAATACCTACTAAACATAGTGTTCAATATTTTTATTTGAAGATTTCTTTACCAGCATAATTTTTTTGGTCTTTGTATTTGACCTTGTCTTGGTAATGTCAATAATAATTCCAGAATTCAAGAAATATTTTTTTCTTTTCTTTCCTTCTTTCTTTTTTTTTTTTTTTTTTTTTTTGAGAGAGTGTGTGGCATGGGGGGTGGCAGAGGGAGAGGAACAGAGATCATCTTAAGCAGGGTCCACCCCAGCTACAAGGGTCAGCTCTATCTCATGATCTGAGATCATGACTTGAGCAGAAATCAAGACTCAGACACTCTACCAACTATACTCTTTTAGTAGCTATAAGTTATCATCTTTTGATTTTCTTTTAGTAAGCTCATAGTTCTTTTACATTTACATCTTCAAGATTTATATCTGTAACTTTTCCTCATCTTTGTGACTAACAAAGTAAGTAAACAGAAAGGCATTGTATGGAGAATTAGTATGAAAAGCATTGTATGGAGAATTAGTTTAGTGGGCATATGTAATTTTTCCTGCAAACAACTGACTTGGTGCTAAGCTATTGAAGATAGATTACCTGATGTGATATGTTACAGAGTTCTAGAAAGCTTGTATAAATTGAAATTCATTACATTTAACACAATTTCCTCAAGTAATACAACAAACTTCATGATGAAACAACCAAAGCAACAAAAAGGCTTGCATAATGAAGTTAACTTATATATAGGTAACAAACTATATGACATTCATTTTTAGTTGAATTTTTGAGAAAAAAATCATATTCAATCATGTCAAAACATGTATTCTGCGTACTAAATATTAAAGTAATAGAATCAGTATAGATAAACTTTATAAAAGCTTTTAAATGCACAAGTATGAACCAAATATCAAAAGGAAAGCAGTGGAGTATTCTTTTAAAAAATGAAGTTACTTCTGTCAAGTAAAAATTCACCTTATTTCAACTGCTTTGTATGTTCATGTTCTGGCATATTGGGTTTTCTTCAAGAGAAGCACTAATTTACTTTGTAGTGTGAAGAAACTTTCTATTAGTATTTACAAGCTCAATGCTGCCTTGTCTTATGAAACATGTTATTAACTGTTAATCCACACAACACCCCTTGTTAAATACCTCATTATTATTATCTTCACTTTCCAGCTGAAGAAACACACCAGGAGAGGTCACAGAGTGAGTCAAGGCCAGGATTAGCAATGAAAAGCACCCAGTTGTTGGTGCTTTCCTTGGTCTACCCGGCCACGCTAAATAGGTGAGATGGCTTGCCTGGATAGCCACAAAGAATGGGAGCTGACCCAGAGCTTGTGTAACCAAATTCCTAATAAAGACAGCCTGTGTAGTCCTTGCCTTTGGACTTCATACAAGTTACCCTAAATTTGAATTGGTGGGGCCCTCACTCATATTCTTGACCTAGATCCTGAACGTTGCCCTTACTATTCCTCACCTCATGTCACCATCACTACTGAAACCCTAGGAGTTTACCTGTGGTTTGCTCTACTCTGAACCTATTTCTAAGGAGAGAAAGGTAAATAGTGCTGAGGGCATTTTACAACCTAGGGTGATATTTCTGGAGGGACTGGAATCTGTATTAATTATCTTAAAAAAATGAGACCAAATTTATAAACTTTGTGGGCTTTTTTTTATCTAAATGTTTGAGAAAAAATAAATGCACATGTAAAAAAAACTGAAATTCTAGACAGTGGCTACAGTATAAGTAATAGATATTGTATATTTTATGAAATATTGATAGACAATGAAGACATGAATTTTCTAAATTATTCAACTTCCAATTGTTAAGAAATCTTTCACGATAGCAAGCACTTTAACCTTAAAAAGAAGTATGATCAAGAAAATAGAAAAGAACTTTTAAAACTATCTAATAGCAATTAAAAATACTGGGCTTTGTTGGAACTATGTAGCTTTTACAATTTTTGAAATGTGGAGGACATGGGTTACCAATAATGTTTATAAAAAACATATTCTTATTTTAATTAATTTAATATCTCATTGGGAAACAAAGCCATTTGATTAAAGAGGTGTATAAAGGTTTTTACTTATTGGTAAAATATCCTAATAATATTGTATAATAGTTAATATATTTGATGTAACTGATGAAATTTATAAAAGTGTTTTGCTTTCTATAATGAAATAGGGTCCTAAGTTATTTTTTTTCTTTCTTTTAAATGAAATGAGGGGCGCCTGGGTGGCGCAGTCGGTTAAGCGTCCGGCTTCAGCCAGGTCACGATCTCGCGGTCCGTGAGTTTGAGCCCCGCGTCAGGCTCTGGGCTGATGGCTCAGAGCCTGGAGCCTGTTTCCGATTCTGTGTCTCCCTCTCTCTCTGCCCCTCCCCCGTTCATGCTCTGTCTCTCTCTGTCCCAAAAATAAATAAACGTTGAAAAAAAAATTAAAAAAAAAATAAATAAATGAAATGAAAAAACATTCCCTAGGGTGGGGAAAATAATAAAAGTATATCAAAGCTGACAGGAAAAATTGAATATATTTTTTAAAGTTTTCATATTAAAAAATCACATTTCAAAATCTGGCCCAGATGGCTTCATTATTGAATTCTTCCACATATTTAGGAATCATTAATTCTAAATACTTTCACAAAAGAGAAAAACAAGGACCCACAGCTCACCTTATGGGGTCAGCACAGACTTCACTCTGAAATTTTAAATTTTAAATTGGCATTAAGAGAAAGGAAAATTACAGATAAATTTCTTTGGAAAATATAGTTGAAAATTTCTAAAAGAAATGTGAGCAAATCAAACCATAAAACAGATAATGTAACAACATTCGGTAGGGTTTATTTTAGGTCTTTAAGAGAAGTTTAACATTCAGAATGCAATCAATCTAATTCATCACATTGACAGAATAAAAGGGGGAAATGGCATAATTATATCAATAGATACAGGAAAAACTTTTGATAAAAGTCAATATTCTTTCATGATAAAGACTTTTAACAAACTAAAAATGGAGGAAAATCTTAATCTGGTAAAGGGTATCTACAAATGTCTACACCATACATTATATTTAATAAAGACATATCAAAAATTTCCCATCAAGACTGGGAACAAGATAAGAAAGTCTGATATCATCACTTTTATTCAACTTTGCACTGGATGCCCCAGCCTGTGCAATAATATTATCAAAATAAATAAATATTATAAGTTTGGAAAAGAATAAATGGATTTTGTTTATAAATGGCATCACTGTGCACACAAAATATCCAAAGCATTCATAAAGTGTTAGAATCAGTAAGTAAATTTAGCATGACTGCTGGATATAAGCAATTAGAAAATAAAAATTTTTAAAGAGCATTAATTTAGCATCAAGCACATAAAATTTCGATATATTTACCTAATAAAAATTTTGCAAAGTCTTTGCACATAAAATTTAAAAATATTACTTATGAAAATTGAAGAAGAGGTAAATAAATGAAAAAATTTACTGAAGATTGTAAATGTATCAATTATTTCCCAACTTCAATTCAATTCAATTGAATACCAATTAAAATCAAAACTTTATTTTTATTGACATTGATTAGTTTATTTTAAAATTCTAATGAAAATGCAGAAAGGTCAAGATGAGGCAAGGCAATCTTGAATGAAAATAAAGTCAAAGTATTTAAATTACCATATATCAATACTTACCAAGAAATCACAGTAAGATTTTATGATATTGACACAAGAATAGAAAAACTGACCAATGGCATATAATAAAGACTCCAGAAACAGAGTCATATAAGCAACCACAGATATTATAAAAGTGACATTGCATTGCAGTGGGGGGAAAATTTAGGTTAATAAATTTTAATCTGTATGTCCTGAATACAACCAAAATTTATTCCATATTAAGTGTAGATCTAAATAATGTGAATTACAAAACAATAAAGGTTGTAGGAGGTGATATACGTGAATACTTTCATAGCCAAAGTAGTAATTTAAAGTCCTTAAAGAGGAAACAAAATGTACTAGCCAAAGATAACACTAATAATTTGTGCCTCATAGAAATTAAGATTTCATATTTATCAAAATACTCCATGAAGAGTTTACAAGGCAGAATGAAAAAAAAAGTTATAGTATATGTAATATATATAATATATATTCTATATGTAATTTATAGAAAATGTATATATTATGTATATAGATAATATGTATGGTGTATATGAAAAATAAACATAATACATGTTACATATATACTATATAATGTATAGGAAAAATAAACAGGCTATATAAAAAATCTTCTACAACTCAAGAAATATAGATAGATGACCCCATAGAAAAAAGCAGACAAAACACTTGGACAGGCACTTCACAAAGAGACTATCCAAATGGCTAATAAACACATGTAAACGTGATCAATATCAATAGCCATCAGGTACATACAAGTTAAAACCACAGTGTAACAGATATGTATAAGATCTACACGAGGAAACTATAAATTTCTGATGAATGAAATCAAGTAAGAACTAAGTAAATGGAGAGGTATTCCATGTTCATGAATAGGAAGACTCAGTATGGTCAACATACCAGTTCTTCCCAACTTGATCTATAGGTTCAATACAATCTCAAACAAAATCTCAGGAAGTTATTTTGTGGATATTGACAAACTGATTCTAAAGTTTAGATGGAGAAGCAAATGAGCCAGAATAGCCAATATAATATTGAGGAAGAACTGTAAAACCACAATAATAAGGACAATGCGATATTGGTAAAAGAACAGAGAAATAGATCAATGGAACCAGATAGCAAAATCAGAAATAGCCACTGCAAATATAGTCAATTGACTTTTACAAAAGAGAAAAAGCAATAAAATAGATCAAAGATAGTCTTTTCACCAGAGGTTACTAGAACAATTGAACATCCACATATTGATGAATAATAAATCTAGATTCACCAAAAAAATGAACCTAGATAATCTAGACAGGCATTATGCTCTTCACAAAAATTAATTCAAACTGGATCATAAAATTAAAAACTATAAAATTCCTAGAGGATAACATAGGACAAAACCTGCATGGTGACCTTGGATGTGATGATTACTTTTTAGATACAACAGAATCCACAATCCACAAAAGAAATAATTGATAAGTCGGACTTCATCAAAATTACAACTTTTGTGAAAAGCCACGTCAAGAGAATAAGAATACAAGCCACAGACTGGGAGAAAATATTTGCAAAGACACATCTGATACATCTGGGCTGTTATCCATAATATACAAAGTACTCTTAAAACCCAAAAGTAAGAAAATGAACCATTCATTTAAAAATTGGGTCAAAGATCTAAACAGACACTTCTCCAAAGAAGATATGCAGATAGTAAGTAAACACATAAAAAGATGTTCTACATAATAGATCACCAAAAAGTGCAAATTAAAATTACAGTGAGATACCATTAGAGACACCTATTAGAACGGACAATGGACAAAATTTGGAACACTGACAACACCAGCTGTTGGCAAGATTGTGGAGCAATGGGAATTTTTATTCATTGCTGGTGAAAATGCAGAATGGTACGGACACTTTAGAAGACAGTTTGGTGGCTTCACACAAACTAACATATTCTCACCAGATGATCCAGCAATCACTCTCCTTGGTTATTACCCAAAGGAGTTGAGAACTTACGTCCACACAAAAAAATCTGTCCACACACGTTTTGTCAGCTTTATCCATAATGGCCAAAATTTGAAAGCAACCAATATGTCCTCTGTAGGTGAATGAATTCATAAACTGGAACACAACAGAAAATTATAGACTTCTACATTACAAATAATAGAATATTATTCAGTTCTAATAAGAAATGATCTATCAAGCCATGAACAGATATGCAGGAAACTTAAATGAATAATAAGTGAAAAAAGCCAATGTGAAAAGATTACATTCTCTATTATTCCAACTATATGATACTCTGGAAAAGAAAAAAATGTGGAAAGAGTAAAAAGATAATTGGGTCATTGTGGGCAGGATTAGTATAAATAGAACACAGAGGACTTTTAGAGCAATGAAAATACCCTGCATCATATTATAATGATGGATACATATCTTTACACATTTGTCCAAACCCACAGAATGTACAACAGGAAGAGGAAACCTTACTGTAAACTATGACCTTTGGGTGATTATGATGTGTTGCTGCAAGTTTTCAATAATAATAAATGTACTGGTGGTAAAAAATGTTGATAACAGGGGAGGCCATGCATGTGTGGGGATAGGAGGTACGTGGGAAATCTCTGTACTTTCCTCTTGGTTTGCTGTGAACTAAAACTGATCTAAATAAATTAATGTCTTTTTAAAAAATTACATAACACACACACACACACACACACACACACACACACACACACAACATTACTATACATCTACCAGAAACTTTGGAGGCAAGTACTGCCAGTGAGAGTATGAATAAGTATAATCTCTTTTAAAGCTGTCTAGCAGTATATCTCCTAAAGCAAAACATAACAATATCTTATGACACAACAAATACACTATTAAATATAGAAAATTTGAATATATACGCACTGAAAGACATGTCAAAAAATTAATAATATCATTATCTTATATAGTGAAATACTGGAAACCACCCAAGTATCCATGAATAGAAGAACATACATAATTTTAGAATATTGATATTCTAAATGGAATATTACACAACGACCATGAGTAATCTAATTCTACAAACAACCATATGGATAGTCTCACAGACATAACACTGAGTGAAAGAAACCAGACACATACACAAAAACACTATATAATTACATTTATATAAATGTCTCCAACAGGCAAAACCAATCTGTGTGATGGAAGTCAAAATAGCTGTTCTCTTTGGGGAGGTGGGAGGAGCATGGTGGCTAGGAGAGTACAAGGGAAGTTTTTAGAAATATCTTGATCTGGGTGATTGTTACAAAGGAGTGAGTAATATGTAAAAATAATTGAGAAGTACACTTAAGATCGCACATATATATATTTGTTATACATTACACATTCATAGAAAATTTACATAAAAAGCAGAGATCACTTCAAAGACAAACGGCATAAATTTTTTTTTCATAATTATATAACAATGACTAAATTCAAGTAACAAATCCAACCCAATCTAAACAGATCAAGGTGAGGCTAAGAGGAAAAAACATTGCTTAATCTTACAATCAAAATTCAACAATTTCTATTACTTGCCAATAGATATTTTCTCATTAAGCAGCCATTGTTTGTAGATGTCAATTGTTTTCAGATGAGACAAAAATTTTCTTCCATAGGTATATTTTACCTTTCTTAAATCCAAGCACCATTGCACAAACTCTCGAGTCATAAAGGAGATCAATTCAGCCAACATACCACCACTATTAAAAAATAAAGCCAAAGTACACATTTCTCTTGCCATAAACCAAATTCAAAATGTTCAGGTTATCTGTAGTGAAGCCTGTGTGTGTTTTATTTCCTTCTTGATTCAAAACACCAGAGAGTTCCTTCATGCCAGCTGGTTACAGCAGAAGCCAAACACAGAAATGAAACAGCAAATTATAAAGCCACCAGTGCTGCCTCCCTCTTAAACACCCTGCCCTGTTATCAAATGTCATATTGTTCCTCATTCCAGCATCCTCCCTTTCAATTGGTGACTAGCATTTAGGTTTTAAGCACTCTATCCCATAATATAATAAAATAAACCAAGTTTTCTAAATCTACTCCCTAGATGCAGAAACAGATATTCTTTAGCTTTGCACACTATTACTCATGTCCTGAGCTAACTTTATTATGGTTACTCTGATTATTAATACTTTCCTGGCCAATCAGTGTCTTTGAGGCCTCTGCACATTTAGCCACAGCCATTCTATTTCAGTCCCTTATCCACCCCATTAGCAAATTTAGGGTAAATAAAAGACAAGCAGACCAGGTCCTATGGGGCATTATCACTCTTCATGCTGCTCTGAGAGCCCTGGGACTCAGGTTGTAGACCCCACGATGGCTTCATTATCATGCGTTAAAGAGGTTATATGTATTCCTAAAGTCAAGCACATTAATTCATATTGTGAGTTGAAATTAGGGCATAAGAAATTTCCTTTTTATTCTGGTTTAGTATTTCATATTGTTGAGGCATAATGTATAGCAGGACCTGCTCTTATCCATACACTGTCTGTGTCTATCAAAAATGATTCAATAGGGGCGCCTGGGTGGCGCAGTCGGTTAAGCGTCCGACTTCAGCCAGGTCACGATCTCGCGGTCCGTGAGTTCGAGCCCCGCGTCGGGCTCTGGGCTGATGGCTCAGAGCCTGGAGCCTGCTTCCGATTCTGTGTCTCCCTCTCTCTCTGCCCCTCCCCCGTTCATGCTCTGTCTCTCTCTGTCCCAAAAATAAATAAACGTTGAAAAAAAATTAAAAAAAAAATGATTCAATAAATACAATCCCATATTGTAGCAGCATCTGAAACAACTGCATAATCTTAGCACTGAACAAGATAAATCAAATTACAAAAGAAATTTATAGATGAAGACACGAAGTCTAAGAAAGATCCATGACTTGTTCAGCATCACACCACTACTCACTTGGTATTAGGTAATCTGCTTCTATTTTATTAGTAGGTAATAGAGGTAAACAGAGAAACAAATGGAGCAATTTTCTAGCCTCTAGGAAACTGTGTAGTAGAACATTCTCAAAAATGTTTTACTGATGGGGGATGCATAGTAACAATTTTTGAGACAACTGACTTAGGCTACACTGCTTTGCCAGCACGATATTTAGTAGTAAATATTTCATTTGTGTGCATATGTGTATATGTATTATATGTATTATGTATGTATGTATTATATACATTATATATGTATTATATGTATGTATTATTATGTGTGTGTTTTATGTATTATATGCATTATATGTATTATATGAATTATATGCATATGTATTATATGCATTATATGTATTATATGCATTATATGTATTATATGCATTATATGCATATGTATTATATGCATTATATGCATTATATGTATTATATGCATTATCTATTACATGCATATGTGTATTATATGTATTATATGCATATGTATTACATGCATTGAATGCATTATATGTAATATATGCATTATATAGACATATTATATGTATTATATGTATGTATGTATATGTTTTATATGTATTATATATGTATATATGTATATATTATTATATATATGTACATATACATGTACATGATACAAGTATACATACATGCTATATGTGTGTCATGCATGTGCACATATTACCACTTTTTGAGAACTGAAAACTCAAAATCCTCAAAAACTTAAGAGAGCATGCCATTGTAGACTACAACTTTTCAAGCCAAGACTCAAGGACTTTTGGAGCTCTCAGGAGTTCAAAAGGTTTGTGAGAGAGCTGATATTTGTGAGGTATTTTGTATAGGCATACATGTGTACATTTCTGTATGTCTGGAATACAATGAGTTCATAGTGTTTCTTTCTTTCTTTCTTTCTTTCTTTCTTTCTTTCTTTCTTTCTTTCTTTCTTTTTTTTGAGAGAGACAGAGAGCATGCACACAAGCAAGCAGGGGAGGGGCAGAGGGGGAGAGAGACTCTTTTTTTTTTTTTTTTTAATTTTTTTTTCAACA
>NW_024412406.1:9998049-10022325 GCF_014898765.1 Herpailurus yagouaroundi
CTATTTTTTTTTTTTTTTTTAATTTTTTTTTCAACATTTATTTATTTTTGGGACAGAGAGAGACAGAGCATGAACGGGGGAGGGGCAGAGAGCGAGGGAGACACAGAATCGGAAACAGGCTCCAGGCTCTGAGCCATCAGCCCAGAGCCCTGACGCGGGGCTCGAACTCACGGAGCGCGAGATTGTGACCTGGCTGAAGTCGGACGCTTAACCGACTGCGCCACCCAGGCGCCCCAAGAGAGAGAGAGACTCTTAAGTAGGCTCTACACCCAGCACAGAGTCCAATGCACAGCTCAATTTCATGATTGTGAGATCATGATCTGCCTGATCCGAAATCAAGAGTTAGATGCTTAACCAACTGAGCCACCTAGGTGCCCCACTTTTACTAGATTTTGAGCATCAGTGTTTTATAACCAATTTTGTATTATTTTCTCAGGTTCACTCAGCCAAAAGAGATTCTTTCCCTTTTTTTTTTTTTAGCCAAAATATGAAGCTCTTGAATAGAATAATCTATATTTTGTACTCTTCAACTTTAACGTTTTCACATCTAAAATCTGGAGAGCGTGAGTTAGGTCAAGCCCTAATCTAGTTTGATTTTCACAACATGAATTCTTCAAACTTAACTGTTCATTTTTCCTGAGTCCAGTAGAATTCTTTTGAAAGTGGTAGCATATCTAAAGTTGCACACTGTCCTTCTGGATCTCAAAATAAGTCATGCAACCACTGCCAAATGGTATATTTCAATAACTGCATCACATTGGCACTATTATATAAATTCCTATAAGGAACAGACTGATGGATGCCAAATGCCAGGGGAAATTGGTTGCTTCTATGGTGGAAGCAAGGAGGACTGTGTTTGGAACCCAGGAGATCTTCTGAGGTTCTTTTTACAATTCCCATGCCAACAGTAAAGATTAATGGAAAACTACCGGAACCAGAAAAGGCAGAGTAATTAAGGATTCAGATCTTTCAGGAAGGAAGATTTGGATCTACATAGCCAGTTACAAGAAACTATAATCCTACCTTACATCCTTTTGAGGTCCCATGAGAAAGGTAAGAGCTTTAAATGTTACCAAACTGGGATGGGTATCGGCAAAACTATTTCTTGCTTCCTTACAGAGATGAAGTCAATTGTTTGGCAAAGCATCCAAAGAGCCTGGCTACTGTCCTTCCTGGGGCATGTGATTGAGAGATTAGAATTTGGAACTCAACTAAATGAAAAAGTATCCATACAATACAAGCACATGAGAGTTTTGTATAAGGAATACATACTTGTTTTTGTGGGACTTTTTTTTAACTGTTGGTGATGACAAAACTGTGAAGCAGTATAAAATGGATGGACTGGGCTATGGAGAAGAGGAGGAACCACTGCATACAACATTAGGAAAGAGAGTGTATACAGGAATTGCTCATCACTGGAAAGAAGCTGTTTTTGCCACATGTGGACACCAAGTAGACATTTGGGATGAACAAAGAACCAATCCTATACATTCGATGATCTAGGGATTTGACAGTAGTGTTAAACTTAATCCAACTGACACATTTCTCTTGGGTAGTTGTGCTTCTGACAGGAATATAGTACTATATGATATGAGGCAAGATACTCCTCTGAAAAATGTCATCTTAGGTATGGGAACAAATACAATTTGTTGGAACCCTATGGAAGCTTTCATTTTTACTGCAGCAAATGAAGATTACAACTTTTATGCATTTCAGAAACATCCACTATACACTCTTGTAATGGTACGTGTGGATCTGTATCTGCAGTGCTTAATGTACATTATTCTCCCACTGGGAAAGACTTGGTGTCTGGTAGTTTTGATAAATCGATTTAAATCTTTCCTATTGGCAAAAAAAGAAATGGGTTAGTCTATCATGCAAAGAGAATGCAACATGTTCTCTGTATAAAATAGACTTCTAACAGCAAATATATTACGTGTGGATCTGATGAAATGGACATTTGTCTGTGGAAGGCTAATGCTTCTGAAAAACTGGATGTGCTTACTTCACGAGAAGAAGCAGCCAAAGGGTATAGCCAGAAGTTGAAGGAGAAACTTCCACACCATCCTCATATAAAACGCGTTGCTCATCACCGATATCTACCAAAATCTATCTACACCCAGATTCAAGAACAGCACACCATTAAAGAAGTTGGTCAACAAAAGGAAGGGAATCGTTTTACACACAGCAAGCCTGGATCTGTATTGATTGTGTCAGACAAGAAGGAATACATAGTGACAGTTCTGAAATAATACCTGGTATTCCCACCAATCCTAATGTATAATTACTTGTTACATTTTTATTTTAAAACTGTGCAAATAAATGTACTGGCTCTAGAATAATCACAAACAGTTCAGTTCTATGTGTAGAGTTGCTACCCTGGAAAATTATTCTGTAAGGTGGCCTGCTTGATAAAACTATCCAACATTTTATCTTTGATCAGCCTTCTTATTCATTGAGGAATGTGGTATTTGCCAACTTAACTTACTTTTACTTTTAGAACCTGCAGATATACCTTTGCGCTGATCTATTATTGTAGATACACTAAACATTTGATGTGGAAGAACTATGTCAGAACTTTTTTTCAATTCAGTTAATTTTCTGTGCTTTATTTGTATTTGCCTTTTTGAGACTTTAAAGATGGTCACTTATATAGCTTTTATAAATAAAAATTATAATTTATACTTAAAGTAATAAAACCCTTTTTTTTTGCAAAAAAAATTCCTTGTGTTGACTGCTTCCAAACCTAAAATGTTTTAATTATTAAGGTTTGCTGATCTTCTAATAAAACCATCTGAGATTGTTATTGTCTGCCATATCCATTTATTTTTTGTCCTACATTTTGTCTAAAATGTAAGCCTGGTGAAGCCAAAGGCTATGTGTGGTAAATAGTCTGGCTCATGCTTCGTCTTTCTAAACTTCGTTCTGGGGTGACTTCCTGTGCCACAAACTAAAAAATAACCTTTTCCAGAACAGATTCCAGGTAAGTTCATCATCTGCATGCATTTATTCAAATGTGGAATTATGTTAAATGCAGAACGAAGCAGAGCTTGCTTGTACAAGGCATCCATTTTGCTGGTGCAAATCTTTCAGGTCTGATGAGGTTTTGGAACCTAGGGTTATAGAAGTTGCTCTCTGATCTCCATCTTGGAATTGCAGTTAAAGTACTAAGATCTCTACTCCTCAATTAAACAATCTTTCTGGTTCTCTATCACCTCTCTTTGAAAATTAAAAAAAAAAGTGTATATAGTTAAGGTGTACAACATGATGATTTGATTACTATCTTTTTGATTGTGGCATATACGGCAGTTACAGAGGCCCAGCCATTCCAGTCGCTTGGAAAAACCCAATTCCTTATATTAAATCCATTTTTGTTGAAAATAAAGTAGTTTCTGGGGCGCCTGGGTGGCGCAGTCGGGTAAGCGTCTGACTTCAGCCAGGTCACGATCTCGCGGTCCGTGAGTTCGAGCCCTGCGTCAGGCTCTGGGCTGATGGCTCAGAGCCTGGAGCCTGTTTCCGATTCTGTGTCTCCCTCGCTCTCTACCCCTCCCCCGTTCATGCTCTATCTCTCTCTGTCCCCAAAAAAATAAATAAACGTTGAAAAACAAAAAGAAAATAAAGTAGTTTCTGTTTTTCACAATTCATTTCTGACTAATACATGGGCACTCAATTTTTGTTGACTGAATGAATGACTGTAATTCTAATAAAGCACAAAATACATTAAAAAACAAAACACTACAGAAAAGTTCACTTATGTTCCCCAGAAGGCAGACTCCAAGACAGCGATCTACACATAGTTCATGGGCTGGTGTTTTCGGGATCAACACCTGAACTGGGGAGTAAAGGAAGGTGAATTGTGGTGCATATCTAACAAAGGCATTAGCAATCATACCTGGAAAGCTCGAGAACTAGAATGTTTTTTATAAGTTGTCCAGAACTATGAAGAGTGACAGGCTTTTATACTCTTGCATCAATCAGTAACTGGATATGAATGGACATCTTCCCAAAGGGTGTGATCATGGACTAGGCAGTGCTCTTCTTGGGTTAGGGCAATTCCCAAAGATAACCTGCTGACTCAGCTGAGAGCTGTCAGCCACCCACACTCCCAGCAGCTGGGGAAATGAGTGGTTTAGGTCTGAGAGGGGGAAGTGGTAGATCTGGACAGTGCACTATGGCATCCACCTCACAAAGACAGCATTAATGAAAAACAGCCACGGGACTGTGAGCCAGAAAGCCTGGATTTACGTAGCATTTCTTCCATTTAGTAGCTTTGGGAATTTGGACATGTGATTTAACTCTCTCAATTTGTTTCCTCATCTACAGAAACAGAATACTGATAACATATTATTATATATAATAATAATCCATGTTAAAGGTTTATTGTACTATACACAAAAGAACATGGCAGTCTGTAGATCTTTCAAGAAGCTAAGCGTAAACTTGGTAGCTGTAAGAGAATTCGTACAGGTCTTAAAATTGCTTGCTGAATTCATGGAACTGTACCTTCCTAACACGTATTCTTTTCTACATGTGTATTTTACTTCATAACAAGAAATTTAAAAAGCTCACCTAGAGGGTAATCAGAACAAGAGAATTTAGTGCACTATTCACTAAACCTGTGGTTGGCAACCTTTTAAGAGTGGTGTGTCAAGGTTTAGCCTAATGATGGCTCATTTATTCCTATTAAATTTAAAATCTCAGTTATTATTTTGCAGGAAGTGTTGCTCAAAATGACATGGTCTGTTTTTAAATCAGTGCTCACTGTAACTGTACACACACTATTGGAATAATATAGAGAAAATTACAGAGAAAGCAAATCAAAGAGAAAGACAGAAATATAGTGAAGTACATTTAATTTATTCACTCATTCGTACGTTTATGAATTTATCAAATGACAGGTTATTATGAATATACTTTGTGGAAAAACTCAGATATCATTAAGCACGTGCATGCCATGCAGAGTTTGAACATGGGTAAGCAATGACCTTCTTTGACTTTAAATGAAAATAACCTATCCAACCCTGTTGTGCCAGTATTATTATACATTGATAGCCCTGGAAGGGCATTCCAAGTAGAGTTGTCAAGAGCTAGGTTCTCAAAACTAACCCCATACCCCACTAAACTTTTCACCACTGTTATGTAGCATGTCATTTTCTCTTTTAAAAAAGACATTACATTGAGACCATGGTGCCCTGTAAACTTTCCAACATACAATCTCCCACAGCTCCACTTATATTTTAGGATGCAATACAGTAATCAAGGTCCTATGATGTATATGCCAAAGACAGCATGGTGATGGTGGAGGGAATAATATATGGTACCACCTACACAGTTTCCTTTATACTTCTTGTGACAGCTCCTGTCGTTAGGAGTATTGATGGTCACATATTCTTTATGTCAAGACCCAGTTTGGTTGCCTCTTCTTCCTCAAGTTGGTGAGTAAACAAATAAACCATCCTCAGGCTAAAATCGTAACATACCTCTCTTGGGGCACTGGGGTGGCTTAATCAGTTAAGCATCTAACTCTGGATTTTGGCCTCAAGTCATGATCTCACAGTCTGTGAGATCAAGCCCTGCATTGGACTCCATGGTGACAGAGCAGAGCCCGCTTGGGATTCTCTCTCTTTCTCTCTCTCATTCTCTCTGCTTTTCTCTCTCTCTCTCTTTCTCAAAACAAATAAATAAACTCAAAAAAAAAAAAAAAAGAAAAAAGAAAAGCATAACACACCTCTTTTAAAAGGTGGGCCAACCACTGGTTTAATGAATAGTGTACTAAATTTTCTTTTCTCTGATCATCCTCTATGTGAGTTTCTGTTTTTTTATTTCTTTTTATTAAATGGAATGCGATGTAGAAAAGTGTGCAAACTCAGATTAACTGAATCATATTCTCCAAGGACAGGGTCCTACCATCTTTGCTAATATATTCACTAAAATGAAGAAATATGGGATGAAGGAAATGGATATAGTACCGTACTGATTGTTCTAAGGTAGGCAGGCAGGCAGAAAATGCTAGTTAACTGGCTACTGATACACTGATGTATTTACTACTAGGAAATAATAATTAATTCCCTGTTTACCAAGTAAACCATCTTTTTGTAAACATATGTAAACTTCAGACTGTCTTGCATCTTAGGTATAAGCATAATAATCACATCTCCCGGATTCAATGAGCAGTTACGAGTGTCTAGGAGGTTTCCTGATGACAATTTTCCTTGCTTTGATTGTTCTGTAAATATAATGGCTATAATGACTAAACAGAGAGAGAAGCCAGCTGCAGGGAACACTGTGTTTTTTATAATCCTCTCTCCTGACTTCCATTTACTTGGCCTTATTTTCCAATTGGAAATGGTGAAATCCTCAATATTTTCTGAAAGCCAGAAACAATGTTTACATGACCTACATAATTTACACGGTAAATTCCACTTCATGAGTGACTAAATTTTAACTTCAGAAACAATATTATCTTCCAGAGTTTTCAAACAAAAGTTACGTTTAAATATGACTAAAGACAGCAATGTCCTTCATTCAACATTGAAAATTAACAGATTTTTTTAAAACTTATGATTCATTTTAGATGTTGATTTAAATAATGATTCATTTTAAGTTTCAATAAGCCTTTGATTATCTGCTATGTACCAAGAATTGATTCATGTCATCAGTGAAACCAGAGCATTTTTTCCCTGTCTCTGTGGTGTATAAATCTGACCACTGTACAACTCTCATTACATTCCAAAAAACAAAAACAAAAACAAAAACAAAAAGGATGTGTGAATTTCAAGAGAAATTCAAGGTATGATAAGAGATAATACAAGGCATTGCAACCCAGGTAAATTAGCATGTAAGAAAGTAGTTTGGCCTAAAAGAAAATTAGTAAACAAACATGAATTTTTCCAAAAAAATTGTACTTTCATTAATTTTGGTCTTCTGATGCTCATCCTTTCACATAATTACTAGGTTAAAATGAATCATTACTAAACATTATAGAAAAGAGAAACCCTAAGACACTTGGATTCTAATAAGCACAGTGGTAAATATTTTTTAAAAAACCCAATTATGTGGTAGCTCATCTTAAAATACATAGAAGGGATGGCAGAGCATAACAGACATAAGCCTAGTGTTTGGATTTACACTGAACTGAGCTGATTCCAAAGTCAACCCGAGCATACCAACTTTGGACAGTTTACTTAACCTAACTGGATACAACTTCAAATGTAAGCTCTAGTTCTCCTACCTCTGACAAATTAATTGTTCTCTTGGAACAGGGTCTTCATTTGTAAGATGATTATTGAAAATATCTATCTCATAGAGTTTTAATAGTCAATGTGATTGTATGAGTATTGCAGAACAGGATCTCTGTGTTATGTGCCCCTCACTTGTATCCTGAACTCTAGTTGGCTGTGATGCTATGAGAGGTGACCAATATTAGCAAGAAAGAGGCCCCACACACAGAAAACTCTTATTTTCCTCCTGTAACAAAAAGAAGTAAGATTATTTCCCTATATCAGACACAAAAGTCAGTCTCCCCCCTCCATCACAATGGACATCTAGATATCTATCTTAGCATCAAGTAGGTCTGAAGGAAATCTTATTGAAGGAATAACCAAATTCTAAGGCATTCTTTTTATTCCAGGTGTGTTCCTGATAAGCTTGATGGTTGTATTCTGCTTGATAACGTACAATACACACTTGCACACCCACTCAGATGGGGAAGGGGCACATGTTAAGAAACCACATTCCAGCACAATGCCAATCACAATATAAACATTCAATAAAGTAGTTGGTTGTGTTGCAGCTGGCTTTATAGACATGGGGCTAGTCTGACAGAGATAGTATTGCTCCCAAACATGCTTCTTTCTCAAGCATTGGGGTGCAGCATAGACAGATCCTGGGCAAGAGGGAGGATGAGAAGAGTGGATGTATAGATAGAAGTTCTCAAAATTTCTCATGAGCTCCTTATAAATAGGGCAAGTAGGTAACTTCTGCTTTCCTCCAAAGTAAAAGTTAGAGGAGAGTTCATTCTAGGAAGCATTTTACACTGAAAACTTTTATACTGCAGCATTATTATTAATTGTGTTTTTGCTCTTACAAAGATGTGAACTAAATCCATAAATCGTAGTATGTTTTATCTACTAAAATAAAAAAGCTCTAAAGCCTGGCGCATGAGGGAATAACAGTGTGGAAGAGTCTCACATGTTGTGTGCTTTCTCATAGGAAGTTCCCAGACAAATCAGCTTGGATTGCATAGAGATATCACACCTCTTTATCACACCTTTGGCAAGTTACTTACCATCTATAAGCATCAGTTTCCTCACCTTAAAATTGAGAATGAAAAAATACACTAAAATGCACCGTATAATATCACAGGAAGGAAAATATGTGATTTTAAACAAAAGAAACTTACTTTTGATTCTGAGTTCCAATTGGGAGGCATTTTTTTTTTTTTTTTGTGCCTAACAGATTCTGGACAGAATGACACCATTTTCTAAGAATTTACTCATTTTAGAAAAAGCTCTAATTTTAATGGTTCTGGGAGTGCTTTATGCCAACAAATTGTGGAAAAACAAAGAGAAGTGCTCTTTGTTTTAGAAAGTTGTTAAAAGAGTTTTTGGATGTACAAAACAGACCTTGAAATAGTTTAAAGAGTTAAAAGCTTAAATTTAATACCAGCTACTTCAAACCCTTGTGCTCCAGTATAAGACCAAAAATCAAACTGATTTCAGAGTAACCCTATAAGGATACACATATTCCAAAACTAAGACCACTGGCTGTTCCAGCAAATCCCTTCATTTATAAGATCTTTCTTCCTAACTTCTGCTCTAATGCTATCTAGTAACTAATACCCCAACCCTCCAAACCCTGTAAAAACCCTTCCCTAAGTCTGTCCTTTTGGGATACTCCTTCAAACTGATCCTCTCTTTGCTCCGGGAGTTTGGTAACAAACTACTTTCTCTGGAGGTGGTTGTAAGAGAGTTTTGAAAAATTCTAGATGAGAAAAAAATAATTGTTTTAATGGACAGTGGCAGACTAGGTGAAAAAGGAAGAAATCTAGGAAGAAACACAGAGTCCGTTAACATGAGGGAAGGGAATGGAGACCCAGTAAGAAACTGCCAAAGTTAAAAACAAGCAAAGACAGTTTCCAATCAGCAGTTTATGTTAAATATTTAAAATTTTTTAATGTTTATTTTATTTGAGAGGGAGAGGGAGAGGAAGAGAGAGCGAGCAGGGGAGGGGCAGAGAGAGGGAGGTGGGGGGGGAGGGGAGATTCCAGCAGGCTCCATGCTGTCCACGCAGAGCCCAACCTGGGGCTTGAACTCACCAACTGTGAGATCATGACCTGAGCTGAAATCAGGAGTCAGATGTCCAACCAACTGAGCCACCCAGGTGCCCGCTAATATTAAATATTTAATACACTGCTGGATTTTAATATCAACCCACTCCATTTATTCTAATCTTTGGGAAAAATTCTGCTATGCACAGTACTTCATGTTATTGCTAATATGCTTTTCAGATAAACTAAATAGATAGTGACTAGGGACAAACGAAGTTCTTTGTCTCACATTTATTTTGGCATAGCTCTTTTCTTTCGAAAAGAGTTGTGGTCACTGGGAGTGAAATTTTTTTCCAGTGTTAGTGAGATGTAATTGACATATAACATTGTGTAAGTTTAAGGTGTACAACTTGATGATTTGATACATGTACATACTGTAAAAGGATTACCACTATAAGGTTAGTTAATACATCCATCCCCTCACATACCATTTTGTATGAGGTGAGAACATTCAACATCTACTCTTCTAGCAATTCAAGTATCAAATACACTTTTGTTAACTATAGTCACCATGCTATCCATTAGATCCTTAGAACTTATTCAGCTTATAACTACATATTTGTAAACTTTGATTAACATCTCCTCATTTCCCCCACCCCTTAGCCACCAGAAAGCACCATTCTACTCAGGGAGCAAGATTTTAGAGAATAAATAAATAGTCATCCAAACAAGCATTTAATGCAAAAGACAATTAAACAAATGAAATTCCCTAATGACCCACAAGGAATCTGAAAAGAATTCTGTATTTTTCAAATTACCAGGATTGCATTCCATACCCAATTTATTTCAAGCATTAAAAGAAAGGGTAATCCCAGAAAGTCAGAGACTTGAGAGATACCGAGGCTGCTGACATTTGTGCCACTGTCATGTGAACATTCAATGGGATAAGACAAGCAAAAACTGAAAAATAAATGTTTGCTGTCATTAAAAACATTAATAATTACCTGGTCCTTAATGCCAAGATATTTTAGTAGATTAGTAGAGAGGAATATGGTAAAAAAGAAGAATAAAAAGAAAGAAGCTGTATTAGTTTCCTATTGCAGCTATAACAAATTACCACAAACTTCATTATTTTACAGGTTTGGGGGTGAGATGTCCAAGATCAGTTTTACTGGGCTAAACTCAAGGTGTCAGCAAAGCTGTGTTCCTCCTGGAAACTCTAGGGGAGACTCTTCCTTGCTTTTTAACAGCTTCTAGAGGCTACCTGCACTCCACAGCTCCTGGCCCTATCACTCGAACCTCTGCTTCTCTGAGTCTGATTCCCCTGCCCCTCTTTTATAAGGATATTTATGACAATGCTGGGCAACCCCTGGATAACCCAAGATAAACTTCCCATCTTAAAGATCCTTACCCTTTTACCATGTAAGGTAACATATTCACAGGTTTCAAGGATTAGGATGTAGACATCTTTAAGAGGCTATTTTCCTGTCTACTGAAACAGGTGTCTAAATGATTGCATAAAAATAATAGGAATGCAAAGTATGAAGGTCCATGAGAGGAGTGGCAGGTAATGTGCATGTGTACATCTGTGTGCATATTCAGGAACAGCAGGACAATGGAATTCTTTTTTATCAAGAGGCAGAGTGTAGTAAAAAGTGCTTGGAATTGGAAGAATTGCTCTGAGTTTAAATTCCACCGCATCCTGGCTTTGTGGTATTGAGCAAACCATTTTCCCTCAATGAAAAATCACAGTAAACTTTTCTTGAGTGAGTACTATGTGCAGTTGTGAGAATTGGTATGTTTCAGGAAGATTCTGTAAGCTGTTGAAAATTAAATGGTGATATAAAATTATAGTATTTCACTTGGGGATTAAATGAAACAACATATGTAAATTATCCTAGTTGGAGCCTGACACATAGTAAGTACTGAAAAAATATTATTTCCCTCACCCTTATACTTGATTCTTGGAAAGTGATTGCTTTCACGGTGACACATACCTTAGACCTTGGAGTGGCATGCAGAATTTCACATTCTTCTTGCCCAAATCTGAAAGTCACATGAAGCCTCTCTGGTTACAGTATTTCTCCCTTCTCTATATCTCGAACTCTTTATTTCCAGCTGATCTCTCCTATAACCCGAAGGAATTAGGATAGTGCAAACTTAGAAGGACTTTCCCTGTGTTTTAGGTGTTTGCGCTTTCATGAGAACATGTGAATTATCAAATCAGCTATTTATACCATAAGGCAAAAAGATTTCCAGTACAGAAATTTATTTTTAAAAGTTCCAAAGGATGGAGAAGCAGAGATGGCCTAAATTTTGCTGTGTACTTTTGCAATAGCATCATCAGTTCCCTAATGAAGCAAATAAGCTTTTATGGGTTAGTCAAGGATCTCAGTCTATCTTGGCAATACTTTCTCAGCAACTTCACATGTAACATAGTTATTATAACTTAATATTTTACTATGTCCCCAAACAAAACTAGCATTTTGTAAATATTTCATTTCAAAACACAAAGCAACTATATGAAGTACCGTTATCTCCAAATTGATGCCTATCATCCAAGCCAATCAATTATCTTGAAATTACCAAAGTTTACCCTCTGACATTTCCCTAGTGAGTTGACATTGTTAGCTAGAAAATGAAAAGACATACGTTACATAACATCATCGCACCTCAAAAATTATTAGTCTAGAATTTAATTGTTTTATTTTTCCCTTTTGGGCACCAGCATTCCTACTTGAGATTAAACTTGTATTTAGTTTGGAATTCTTTAATTTGGTAGAATAATATAAATCCCCTTTGAAAAAAAAATTGGGTGGAAAGCATTTCAGGATCGGTTTTTTTCTTGGTTTTCTGGTGGCAGAAGAGTAGTTGTGGTTTGAAGTTCCTGTTTGAAAAGGAAGGCTTCCATGGAGACAACTAGGAGGAAGGTATGGAGATTAATGATAAATTTTGAAGTTCAGAAATGTGGAGCCCACCCTTTGGAATGTTGCCACAAATGACACCTTCAGTCTAAAAGTACCAGGTCCAGGAACCAGAAGGTCAGAAGAACCACAGAGATGAACATCTTGAAAGCAGTGAACAGAAAACTGACTCCATGTCTATGGACTGTAAGATAATTTACCTGGTCAGGCTGCCCTCTGGGCAAGAAAAAATGCTCTCTTACATATGCTTTATAGCCTAAGTCAGCAACTGCCCTGAAATCCTGGGTGTTGACGCCTCATTTTACCAGTGCTTGGAGTCTCTAACCTCTTAACTATTTGGCCATTCTGTAGATATATTTCCTTTTCTATTCCTTGGCCCAGAGGGTCCAAAATGGGACATCAGAGGTAAGGAGGAAGGCGATTCTTTGTTTGTGCACCGAGGCTGACCTGAGACCTGCTAAGGCACTTTGAGCTGGTATGGGAGGGAAGTGGACACAGACATTTGTCATCATGTAAAAACTATTGGTTGTTTTTGCCCTTGGGCCTCCATTTCCCCTCTGTCATTGACAGGAAACTGATTTTTTTTTTTTTTGGAGGTTTACTCATTCCCTGCCCAACTGTCAGATTAAAGAAGGTGACAAGGGCTATAAAGACCTATGATGATTAACAAAATGAAAACAACAACAAAAATCACCCTACATAGACAAAACATTGGATAAAAGTCAACATCTGTTCAAGATTTAAAACAGTAAACTATTTTCAAAAATTTATCATTAATATTATAAAGCATATTTTATAAAAAGTATCTACAAGAAAAAAAAAAACCTTCAAAAGCCATAATACTAAATGGTGACTATTTAAAACTGTCCTCATGATCAAGAGTGAGACAGAGATTTCCACTACCAATACTTCAGTTCCACATTGTACAGGATCTTATTATATATTGTTATTTCTATATTATACATTTTAATTTTCAGAGATTCTCTTTAATAAACTGTCTAAATTCTTACTTTAAAAAAGAGCTTCATGTTAAAAAAAAAAGACCCACAATTACACAAATTTAAGTCTCTAATTTATAACTTGTCTAAAACTAGTCTTAATCCTGAGATTTCAGTTAATTAAGCCAATAATTTCACTTTTAAAGTCAGTCTGAATTGGTTTTTCTATTTACCTCTAAAACTAGTCTTAATCCTGAGATTTCAGTTAATTAAGCCAATAATTTCACTTTTAAAGTCAGTCTGAATTGGTTTTTCTATTTACCTCCAAAAGAGATTTTGCACTGACACATAGAACATTTCATTTTAGTTATTAAATATCACACTCTTCAACAGTCCATAAGAGTGTGTATTTTAGAACCTGAACTTCACAAAGGTCTACTTTTTAAACACTGGAATCCCTCCAAACAATGCCTCAATAAACACTTAAAACACAGGCAAAAGCAAAAGTTTTGTTCCAGATAATTGCCCTGAGTCTATTCACCTCTCACTGTCCTTGCCTATTGCTTTGAACTCTTTCCAGACTCAGCTCTTCATACCTTTGCTTTCTGAATCTGCTTTTGGTGGCTGATCTGACAGCTCATTAGCCCTCCCTCTCTAGCTTCGTCCAATTCTGAACACGAATGTATTCATGGAGTGTCTGGGGAGTAAACTTCTGCTGGTTTTGATGTAGCCAATGTCCAACCTCCTCATTGTCCCCTGACCATCAACAGTTCCTAGAGGGGAGGAACTCTTCCTAGAGGGGAGGATTTCTTCAGTGAGTGTTACAGGTGTGTCACTTCTTCTATGGAAAGATTTCATTATTAGCTTAGAAACACGCAATTTTATAATGCCAACAGAACCTTAAAGATCACTTTATACACTTCTTATTTTAGTGGAAAGGAATACAAAGTTCAGAGCAACTGTGTGGCTTGTTGAGATCACAAAATTATTTATGGGTATCATAAATCAATATTAAAAGTGGTTTCATTGTACTTAAAAATATCATTTACATCCTTTAGTAATAATATAAACAACCATTAGGTAATAAGAGGGAGCAAAGAACTTTTCTGTCTTATATATACCTGGGAGTGAATAACTGATTGAATCATAACCAAAAGTGTAAGTGCTTCTTTTGCTAACACTTTCTAACACCACCTATTCAATTTTTTGATAGAAAAGTTTAGTGATACTCAGAATTAGTTTAAATAATCCAAGCTATAAGGTTAATCTTGTTACGATCTTTTAACTGGTCTCCCACTTCCTGCTGCTTATATTATTTTGTTCCTAAAATAAGGGCTTTAGAAGTAGGACTGACTCTATTCAAGCAGATCTGTTAACTCACCAAAAATGCAATTTTTCCCATATTTATCCATATTCCATTTAACTTTTTGGTTCATTTATAAGAGCCTTGGGGAATAATAGGTGAACTAGCTCAGAAACAAAATTCTTACCATGTCTATGGAAAATGAGGGGTAAGTATAAAAATGTACCTCACTCTATCAAAGTGGATTTTTCCCCTTTCTGATTAAAACATGGGGCAAATCTTGGCCTGGAAACTTAAGAATTTTGTGTTTCTGACTAATTGTTTCAGTTGTGCTCTTAATTATACCCCAATCTCTTCTCAGAAACTAGAGATAATTCCTTTTCTGTATCTTTATCTCTCACTGCTTACCTATTTCTTCCAATCACCACTTAAATATATCAACCTCCTAAAACCTAAAAATTACATACGTATCAAAAAAAATTAATGAGAACAAAGTAGCAAATTTCTCTTTCCCCAATTATTATCCTTTTTCTGCTTCTTTCCCTTTACAGCCAAACATCCTGAAATAACTATGCACACTATCCAGTCTTCAACACCTACTTCTCAATACATTCCCTACTGAATTCTACCTCCATCCCTCCCTGACTTTGTCTTCTCGCTAAAGTCACCAGTGACATACGTATCGCTAGCTGTTATCAGAACATTTTTGTCTGCATATTATGAGAGCTCTTGAAGTACATATTTTATAGCTGGTTGTTCCTTCTGGGATATCATGCTACTTTGGTTTCCTCCCTATATTTCTGACAGTACTTAAGTCATCCTTGCTGGCCAAAATATTTTCATGGCACTTTATAGAATGGCAACCACTTCATTTATTTACCAGGGTTGTTGTAAGAAATAAAAAGATATTATATAGGAAAGCCCCTATCACAAAATCATAGAATATAATAGATCCTCAAATGTTATTAAAACACGTTTAAGTAAAAATAAAGATTTATTATTATATTAAATGTTGATGTAATTGTCAAGACTGTCCATTTTGCAAACAAATTCTTGGTCTAGCGACAGCCATTCTCTATGATTAATACAAATACATAGTCAGAACTAACATTTTGATCAACTCAATCATTTCAGGACAGATGAATGGCATGCCTTTCCAACTGCAGAAACTCATAAATTGGCGGTCAGGACAAAAGTTCTTCAAATAATGTTATCTTATAATTTAAAAAATATTTTTAAAAAATTGATATAAATAAATTAATTTTGAAAAAAATAGATAAAACCTAATTTGGACTTAAGGAGTTCTAGCAGGATGGAGTTACCATTTTTCTCGACAGAAAAAATTTTACTTCTTCTTTGGTAATGTATGAGGCCCCTCTCAACTCAGAGGTAAGGATAATCAACTCCAGCTTGAGCAGTTTTAGACTCTAATCCTGCTTATCCTCAAGGATGGTTATAATAGTCCAAATGGTACCAATCAATTATCCCCATTCCTAGTATTAATGTCCCTGTATCATTATTCCCCTTAAGGTTGGAAAAGAACCATGATTTGCTCTTTTAACCAACAGAATATAAGAAAGGTGATAGGATGTCACTTTCTGATTACAGTATGTAAAAATTATAAATTCCATCTCACTAGAAAACTCTCAACTAACTCTCCCCCTTGCTGGCTTTGATGAAGTAAGCCACCATACAGCAAGGCCCACATGGCAAGGAAGTAACCTGAGTATTTTTTAAATTCTCCTAAGGGGACTTTGAATTGGAAAAGCTTTTAGTTTGGGTTTGTGTGACATATATGAAGGAAACTTAACTGAAGTTTCCCATAGTTGACAATTATAAACTTTTCTATGAAATTATTAAAAATGATGTATGAGGTCCAAATAAACTTTTCTAAATTATCAATAAAAATATTTTAGAAATTGACCCACCAGGCTAGAGGAAAAACAGAATTATATTCTTTTTTCTCTACTTGAAATGATATTACAAAATAATTGTTATATAAAGAGGTTATCAAAGTGTAAACAGTCAAAAGCATAGGGAAAATATTACAAAAGTGTGTTATGCAATTAAGACAAATGCTATTTTTATGGATTTTGTAGTGCTTGAGGCATTTGTAAGCTTTTGGATTTATTTTAATATAATTATACTCTATATAAAACATTCACTTTTGTATTTAACTTTGCAGCCATAGTTTTGTTTCCTTTATCTTATATATAGAGGCTATCCAAATAGCATAAGCTTCAGGGCTCCAGAAAGCCCAAGTTTGCCCCCCTTAGTATATAAAAAATACTCCATAAATATTGGCTGAATATTTTTAAATAAGTAAATTAATTGTTAATGTTCCTGTATTATGTATCCAGGACACTCTATTTCAGAATTTTGTATATAAAAAGAATTATCTGGAAGTCAATAACTACTGAAACAACAGGGCTTTTCCTTTTTCCAAAATCAGTACTCATCATGTAACTTTGTTTTAAAAAATGACTTAAGATTTAGGTCACAGATGAAGTAACCACATTAGAAGCTCTGAAGGAAAAAGAAAATAGAGAAAATATCCTAATGTTTTCCATTTATGTGGGTGGCAGACGTAAGGTTAGTGTCCAGATTTTCCTTCTCAGACTATCATCCAATAGCTAACTTTTGCTTTAAAAAAATAAAGGCAATGCAATGTTATGAAAATGACAGAAAATTATCATGGTCTACTGAAACTTGAATAATTGAAAAGCTTATTAAATAAGCAAAAGGAATAGTAAAAAATGAGTATTTTTTTTACTCATTCAACAAACAGTTCTATCAATATCATTTATTATTTTCCTACCTTCAGTAAAAACACTTCTACCAAATTCTTAGACTCTGAAATAGACATGCCCCCAAGAATGCTTACTCAGATCAGATAAATGTACTTCCATTTCCACTTGTCCCTAAGTCTCCCTTCGAACTAGTTGCTGTCACTTAACCAGTCAATGTTATTGTGTTTGCCTTATTGCTGACCTTATAATCTTGCTATTTCTCATTATGAAAAGGTATATAAAATGGTCATTATGTATAGAAATAGAGGCTTAGTCCAGGATAATTCCACTATGCTGGTGATGTGAGGACGTAATGGGGAAGAAGTTATAATGGGAATTATTATTCAGGCCAGACCTCATCAAAGGAGTCCTAAGCTTTGCTATAGTACCTTCATAAGTCAAGGTATAAGAATCACAGTACTAAAATGGGTCATGTACAAGAAGAACCACGCATAATAGAAGCATCAGTCCACTCTGGGAGACTAATTTCCCTTAATGAATTCAGGTGGTCCAAAACCAGGTAGAGACTTTATTTCATCAAAGGTCAAATTAAGAAGCACCACAGATGCAATCACCTATTCTGATACCTGCTTTTTTTTTTTCTCAATGCCTAATATTTCAGGGCATCAGATCCACGCCTATAACTCTAGCTTATAGAAAGTAATTAATAAATGCTCATTAAATAGGCAATTGTCATTGACTTGCTTTGCTTCTCTTAATCATACAGCTACATTTATATACTTCTGAGAAATTGAGTGAAGTAACAAATCTGAAAGCCTCTGTCCAATACTTACATCATGATAAGCATGCAATGGATTTTTCAGAGTCTAAGAATAAGTAATTTATTTTTTCCCAGGGTTGCTGAGATATAATTTGTATACAAAAACTGCCTATAGTTAATGTACAAAATTAGTGAGTTTGGATATATATATATGTCATGTTAGCATCACCACAATCCAGGTAATAAACATATCCATCACCTCCAAAAGTTTCTTTATGTCTCTTTGTTATTTGTTTGTCTTGTGGTAAGAACACTTAACATGAGATCTACTCTCTTAATACTTTTTAAAGTACATAATACCTTATTGTTAACTATGGGCATTGTGTTATACAGCAGATCTCTGGAATTTACTTATCTTGTATAACAGTAACTTTACAGCCACCGAACAAACACCCCATGTCTTCCTACTCCGACCCCTTGATAATTGCCATCGTATTATCTACTTCTATACTGTTGGCTATTTTAGATGCCCTATACAGGAGGAATTATGCAGTATTTGTACTTCTGTGACTGACTTAATTTGCTTAATATCTCCCACGTCCATCAACAGATGAATAAAGAAAATGTGGTATATACGTACAATGGAATGTTACTCAGCCATTAAATAGAAGAAAATCCTATCATCTGCCACAACATGGATGTAACTGTACGAATACATAATTTAAGTGTTTTTACAATACCTCAAAAACATAAACCCATTGACACTGTGAATATCAAGTGAAGACTTAAATGACAGTCAAAATAAATTCAAGAAAAAGCATTTTTAAGCTCTAAACTATCAGAAATATTACTAGTTTTACATGATTACTGAAAGTATTTTTATATAACTGGACCTTCCTTACTTCTTTCCTCCCTCTCTCCCTCCCCCTTCTCATTCCTTTCTTCATTCCTTTCCTCCTTCTTTCCTTCTTTTCTATAGAACTGTCTGACATTGGCATCCTATGGATACCATTAAATTATTGTCAAAATCTGTACTGAAAAATAAAACAAAACAAAATAATGAAGCTAACATATTAGGAATTCTAATTGGAAAAAGAAAATAAAAATAGCAATCTTACCTAAGAAACACTGAGGAAGGATTTTCCTAACATGAATGAATAATAAAGACAAACCTAATAATTAGAGATAACACTTTGTTCTAATACCAATTCTAATTAACATTTATAATTGTTTAAGAATTTAAAATTTGGTCAAAAGTAGTTAAAAGCAATCTTAATTTGGATTTTAAAGAAAGCAACAAGAAAAACAAAAAGTATAAAACAACTTTTTTAAATATATATTTCATAAATATTATCAAAACTCTAAGTTATTGAGGGAACTTTCTCCATGCGTAAGGCTTTACTTGGGGCATAATGTTTAACCTCTAATTTAAAATGACTAAGTGGAAAGAAGAGTTTATGAAAAGTGATACATACATGGACCTCTTTTTAAAAAATTCATTTAAGAAATGTATTTAGTTTGAACTATAGCTTTTAATTTGACACTATGGAAATGTAATGAACTCAACTGCTTCTTACGTTCTACAGATAAAAAACGTATACTGAATCATTTTTATCCGTAAGTAAATTAAAAAACTATAATTTCTTTTAAGTTTGAGAGACATAATCATTTTCATAAATAAAGACCATCATCTCTTAACTGAGAGCTATGGGATTTGGTCGATAATTTAAGAGCTTAGAGATACACATTGAGATTTATACACAAAAATTAAATATAAAAATTTTTGCTAGCTTTCTAAAATTTTGAATTGGGATTTTTTTCATTAAAAAAATTTAAAAGTTACAGGAATTTATGCCGAAAATAATTCTCTGGAATAGAGTTTGGAAACTAGATTTAGCTGCTAGGTAAAAAGGAAAAAATGCTCTATGCTGCCAAATGAAATAGAAATGGTTATTAAAAAACAAAAAGCTGATGTTTGAAAACTTCCTTTCCTAATTAAACATGTGAATATGTCCCAAACCAACCTCCAAATCCTGAATGGATTTTAGATATGAAATGTGCATTTATTATTTCATACTGAGCATTGTTCCTAGTGTTAAATAATCTGGCTAACTTTTAATTCCAAAGAAAACATTTTATTCCGGCAAATATTTAGTTGTGCAAACTTTTCCGGCTTCTCTCTGAGATATGTTCCTTATGTCCTAAGATACATGAACAATCCTTTTCTTAAAAACTATAATCTTTCACCAATGTGAATACTGGAGCACATATATTTTCTTAATATTAATATTTACCCAACAAAACCTGATGATGCCTTATTGTAAAAATAAGTGTAATCATATACTTTTGTTTGATTTTAATTTTTCTGCACTCCTACATTTCAATCTAATGATCTGTACAAGAGGTAAAGCAAATTGCATGTAACAAGAATGATTCTGTGTTCTGAAATGGCAGGACTATATAAGTAGGCTAGTTATTTAAGCCTAATCCAATACTTAACACTGCTATGAAAGCTACCCTTAATTGTTTGCTTTTTTACAAACATTTTTTTTCATTTAATCTCTACAAAATAATTTTTTAAAATATGGCTGTGTGTGGGTGAGATAGATCATTGGCTAGAAGATACAAGACTTGGAGAGTGCTTTTTTTCTCCTTCTTCTTTTTCTTCTTCTTCTTCTTCTTCTTCTTCTTCTTCTTCTTCTTCTTCTTCTTTTTCTTTTTAAGGAAACATTTGTTTAAAAGTAAATGGGAGTTAGGATGTAAACAGCCATATGAAAATGTCACTTCCACCCTAAAGAAAAATGTAGATAGTTGCCAAAATCACAATTTTGGCATTTTCTTAAAATGTTAAATATATACCTAATATGCAAACCAGCCATTAAATTTTTAGGCTGTTTCATTTCAACCATGAAATATTAAAAATTTTATTCACACAAAGACATATATGCAAATATTCATAGCAACTTTTTCCATAATACTCAAAACATGAAATCAACCAAATGCCTATGGACTAGTAATGGACAAACAAATTCATACAATGAAATACTACTCAATAATTAAAAGAGAAGAAATATTAATACATGAAGCAACATGAATAATCTTGAGAGTATTATGCTAAGTAAAAGCAGTGAGACACAAACATTTACATACTCTTTGATTCCAATGATAAGAGATGCTACATAGTGTAAACTATAATGACAGAAAAAAAGATCAGTGGTTTCTGGAAATAGATATGGGGGAGGGAATCACCTGCAAAGAAACACAGGGCAATTCTTTGAGAGGTGGAAATACTCTACTTCTTGATTGTGGTAGTAGTTTCCATGACTGTATCCATGTCAAAACACATTGGACTTAAAATGGGTAAATTTTATTGCATGTAAATTATACTTTTTTATAAAAGGTTGTGGGAAGACTCCATTGAGAAGTTACATTTGAGGCATACAAGACCTTGAATGGATAACTAAAAATGAAAGTTTATTGACAATACAAGATGAGATATGAAACAAGATGCAAAGGCGGTATTGGCCTGAGGAAGAAGAGCAGTAAGTGAAACTTGTATAATCAGAAAATCATGGGAATCTCTACCAAGAAGGCTCATGGGTCATCGTATTAAATAGGTTTAGTCAAGACAGATGCCACTCTAGATGTTTCAGAAGTGAAATAAAACAGAAAATCTGTAGGAATCTAGGGAAATAAGATCAGGAAAGTTGCTCTTTGAAAATTTGGAAGTGAGGACGTGACTGGGTGGCTCAGTCAGTTTGACGGACCGACTTCAGCTGAGGTCATGATTTCGCGGTTTGTGAGTTCATGCCCTGAGTCAGGCTCTGTGCTGACAGCTCAGAGCCTAGAGCCTGCTTCTGATTCTGTGTCTCCCTCTCTCTCTGCCCCTCCCCAACTCATGCTCTGTCTCTGTCTCTCAAAAATAAATAGACATTAAAAAAATTTTTTAAGAAAATTCAGAAGTGAAGAAATCACACAGAAGTCACCATCTGACACTGTGGCTTGCTGTAATACTAAAGTGATTGATTCTCAGGAGGACCTTGGAAGCTGCTGGCACAATCACCCTTAATGTGCTGTCTGCCTGCTCTGATCCACCTGCCTACAGGTGCTTCCAGGGAATAATGGCTCAATTCAGAGGAGTGTCTCCTGTTGATGGAATCTAACAGGGATCCTGCTGGCAAAATGCCTAGCTTCCAATCTTTCATCTTTAGCAGGATAGGGAAATGTCTGGTGTCTGGAAGTATGGAGATGTACTTAGAATTACACAGTACCTGGCATGGTGGCATTCTAGCCAGTGAACTTCCATAGTCTGTGATCAGGTTTATTTTGTATATCAAAACTTTGATCTTTCTGGTTTGCCAGAAATCACTGGACTTGTGGAGTTGAACTCAAATATTTAGAACTGTAAGAGTCTTAAACTAGGATGTCAAATATAACTGTTACCTGAGCCATAGTAGTAGGAGCAAGGCTTCCTACTTGTTGGGTGGCCACCATGTATCAGGCTCTGGGCTAAGTAGATTATATGCATTATTTAATTTAATCCTCATATCGACTTGGGGGAATGAACATATCACATTTACTTACAGATGAAGATGACTAGGCTTTAAAAGTTAAGAAATTTACCAAAGTTCTATTGAGGAATGCACTAAGAATTCAGGCAAACTCTCAATAATACTTACTGTACTACCGTGAAATATGTTTCCACATGATTAACAGATTAACAGATTAACACATCATCTATAATCTGCTTGTTCTACATATAAAGCAAAATTATATATCAACCTATTATCAGAACAGAGGAAACTGAATACTTCAGATGTGATGGCATGCATCTAGTTCCATAATTATTAGTAACAATGGCTGACTTTTACTTCTCATACATACCAGCCACTGTTCTATGCAATTTATATGTCTTAACTCATGTAAAGGCAGGTATCATAAGCATCCTTTAAAGATAGGAAACTGAGACACAGAGAGATTAAGTCACTCATCCATGGTCGCAGAGCTAGCAAATGGTGGGTCTAGGATTTAGAACCCAGGCAATCTGCCTCCAGATGTCTTTCAAATCGAGTTTTGAAATCCTTTGTCTCAGATCAATACAATATTTTTGAATGCTGTTGAATCAATATTAAGCCATAATTCTAATTTCCTCATGAATTTATTTCCAAAGAAAAGCTATTAAAAGAAAACAAAAAATAAAACCAAAATAACCTGAAGGAATTTGTTGCTAGCGAACCTGCCTTTAAAGAAATCCTCTGAACAGAAAGAAACAGTAACATAAGGCTTGGAATTTCAGAAAGCAATGTTAAACACTGCACTAAATGTAATAGGTTTCTCATGAGTTTCTAATAATACTTGATTGTTGAAGTAAAATTATAATAAAATGTGATGTGGTACTCCATGCATGCAGAAGAAATATTTCAATTATATTTTAATTTCTTTCAATGTTTATTTTTGAGAGAGAGAGTGTGAGCAGAGGAGGGGCAAAGAGAGAGGGATACACAAAATCACAAGGCTCCAGGTTCCGAGTGTCAGCACAGAACCCGACACGGAGCTCAAACCCACAAACTGTGAGATCATGATCTGAGCCAAAGTTGGACACTCAACCGACTGAGCCACCCAGGTACCCCTCAATTATATTTTAAAAATGGGATAGGTAAAGGATCTAATGGAAGTAATTTTTCTACACTTAAAGTGGGAAAACTATCAATAACAGTAGACTATTTACTGTAATGCTTTGAGCGACCACTAAGACAACTATATATGGAGATATACACAAAAATATTATAAATAAATCTGAATGAGATCCTAAAAAGTGTTCAAATAATCCATAATAAAATTTTTTAAAAAAGAGAACAAAAAGTAGAGGAATAATAAAGGAAACAGAAAACAAAATGGCAAACTTAAGCCTTTATATATCAACATTTTCTTAAATCTAAATCGTCTATACCCATTTCAAAACAGACATTGGCAGAATGGATTACAAAACAACAAATATAATCCAAGAATATGCTGTCTACAAGAAACTCACTTCACATACAACGAAATAAGTAGACTGAAAATAAAAGGTTGGAAAAAATTGCACCAAGCAAACATTAATCAAAAAGAAAGTAAGAGATGGAGCATCTGAGTGGCTCAGTCAATTAAGCATCTGACTCTAGATCTCAGCTCAGGTCTTGATCTCAGGGCCGTAAGTTCCAGACCTATGTTGGGCCCCACACTGGGTGTGAAGCCTACTGAAAGAAAGGAAAGAAAGAAAGAAGGAAAGAAGGAAGGAGAAAGAAAGAAGAAAGAAAGAAAGAAAGAAAGAAAGAAAGAAAGAAAGAAAGAAAG
>NW_024412406.1:10022335-10092531 GCF_014898765.1 Herpailurus yagouaroundi
AAGAAAGAAAGAAAGAAAGAAAGAAAGAAAGAAAGAAAGAAAGAAAGAAAAAAGGAGGAAGGAAGGAAGGAGAAAAAGAGAAAGAAAGAAAGAAAGAAAGAAAGAAAGAAAGAAAGAAAGAAAGAAAGAAAGAAAAGTAAGGGGAAAGAAAATAAGAGAGTAGTTGTCTGTCTTGATACCAGATAAAATACAAAGAAAATTATCACAGCCGAAGAGGTATATTACATAATGAAAAAAAGGATCAATTTAAAACAAGACAAAGAAAGGATGCCTGAGTGGCTCAGTCAGTTGAGCGTCTGACTCAGGTCATGGTCTCCAGGTTCTTGAGTCCTAGCCCCATATCAGGTCCACTGCTGCCTGCATGGAGCCCTTTTTAGGTCCTTTTTTCCCCTCTCACTGCCCCTCCCCTGCTTGCACGTGCTCGCTTGCTCTCTCTCTCTCTCTCTCTCTCTCTCAAAAAAACATTAAAAAAAGTCTTTCATTAAAAAACAAACAAAAAAAAACAAGACAAAGAAAAAACTGGTATTCATGAAAAATAGCTAAAACTCATCAGAATGGCTTACCTATTAATTAAATGTGAAAAATATCAATGCATAAAGATACTTGAATAACTTTCAGTGTGAACATGAAAATACGACATTATGGTAAGTGTAAATAAATTACCTCCTATTCTAATGTATATTTTTCAAAGCCTCCACAGATTTATACTGATGGGTAATTTATGATTGCAGATTTCAAATTTTAGCATGACTCTGAATCACCTCAAAGTCTTGTTAAATCACAGGTAGCTGAGTCAAAAACCCATAGTTTCTGATTTGGTAAGTTGGTATTGGATCTTGAGAATTTGCAACTCAAACAATTTCCCAAATAATGCTGATGCTGTTGGTCTGGGAACTACACTTTGAGAATTACTACCTTGCCACACCACCACCAGAAGATCAGAGGACAGTTTAATGTTCATTCTAATTCATCATCAGACATTGGAAATGTTACTATATCTCAACTACGTCAACTTTTTTTTTTAACATGACGCTGCCTAAAATGAACTACTTCACATATTATTACAAGTATATTTTAAGCAATTGGTGCCATATAAATTAAGCCAAACTAAAGAGGCAACTACAAAAAGAATCACTCTTTTAAAAATCTATTACAGTATAGCACTATATATTTGGAACAGTAGTACTACAACAAAACTGATAGTTAAAAGGAAATCTGGAAAATAATGTCCAAAGTGGAAATGAAAATATCAACATGTCCTTCATGGACAATAAGACAGTTGCCAAAATAAAATCAAGCTTCACATTAAACGCAATCCTATCATTCTGTAATTGCTCCCCAAAATGGCTGTATCTGAACTAGCAAAGATGGTATACCTAGCTTTTTTGTTAAAAGCTTAGTTACATGATTCATTAAGTAGAAAATCAGTTTTACCATCATATGTTTCTCAGTCTACCTCTGGAACGCCTTGAAAATCATTTAAAATGGGTTTGTTGAGGGGTAAAGAACAATGAATGAGATTGGTATATGCAAGTCTGGTACGTCAGTGCGCTGAAATATGCATATGATTCTCATACTAAAGTATCTCTTCAGACATAGAGCCATGGTAATAAGTCTCAGATTCTGAGAAACACAGCATGTTTAAGTAAGAGATTGTGAAAATAAATAGAACTATAAATAGTGACTGGCTATAAAACCAGCAACTACAGTCAAAAGTGAAAGAAAACATTTTTCGTACATGTATACATATTATAAAAATTATTTCAGGGTCGAAATGGTGAGGTAATATCACATATGTATAGAAATTGTCAAAGACATAAATTTTGAATAGAAAGAATTTTATATAGAACAATAACTAAAAATAATGATGCTATTTTTACCAGCAGTCACTTTAGCTGGCCTTTCCCTGGATTGAATTACTACATTATTTTCAGCACATTCCTTCCAACATTCTTCATTTCTACTCCAATATTTTTATTCTGACATGCACTTTCCTTGAATCTTATCATTTTAATTTTTCATGCAGCAAACCTAATGCTTTTTTTTGAATATGTAGTGATAATTTTGAGGTCTACAGACTAGGCCTTTGAATTTAAACTTTTCATTGTCATTTAACCTTACATAATGCCCTCATTTACTCTTACATAAACAACTTGCCGTAAAAGTATCTGTTTACATAAAAGTATCTGTTTAATATGAATATAGATATCAAGTAAAAGGAAATCCTAAACTCATGCTTAGTTCCAATTTTGAACAATGACCTGTATGCTTGAAAATACTTACTTCTTGAAAGTAAATCTATTCCAATTTCTTTGTATACAGCATTACAGCTATAACATTCCAGGATTATCACACAGTTTTCATACCACCTATGATTTGCTTCTGTAATTAACTAGTCTAATAATATTATGAGTTTTTTGAGAGAGGATCTCTAGTGTAATCTTCCCCATGTCTAATTTTGTAAATATATTTGTATTCTCTTTTTAAGAATTTAGATCTCTGTCCAAGAGTTCAGCCACATCTGATAAGGGTATAGAAAAATAGCAAAAACAAAACAAAACAAAACAAAACACTTCCCAGAGCTTTTCCTCCCATATATTACTGAGTAATCAGTGCTATGTGGTCTGCTGTACATAAATACATTGGGACTTATTCTCAGGAGACCTACATTTTAGGCACCTTTAAGTCACCAAATATTTACTTGGACACACTAATCATTCATTAAGAAAAAAATCATTGAGTGCCTCAGTGCTAGCCATTAATAATACTACAATTAAAGACAAAGTCTTTCCTTAAGCTGTTTACTACCTGGTAAGCAAAACAGTTATATTATAGTTGGTAAATACTAGCTAAGGTTAATTACAGGTTTTCTAAGTATCTCAAAGCATGGTTAATCATAGGAGGCTTCCTAACTTGATGTGCAAAGACAAATTGTGTGTCTTAGATTGAGCTGCCTGGAAACAGACTTTGAGATGGAGAATCATGTGCATAAGAGAATGAAATAGTGAGTTCTGCCAAAAAGAAAATCTGGAAAGAGTATCATGTATCCGTTCACTCCGTGTGTGTGTGTGTGTGTGTGTGTGTGTGTGTGTGTGTGTGTCCTAAAAGAAAAACATAAGAGCATAACAAGCAAATAGAACAGGAAGCCAGGAGAGAGAAAGACAGAATAAACATATTCTCAGCAAGTGCCCCTTGTGTGGTGGGAAAATAGGATATAATAAGAGATAAGTTATGAATTTAGGAGTAAGAGTGACAAGACCTTGAGGAGCCATGTATGCCATGGAAAGAGCATTAGAATTTGTCCTGAAGGCAGAGGTGGGAAAATGGGAAGTTTTAAGCAGGGGTAAATGACATACTCTGATCTGTCTGCAGTGTTGCCAAGGGATTAAATAAGAGGTAAGAATAAAGGCAAAATCATGAAATAGTTATAATAGTTTATCGAAGAAAAAAATGATGTCTTAACGTAGAGGCACTTATAGATTGGAAACAGTGGAAAGACTAGAAGGTTAGGAAGGGACAGTGATAGGCTTTGGTGATTGTCTGGATGTGGGGACTGAAGAAGAAAGAAGGCCAATGTGATTTCTTAGTTTATGATTTTAATGACTGAATTAACAATGTTGCCACTGATAGGATGAAAACCTAAAAGGAAAAGTTAATGCAATATCCAGATGAAGATGTTCAATAAGGAGTTGGAAATGCAAATCTCTGTACTAAGAAGAATAATTTGGGTCAGCAATTTACAGAAAAAATAGAAACAATTAGAATAGATTCAAACAATTTAGGAACGGTGCAGAAAACAAAAAAATGAAGCTGATACTATTATTTAAGGTTGCACTAACTAAAAATAATCTGTAAAGGAGATTATGAAAGAATGATCAGTTCCTTAATTTCTAAAACTGATCCTGTAAATACTGTAAGAACTGGCATTTTACCTCACCTATGTTCAATTTGAGATGCAAGTAAATTGTCTGATAAGAAAAATCCTTGGATAAAATAAATTACTAGATAAACATCATTATTTTATTTAAGTGACTATTCAATTTATATACCTACTTATCTCAGCAGCTCTTGTCTTTCTTATTTCTTTATTTTTTTCTGCCAGGACCTTAATCTCAGGGTTATCTTAAGATTCATTCCTGGTTCACTATTCTTCTTCCTCAGTCCCATTTCTTGGTTTATTTCTTCTACTCTCAAGATTGTAAGTGCCACATACTGCTGTAAGTGCCACATACTCAGTTCAGATTGAGAAGTTTGAACTATTTCCAGATCTGACATATTTTCTGAGGCTCACTCAGAATTACATACAGTCAATGATGTGCCCACTAAAATCCCAATTTAAATTGTCATCTTCCCTGCAACTTTTATTTCTATATTCTTAATAAAGCTAGGAGTACCACAGTCTATGCAGTTACCCAAGCCAGAAATTTGAGAAAATATAGACTCCTCCCTTTCCTCACATCTTATAGTCAATCACTACATTCTTATGATTATATCTTTTTTTAATTAATAAACTTTATTTTCAGAAGAGTTTTAGGTTCACAGAAAAATTAAGTGGGAAGTACAAGTAATTCCCTTTACCTCATCCCTGCCACACACACAATCTTCCCCGCTATCCACACCTCCATCACAGTAGAACATTTATTACAATCCATGAAACTCTCTTGACAAATCTTTATAACTCAGTCTATAGTTTACTTTAAGGTACACTTTTGGTGTTATAAATTCTATGGGTTTTGACAAATACATTATGGTATGTACCCATAATTATAGTATCATACAGTAATTTTACAGCCCGAAAAATCTTCTGAGTTATGCCTATTCATACCTCCCTCTCCACTGAACATTGGAAATCACTTATCTTTTTACTGCCTTCATAGTTTTGACTTTTCCAGAATGTCATATAGTTGAAATCAAACAGTACATAGCCTTTTCACTTAGTAACATGCAGTGAAGGTTCTCATGTCTTTTCATGGCCCTGATAGTTCATTTATTTTTAGAGCTGAATAATATTCCAGTGCTTGGAGGTACCACTGTTTATGTACCCATTCACCTACCGAAGGACACACTGATCACTTCCAAGTTTTGGCGATCATGAAAAAAAGGTGTTATAAACATCTATGTGCAGATTTTTGTGTGTACAAAAGTTCTCAACCCAGGAGGCACAACTGTTAGATTGTTCTGTCAGAATATGGTAGTTTTTAAGAAACTACCAAACTGTCTTCCAAAGTGGGTGTACCATTTTGCATTCCCACCACAATGAATAAGACTTCCTGTTGTTCCACATCCTCACTAGTATTTGATGCTGTACGTGTTCTGGATTTTGGTACATAGTAGTATCTCATTGTTGTTTTAGTTTACAATTCCTTGAAGACGTATGATGTTGACCATCTTTTGATATGCTTACTTCCATCTGTATATCTTCTTTGGAGAGGTGTTTAGCTTTTGGGGCATTTTTTTATATCAGGTTGTTGTTAACTTATTGTTAGATTTTAAGAGTCACTGTATATTTTAAAGAACAGTCCTTTATCAGATGTATCTTTTGCAAATCTTTTCTCTCAATCTGGGGCTTGTCTTCTCATTCTCTTGACATTGTCTTCTACAGAGCAATTTTTAATTGAATGAAATCCAGCTTAGCAAATCTTTCTCTCATGGGTTGTATTTTTGGTGCAGTATCTAAAAAATCATCACCATATACAAGGTCACCTATATTTTCTCCTATGTTACCTAAGATATTTGTAATTCTTCATTTTACATTTAAGTCTATAATGCACTTTGAGCTAACTCTTGTGAAGAACATATGGTCTGTGTCTAGATTCATCTGTATCTCTTCTCAACCTACCTTCTCCTCACTGTCCCAATTACTATTTTCCTCGTCATTTCCTCAGCAGCCCTTCCTAGACTGTTGCATTATCCACTTAAGTTTGTCTTCTTTAACCCAGGATAATGTATCTAACAAGAAAATCACGCCCTATGACTGCTGAAAGCCTCCTCTGGCTTCCATTCCTAAAAGGATTTGGTATGATCTTTAATGTCTCATACAAAGTCTTTTGTATTTTCTTCCTACCTCTCCAGTTTCAGCTCTCCACCACTTTCTTCTACAGTCACACATTATTGAACTATAATTGCTTGCATGAAATTTGTAATTCGCATCTATTTGCATTCATGAATATTATTCCTTTTGCTTGTTTTCCCTTCTGACTTTTTCTTTAGCTAAAACTATAATCCAAGTATCCTTTCCATAAGAGAGCATTCCCTGATCCCAGAGCTTATTTTAAAATTCTGTACCCATTTTCTCAGCTTCTCGAAGGCTCCATATACTCCCGGATGGTCACACTTCACAGACTTGATTGCTATGTGTGTGTTTATATGTCTGTCTTTCCTGATAGACTGTCAGCTCCTCAAAGATAGGCACAATGTCTAAATCATGTCTTCAGATTTATACAGCCCTGGCACAGGCTAAATCCTTCAGGAATATGTGTTGAACTGATAATAATACTACAGATGCAGTACGACCACTGTCATCCTACCTGTACCATTCCAAAATATCCTTGATTTAACTCTTCACCTTTTGCCCCTCTAACTGATGACTGAGAACAGAAGAGATTAAAGAAGGGTAAGAATTAAAGTCAAGTTTAATAAGAACTTCTGCTCTGGGCTGTACTTTCCTTTTAAAGCCTGTTGTGATACACTTGCTTTCTTAAGCACCAAAATGAACTGAAATAAATGATGCCAAGGTGGCTCATTCTTTCACCATCAAATAGTGTCCAAAATCTGGCAGTTGTGCCAAGAACTTGGAATGGGAAGGCCTGTTTACTATTTCTGGCTTTGACTCCAACTTGCTGAATGTCCTTGAGCAATTTCCTTAACCTCTATTTGCTTGCATTTCCTGTACTATAAAAGATGCCTATGAGTGCTTCACAATGAGACTCTTGGGAATCCTTATTTGAAAGGCAGTACAGAAATGTTTTTATTTACATCTCTTTGAGAGTTAGGTACTTGAATATGAGCAAAAAGAAAGACCCTCCCAAGAGGTTAAAATCAAGAAGTAGAGAAGACCTGAAATCAAGTTAGGTGATGAATTGCAAAGCCTATTCTGTTTTTTAATACGAATGAGTGTATTGCCACAAACTAGCGTAGATCATTTCAAAACAAGAAGGTTTTATTTTCCAGTCATTTAAGGCAAGCCAACCTGTGTGGCCACCCTACAAGCTAACAAAATGTGTTTTTGTACAGCAGCATGTATCCTACTTTTATGTTTATACAGTCATGTACAGTACACTTGCTTAAAAACTATTTTTCCCCCAAAATGACAAGTTGTTGAAATTTACTCCTTCTTAATTATGTACTTTTAACTACACAGACAGTTGTATACATAAAATCTACTTTGACAAGATATAAAGGGCAGGAAAAAATGATAAGGATTTGGAATATGGTAATCTAGGGTATTTTATTAAAAGTCATTTTTAAGTCATGAATGGTAAAATTTAATAAAGTATTCCACATGATCTCTTATATAAGTAGAATTTATAAGGTTTTGAAGGCTTTTTTTATTGTTGTTATCAAAGGAGAAAGTTCTCAGGACAAGCTATAATTTGTTAGAAAATATAAAGGTTGTGATAGAAAGCCTAAAGAATGCATTTTCTATATTCTGATGAAGATACAAATCTAGAATATCCTTTAACTTTACAGCAAAGTGATGTAAGAATTAAACATTTGCATATTGCTTATAAATAACCTTCCAGATTAATGGCAGCTAGTCATCTCCAGTGGCCTCGTTTTAATATTGTCACATGAATAAAGGACGATTTTGTTTCAAGATAGAAAAGACTTCCTTAACTTTACATAGAAGGTTAAACCCATCTCCTCTAGTTCATCTGCACATTCAGGTGCTCTCAACAATTATTAGCACTGCATCTTTCTATACACTGTTGCCAGAGTTAGCTTTGGAAAACCATAAATTATAAAGTCCACATGGTGATGAAAATAACTTTGATGGTTATTCATTGCTTTAAAAACAAACTGTACCTTGGGGCACCTGGGTGGCTCAGTCGGTTGAGCGTCCGACTTCGGCTCAGGTCATGATCTCGCGGTTTGTGGGTTCGAGCCCCACATCGGGCTGTGTGCTGACAGCTCAGGGCCTGGAGCCTCCTTTGGATTCTGTGTCTCCCTCTCTCTCTGACCCTCCCCTGCTCATGCTCTGTCTGTCTCTATCTCTCAACAATAAATAAATATTTTAAAAAATTAAAAAAAACTGTACCTCTAGCCTAATAGTTAAGTCTTTCATAAAATGCTCCCAATCTGACATTCCTGTTTTATCTTTAAGTAAGTCCTTTTCTCTACTAGTTTTACCACTGTGATCTTATTTCAAGATTCAGATCAAAGCCCATAATTCCACCCTCCTAGCCTTTCCTTTGTGCCATAGCATGTTGTTTAATTCCCACCATCGGACTACTTACCATACTCCATCTTTATGAGAAATACTCATAAAATATTAAGAGTATAATATAATACATAATACTCATAATACTTAAAAAGCAACAACCCTATTTACTTAGAGAAGATTGTTTGAAAAATCAAGTATTTTAAAGTTGCTGCCATCAGACTCCGTGCTGGGGGTACAGTACATCGTTCACTCAACTGAGCACTGATTGGACAGTCAGGACTTTTTTAATCACCAGTGGTAAAAACTCATGACGTAGCTCAGCAAACTTCTTTGTCAGACTGCACAGTTATTTTATATGATCAAAGATAGCAAGAGACAATGAAACTGTCATACTGTCTTTAACATGATCAAAATTTTTAAAATGAGAATACTCATTTCTGATGAGAATGTGTTTAAACAGATATTCTTATGCACTATTTTTAGGGCATAAATTGATGTAATACTTTTGGAAATATATTTTGTGCATGTATTAAGAGCCTTAATATATTGATTCATTTTGACGCAATAGTTCTACATAAAATAATTCATAAAGATTATGTCACAAAATATGTACGTGCACATGTACATCCTAAAACTTAGAAATAAATTGTCCATGTTAAGATAAAGACAATTATGAGATAACTTTAATTGGAATATAAGTAGCAACTTATTTCCTCCTTCCATTTTAGCAATGAAGTGACTGAGATTTATTCTATTCAACAACTACTGAGTATTGTTATGTGGCAGAATATTCATGACATTCTGTTACAGCATTTAATCAAAAGATGAAGATTTCTGTCCTCAAGTAAATCACATTATCATGGGGAAGGGCTGAAAGAAAACAAAATAAAATATCCACACTATGCCACACTCTTTTCTAGACAATTTCATACTCTATTTTGCTTATACTCAGAACAACACCGAGGGATAGTAGCAGGGCTAAGATTCAAACCTCCATTTATCTGATTTTGAAGCCAACAATTTTTTTCTTGTCAGATTTGTGAAATTTGGGGCATTTTTTAGTTTTCTCTTTTGTAAAACTCCCCTTGGGATATGAATGCAATCCAAGGTTACCATAAGACTGTTTTAATTAATGACTTTTAAAAGATGGTAGGGGGTGTTCATTTTATCTTTCTAATTATATTTTTAAAGGTGAAAAACTGACCTTAAGGCCCTAGCCTGGAGACAGATATGCCAAGCACTGGAAAGGTTGCCTTGGAATTAAATAAAACAGTTCTCTAATAGAGCTGTAGAACTGCAACTTAATGAGAACATTTATATAAGCTTTTGGAGTAAACTCAGTGCTCACTGGAAATCTACTGTATTCAGTTTCTGCTTTTAATACACACTAATAACTCAGAGTCCCCCTAGGAGAGCTTGAGAATTTGGTGTAAAATAAATAATATGGAATTAGTTTCTCTGGATTCATTCCCGATTGTCACAGCTAACAAATTATTGATCCTAAGAATTATTTATCAAAGGTAGAGTTGGCAGAAAAAAGTAAAATATGCCATCATTCAAAATTTAATGATGTAAACAGCTAGACTTACTCTAGCTTCACTAGGCTAACTTGCCAGTCTACAGTTTGTGCCAACCATAATAAGCAATGCTGACCTCATGCCAAGATGTTGGAGTATAAAGCTGAAGCTATTACAAGGTTTCCATTCTATAATTTCGTATTAAGTTGCTCTACTCTTTTCCCCATGTAAACAAGTGAATTTTTTCACATATGAGGTATATTAAATTCACAGATTGAACTGGATAATCACTTGGCTTAAATTATACAACTGTTTATGTTCTGAGTATAGATAAGTTAAAGTCCTGAGTACTCTTTTGAAAGGTTGTGACTAATTTTTTTCATCAAAAAGGTTTCATTGACAACAATATAATCTAAGATTTTGGCATTACTTTTTCAAAAGTTCACAAGAGAAAGCCTGATTCCAAATTCACCAGCCTAAGTACAGACCCATGTAAAGATGAAGAATTCATCACTAATAACTGGCCTTTCTTAACTTTCAAATTTTGATAGAAAATCATTCTATAATGAAAACATTGTAAACCAGAAGTATCAAAAGAGAGTATTATCTTCTTTAAATCATGTTTCTCCTGGTAATTTTGTCTCAGGAGGCTTATCACTCTAGGATCTGATCCCCAGCCTTACAGGTTTCAACTCATCATATGGAAATCAGCATAGTTCAGGTGATCAGACTTATATATTATACACCACTTTAACAGTAAACTGATGAAATGACAGAATTTTAATTTCCTCATTTATAATGTCATACCAATGATCAGGATATGTATTTCCACATTGAAAGATAGTCCTTAGCAAAACAGGGGTGTCCGGGTGGCTCAGTCGGTTAAGCGTCCGACTTTGGCTCAGGTCATGATCCGGTGGTTTGCGAGTTCAAGCCCCATGTCAGGCTCTGTGCTGATAGCTCAAAGCCTGGAGCCTGCTTCGGATTCTGTATCTCCTTCCCTCTCTGCCCCTCCCCCACTCTTCCTCTCTCTCTCTCTCTCTCTCTCTCTCTCTCTCAAAAAATGAATAATCATTAAAAATTAAAAAAAAAAGAAAGATAGTCCTTCCCAAAATAAATTAAATGCCTGAGAGACAAAATGAGTCCAGTTAAGGATTCTTGTTGAATACAGAATTCAATTAAATGAGACTGAATATACTTAGAAGCTGTCTTACTCCTTTAGGGAAGACCCTATAGAATGATCTTGGATGCAATGTAGAGTACAACAATTTCATTTTAAGAATTCTTTTATCTTCCAAGTAGGGCCTCTTGTCATCATATTGTGATAAGTAAATGCTGACAATTTTTAATATGCAATATTTTAATTATAAATCAGTAGTTTCAAAAGGGGTAAAATACTGCTTTCTCTACAGTTATTATATCCACATATTTCCTTTCCAAAAATATTGGCAAGGCTTTGAAATTTCTTCATCAGCAATTCCAGAAACAGGTTATATACGTAGTTAGTGATCTCAACTCAAATTTCAAAATTTGGCCCAAAGGCAAATGTTTAATTATTAACATGAGAAAAGCTCTTAAGCTCAACCAAGAAAAGCTGTATATTTCTTTTTTCTTAAAATTTTTTTTAATGTTTATTTATTTTTGAGAGAGAGAGAGAGACATAGCACAAGCAGAGGAAGAGCAGAGAGAGAGGGAGACACAGAATCTGAAACAGGCTCCAGGCTCTGAGCTGTCAGCACAGAGCCCGGAGCAGGGCTCGAACTCACAAACCGTGAGATCATGACCTGAGCGGCAGCCAGACGCTCAGTCGACTGAGCCACCCAGGTGCCCCGAAAAGCTGTATATTTCTTAATTTCACTCATGTGACCAGAAAATATGTACAACTTGATTCACTTCAATTCAGGTCAATAAATATTTATTGAACAGCCACTACATGCCAACCATTGTGCTAGCTACTGGAGTGTGAAAGCACAAAGAGGAATCCATTACCCAACCATTAAAAAATAACTAGCTGTTGGAACAAATTTAAGGTTAAAAACAGCTTCAGATTTCTCCATGATATCTTATTATCATAAGAAAAACTATGTTTTTCAGAATTTTTTAAAGGTGAGAGAAAAAATATAAAAATAAAATTTCCAAATGGAATGTGTAAGCATACATTTTATAAAAATTTCTACTTTTCCCAATAAATCAAAATTAGAGAATAAAAATAAAATACAGAGAGGGAAAAACATGCATCATGTTAACTTATTATTATCACTCAAACTGGAACATAAAGTTTCAAAAATTTAATATAGGTTAAAAATCACATAAAAATAGGGGCGCCTGGGTGGCGCAGTCGGTTGAGCGTCCGACTTCAGCCAGGTCACGATCTCGCGGTCCGGGAGTTCAAGCCCCGCGTCAGGCTCTGGGCTGATGGCTCAGAGCCTGGAGCCTGTTTCCGATTCTGTGTCTCCCTCTCTCTGCCCCTCCCCCGTTCATGCTCTGTCTCTCTCTGTCCCAAAAATAAATAAACGTTGAAAAAAAATTTTTTTTTTAAAATCACATAAAAATAGAATATTATTATTGTAATTTGAATGGCACTTTTTCCAACTCTTCTTTAAATAAATCATGTAAATTCTATACATTAGAAAGCAAATATGAAAGAAATTTATTTTCAGTGTGAACATTTGGGGATTTATATGAAGCATCAGAAAAATGGTAACAGGTCCACATATGCATTAAATTCTGCATACCATTTTTTCCTGTGCCCTCTTACAACTCTCCATAAACCCCTATGGATTATGAAGTCTGCTTCAGGCATTAATGGTTAACGTCCTTCTTGCCATAAGAGTATGATACCTGCTAGCACACTTTTTCAATATTCTCATTTGAATGTTGACATCTTTACCTATTTCAATAAAGGGGCATTGTGTTGTCTCTTGTGGTCCTGCCTAATGTCACTTAAAAAGACTTGCCTCTCTCCAGCTATCTCAATATATATCAAGTTCTACCTGACTTGAGATCTCCCTTACATCACTCTTCTGCCCTTCAAAGTCCATTTCTAGGACAAGCCAGTTTGAAATTTCTCACTGTGGTTAATATTTCCATTCTCATAGCCTTTCAAGACATTATAACGACCACAAATTTATATCTGATTGATAGTATTAAAAAAATGACAGATTGATTGAATGGGGGACAAACTAAAGCCAAGAAGTCTATTCATAACTCTACTTCCATTATCAAGTGGAAAGGTAATAGGGCTTGAACTAAGGCAATCTGGACTCAAGTGCTGGCTGTTCTACCATCATAATCCTGGTTCCCATAAGCTTCATCTTCCTATTTCCACTTCTTTTGTTGTACCTTTTAAGTTAACAGATGATCTTAATATGGTACATTTGCAAAGCCTGGGTTTACTTTCTATCATTTTATTAACCTTTTCCATATCCCTATATCTTCATTTTTATCTTTTTTTTCTAGTTTAATTTAAATTGTCTTGAAAAGTATTGATTGCCAACTGCCTATAATGGCTGCGATGAAATTAATAAGTATATTTGCATATTTATACCAGAATTGCATATAAAGAGAACTCCTGAACTTCTTTCATTTATTCCAAATATAAATTTTCCAACTTTAAGAGATAACACATAAGGAGTAGCAGACTATGGGAGCTTTTGTTTTATCTACCCCGGATGCCCTATCCTTCTTCTAAAAACAACAGCCTCTTTTTTTGGATAACTCCTCCCCATTTCCATGAGGTTTAAGTAGAACTGTCAGCATGCCCTCCATTCCCCAGCGTCTATGGCAACAGGCAGGACACCTAAGTTTGGCCAATCAGGCTATTCCCAGTTCAGAAATGACAACTGACCCATCTCTATCCAATAACCATTGACCCAACACTGATCCACTCAGAAAATTTCTGTTAGAGATAGCAGAGAAGGCTCTCTTTCCCATGGAGCCAGTATGTTGAAAGGAATAAGTCTGGATATGTTTGATGACATCTCATTCATCTTTAAGATAATAAAAGGTAATTAGATCAGTTTACAAAGAGTTTCACAGAGAAATATATATGAAATGTTAATGAAAAGAGCGATTAAAGCATCATTTGTGCCTCCAAAATGAGCTCTGGAATAAATAATATGAAGAGTAAAATGTCTAGGTTTCAATTTAAATAGAATTCATCAAAATATTTACATGCCAAGAAATGTAGTATTTTGTGTGAGGAAGACTGAAATTAAATTGGTTCCAAAAGCCTGGTGCCTGTATGCTCCCAAAGCAGGCACACTTCCTTTCCAAGCTTCTAGCCAAGCACAAACTTAAGTACAGGTTCATGAGCCACTCTTTCTGAGAAGTCTACTCTAAACTCACACAGTCCCTATCTAGGACACTAACCATTCTTCCAATTATCAGTTCCCCAATGATGGGTCTCAACAGGCTCCTGGATTTAGTTAGAAGTTCATATTCCCCAGTACATGCCCACATTCCACTGCCCACAATCCACAGACAGAGGCCTAAATGGAGAACTCCATTACTGTGTAGCATCTTTCCTGTCCACAGCATGGCTGTTTCACCTTTCTAGTCTTGTCTTATTGCTCTGCTCCATCAAAAATACCCCCATTTCACTGCACTCTATGTTTCCACCCCATGCAACTTCCCCACCAGGCATAAAATATTGACAGCTAATCAAAACCTAAACCGAATATAGGTTACTCAGATAAATTTTGGAAGATTGATAGGAGTGGGGGAAAACACCACAGATAGTAAGCACAGACTGGCAAAAAGAGAAGATATTTAGGTGGCAAATACTATCTGACCCTTTATACATTACATGTAAATGCTATCTGACCAGTGAGAAGCAAGAGAATGGCTCCCAGGGCTTTTTCATTGAGATAGAGGTAATCTTGCCATAGTTTCCTAACTTCCTCAACTTCCATCCCAGGGGGTCCACCAGATATTTCAAGTCTGCCTTTTGCTCTTAGTCCACAGAGACCCTACTCTTCACTCTGAAAGTCAGTAGCCCTTCCTATTATTCTATGGCTGGCCTATGCCTATCCTACTGGTAAAGGCCTGGCTCAGAGAAGCCAACTGTGGGAACAGGCCTCCTATCTTGAGAATGATGCCAAGCATATTAAAAAGCATTCATTTAGGGGTGCCTGGCTGGCGCAGTCGGTTAAGCATCCGACTTCAGCCAGGTCACAATCTCGCGGTCCGTGAGTTCGAGCCCCGTGTCAGGCTCTGGGCTGATGGCTCGGAGCCTGGAGCCTGTTTCCGATTCTGTGTCTCCCTCTCTCTCTGCCCCTCCCCCGTTCATGCTCTGTCTCTCTCTGTCCCAAAAATAAATAAAAAACGTTGAAAAAAAATTAAAAAAAAAAAAGCATTCATTTATGTGAACAGTGCTCTTAACACCTTCCCTTGATTCAGGGACACGCCCCAGGCAACCAAAGAACCTGAACCTGAGGCCCTCCCTTTGCCTCAGAACTTGTCCTTTTATGTGTTCTATTTTGGACCCCAGGGTCATGTACACTGTGCCTTTTCTTATCAAGGACACTGCCTTTTGTTTTTGTGGGTTCCCTTGAACTCATACCACACAGGTCAACATCACTCAATTTCCATACTCCAGCCAAAGAAAGACCATTGGGCCATCTATTTTCCCAAGATAAGAAATATGTATGTGTTAAATATCCCCTTTATCCAAAAATATCTGGAATATAATCGAACCAAATGAGTATTTCAAAGAAAACTTTTCTATCAATGACTTCTTGGAGCCAATGAGTATGATTGTGCCCATATTTCTTTGTGTGAAAAATAAGTGCATAAAACAAATTCAACAGAATTAGAGGTGGGATTGGTAAAGCAGGCCTGGAAAGTACAAATGCTGCCAGACAGTTTCCAGAGATGGCATGTCACTATTGTTCGTTCTCTTCTCATATCCAAAATCCAAAAAAGTGAGAATTACTTCATAGTGACAGAGAAAATATCTATATCGCCCCAACCACATGTGGGGATTGTGTTGACTGATACACTTAAATACAATAATACTCCTAATATACACTGTATTAAGAAAAAAATATTCTGGTCAGCCTATGTATGCACATAGCTAAACCCACTTACACCATATGTAGATAGATAAACATGACAGAGAAAAAGAGTTGCCTATGGGTTTACTCAAAGTCAGTATTACTTTTCTTGCATCTAAGTCTTGCACATGAGTTAAATCAGAGATTGGTGGTTTTGGGGACACATATAGTATCAGCAACCAATCAGTGAATGTGCATGTGTCATTGAGGAAAGGGAAGAAAATTTAATTAGGTGTTCCAGGCAAATCAAGCCACCCACGAATGTATTTTCTGGACATGGTGGTATTTTTACTGGCATGACATAGTTACATGATGCTATTTTCCTCAGTTAATTTATTTTTTGAACAAAAGTTTGACCAGAGCAGTTAGCAAAAGTCAGATTTTTATTTTTTCATTTGAAGGGGTGGTTCAGAGGAGGCATCACTTTGGCATTGTCGTAAGAATGGCTGTAGGGTCTAAAACTGGCTAAAATGGCACTACTGGAGTAGGATTAAGAATTCTTAGGGGGTAAAAATTAAAACCTGGTGAAATCTGAAAAGCTCTCTGGGAAAACTGACACTCAGTTTCACACACCATTCCGTTATTAATAATTAGCTCATTTTCCTAAGGAGAAAAAAAATGTTCCAGATGGCCAGTGAGGAAAAGAAACAATAGCCAACAGTAAACAGATTCGAAGGTAAAAGTCAATAAGGTGGTTAGCATTGTGCAAGCACTGTCAACAGTACAGAAGAATTAGAAGGCATGATCACTATCAAGACACATTAAAATAGGAGAATGCTAAAACACAGAGCAAAGAAAACCAGGTGGTGTGTAATTTTAAACATACAACAATATTCTTTCCCGCCATCTTTCCTGGCTAATTCCTATTCATCTTTCAAGATTCATTTTACATATAGGTCCTTTAGGAGGCATGCCCCAATATGTCACACTTCCCTTGTCCTGGCCCCACGTCGCACTGGGTGGTATTTCACTGCACTCCATGTCTATCTCTACAGTGTAGTGAAGGTCACATTATGTCATTACAATCTCCCAACTGGGCAATGAGTTCTTGAGAACCACGTCTTTTCATTTTTGTTTTCCAGTACTTGGCATGACTGGCAGTGAGTAGGAGCTCAGTAAGTGTTTGGTATATTAGTCTTAAACTATCAAGTGGGGTCAGAGAATAAGGAGAGCTAAAGAAGTAAGGTATGTAGTGAAAATGGATTTTAATGTTCACCAGTTCCAGAGTTAGAGTGGGCAACTCTCTTTTCTCTGCACAGCACGCCTCTTTTCAGAAAAAACAAAAAACAAAAAACAAAAAACACTACTCTTTTCTCATTCCATGTTATTCTAGGATGCCTTCCCTTAACCATAGCCATATGACCCAAACTACGTACAGCAAAGAATTGGACATATAACTCAATTATAGTTGATTAGAACCTTTTCTTGAAATGTACCACCTAACCACAGTGTGAAAGAGGGTCTTTCTCCTTTTGTATATCAACCAAGAAGCCTGTCATCTACTACCTTGTCATCCACATGGGGAGAGCACATGTGAATCAGCAGAAGATGGCCAAGAAAAGAGGCAAGATGTACCAAGAAAAAGAATCAAGACAAGCATCAGATCCAGATTTGGGCCTACAATCCATATTATGTTTTGGGGGTTTTTTTGGTTTTTTTTTTTCAGCTGGAGTAAAAGATAACAGTCACTTAGAACCCAAAAGATCCCAGCCTAATGTAATAAATTTACACTAAAATGTATAGTAAACCAAATTCTGCCATATTTGTTTTAAATTCCAAATTATCTCCTATGATTAACATTATTATTACTCAAATGTTAAAAATCAGTAAGTCGAGGCTCAAAAGAGTTAAAATATCTTCCTTATAATCTCACAGGAAATGTGTCAAATTTACCTAGATATTCTGATTTCAAACGTGATGCTCTTTTCATTATACATTGCTGCTTTAGGGTGGAGTTAAGACTTCAGCTCAAATTTAGAAAAGCACAAAACATGCTATTACACAAATGTACAGCAGGGTGACCTGGGTTGGAGCCTATCCCTCTGAGAAGGAGAACTGGAGAACAATAACTGTCCTCATTTCTGTGCAGAGTACTGGATGGCTTTTGCTCAGAGAAGTGCAATTTTTTTTCTTTTTTTCCCCCTCTAGTCTTTCAGCAAGCCCCATATGAAGTCAGTCATACTCAGTGCTATATGCTGTTTCAGCATGAAGTATACTCCACCCTTGAGAGGTCGTATTTCAGGAATGACGTGATTTGTGTGTGTGGGGTGGAGGATGGGAAGGTAAGCAGAAGAAAGACAGACTATGTATATATTCATATAAGGAACTGGGGCTTCCACTGGGTTGAAACACCATATAAACATAATATTGTTAGTAAAATTGAAGACCTGGTTAAACTGGAAAACCAGAGGTAAGAAAGACTTTTTGTTTTTAAATATGGAAACAGAAGAAGCCATAACTGAAAATAAAGTGGGGTTCCTGGATAGTCAGTCTCCTGTGTTTTTGGTTGGTGAAAGTCAATGGAATCCTTTCATAGCAAGCAAAATTGGCTACAGGGGCAGCTGACATTGGAAACACAGCACAGAGCTCATGTTTTGTGGAGTTTATTGACTGCTTCCCAAACAGAAGAAATAAACAGAGGACTGGGTTTTTAATTTTAGGATCTATTTGCACCCTACTAAATTAGAGAACCCAAATGACGTCTGCCTGGAGGAACTCCTGGCTGCACCAGTGCTTTCTTTCCTAGCTTGACAAAAGATGATTCAGTTCTAAGTAGGCACATATCACTCCATTGGCCAGAAGTGCCAGTCACTGGAATGAAACACAAAATAATGCTGTTGCCATTGTGTTTGTGATAATGTTACACTTTAGCTCTGCCAGTTATGTAGTTTCAATTCAGTTTTAAGAACTTTATGCAAAAAACAAGCTATGCACTAGAAGTCATAAACCATCAAGTTTGCTAACCTATGGCTTGAATTGGGGGGACTTATAGCTTCCCCCCTCAAAATTCCCAACTAAATTTCACTTTGAACTTGTTTTGTAAACACTTATCAAACATTTTCCATATATATTATTTTCTTCTTATCTAGTTTATATATTTTTGTAAATATATAAATAGATTGTGAATATATTGAGAATGAGAGCCCAAAGAGAGTAAGGAAGTTTCCTGTATTGGTAGGATTCAGGATAGTGCCTGCCACATAGTAACTACACAATAAACTCTGTCATAAAACAGAAAACAACACACACATGCACACACACACACACACACACACACACACACACCCCCTTGTGAAAGGTAGTGTGCTTGACTTTAGAATGATGCGTTTTTATCAACAGTTTTGCTCTGTATGGTCTTATGCCTTCCATGAAATTAATGAATTATTAATACAAAGATATATATCTGTATCTTATATCTGTAAAGCAGAGATAAGTAATGAAGTATAATTTTTTTCTTCTCAAAGCAGCTAATGTATAAGATTTCATGGGGGCATTGTGAAGAAATTATGCTTCCAGTAGTTTAGCATAAGTATGCTCTTAGTATGCTTTTATGTTGTGGGGGCAGCTATTTATTTAAATCAAATAACTTATAGGGACATCTGGTTGGCTCAGTTGGTTGAACGTCCGACTCTTGATTTCAGCTCAGGTCACGATCCCAGGGTTGTGGGATCAAGCCCCAGGTCAGGCTCTGTGCTGAGCATGGAGCCTGCTTAAGATCTCTCTCTCCTCTTCTGCACCTCTCCCCAGCTGTCTGTTTCTCTTTCTCTCTCTCTTTCTCTCTCTCTCTCTCTTCTGTCTCTCTCTCTCAAATTAAAAAAAAAGAAAAAAAAAACTTCTTCCAACACTCAGTTCTGAATTTCACAAACAAAGAATATTTCATGTACCATGTATGAATTTGCATATGCCCTTTATTAGCAGTCAAAATCATCATACAAAGACATGAATTTTGAATTCGGAGTTCAAATTTACTAGTTAATAAAAATAATACTGTCTTTGTATCTCAGTGTTCTTACCCCCAAAACAGAAATAATATTACCTATTCTATCTACCCTCACAAAGTCCTTCTGTTTGCATGACAGTGCTTTTAGAATTCTTAAGTATTATATAAATAAAAGATATTATTGTATTCAATAACACAAACTCAAACTTCCAGATAACCTTAAAAAGATAATATTCAGGAATATGCAGCAACTAGCCAAAATTTAATTTAATTAAAAATATTTATTTATCAAGTACCATTATATATCAGACAATATTCAAACATTTGAAATGTGGTGGACAAGACAAACAGAACACCCTGCCTTCAGGGAGCTTATCATCTTGCTGACAGATGTGTTAGAGGGTGTGTGTTTATAAAGTGTGGATACATGTTTAAGGGTGGGCAGAGAGGAAAGAGAATTATTTTAAATACTAAATGTACTGTTTCTTCTTCTGGCTTCTATGAAAGCCAACCTAATTCATAGCAAAGGAGTAGATAAGTCTATATTTCTTTATACAGAGATGTACTGGAGGAAGGGGGGAAAATGAGTCTAAACTTTAATGCCACTAAGTCCCTTTTGGTTAACTAAATTAACTCATATGAAGCCGTGATGAGTCCAGAATTATGTGGAATTGCTTAACATTACAAGGTGAGAGGATCTTGGTGTACTGGTAAAAAAGAGGGCCTAGAAAAGAGACTAAAAAGATAACAAGGTGTAAAACTTATAAAACAATCTGGTTGGTATGGAAGTCCACTGGGACAAAATGTGTATGGAATTCAAACACTGGGATGCCTAAAGGATTATTAAATAACAGGAACTTATAATCAGTTTTGAATCATTTTTGTTTCAATATGAATGTTTTCCATTACCCTAGACTAAGATAAGGTCCACTATACACACAAATACTTGGGTTTTAAGAAACTCAAGGAAAAACAATTTTTTTTTCTACACATGTATTGGTATGGAGCAAAGAGAGGAGAAGAGTCTCAGGAAGTGAGACATGAAACTGAACATTCAATAGGACCAAGAACTAGGATCCCACAGTCACCATAAAAAGTAAGATCCTAGGAGTGCACAGCAATCTAAGTGAAAACATGAGATACTGCCTACCATCTTACACATATGGAAACTGAATACAGATCTGTGGGTCTGAGCCAAGTTTATACAAATATGCAGATTTAAATAGATGCCTTCAAGTAACATTCAACCCCCCCCTCCCCCTGCCAACATTGCAACATGCTGTTTTATTCCAATGGAAAAGACTTCTAAAACCAACAAGCAGAAGTAGAGAAGTAAAGAGTATTATGTATTTAGATTGTGGAGATCTACAGATACCTTGGTATAGTGGGACCATAAATTCTGGGGCCAGAGAAGCAAGTAATGGGGCTGATTATAAAATCACCCATTTCATAGTAATGGAAAGCTTTATAAGGATCAAGAAGGAGCTCGGAATATCCCATAGGCAAAAGAGAGCCTCATAAGCAGAGAAATGATACATCCGATTTATGACTTAGTAAAAATATTTGGCATTGTGAATAACATGTCTATAAGGATATAAGGATAGGTGTATGGTGAAAAAGACTACTCATGAATCAGTTTAGCAACAGAATTAGCAACTGTCCTGTTATCTAATACCTGAGCAGTTTCATTCAAAATTTTCTTCAGAGGTCTAGCATCCTTGCCAGTGTAAAGTACTGAGCAGCAGGAATATGCTGCCTAAAAAAATGGAAACTCAGATTCAAGTTTAAAAAGACAAAACCACAGGAGGATGACTTTGGTATTTTCTTTTAACTAATGAAAACATCAAAAATTGCTAATACCCACAGTTTTCCAGGAAGAAAGAATTGCTTTACATAGGACTTTCCTGCCAAAGTTTTCTTCTCCCTTACGTTTTAAAAGAGAGCCTTTGGGGCACCTCATACTTTATAAACTCAGTATTTGAATCATTATTTCAGTTTTATAAATTCTGTATGGAAGGTAAGTTTCCCTTGTAAAAAATGTATGCTACAGACTGACAACTGAGAAAGCCAGAAGATTAATATTTTTTTAAATGCAGTTCAATGTATTTGAAAGATAGAAAGGAGGATCTTTAAAATATGTTAAACTGGAAAAACAATCATGAATATATAAGAATATTGTGAATAAAATTGAACACAGAATCACCCATGATTAATTTCTTAAATTTCCTACACAAAATAGTTTTTTTTTTCATGTTTTAAGAGATAACACAAACAAAAAGAAGAAATGCCCAATGGTTAAAGAGTATCAAAAAGAAGGCATATCTGTTCAAATGCTATTTACTTTCTATTTGTCTGTCAGAGTATTTGAGAAACTGACTATGAGAAAATTAATTCTTCCAATTCATGGACATATAAAATCTTTACATTTTTTTTTGGTTTGTTTCTTCACCTCCACAGTTAAATCTTATTCCTAAGTATTTAATTTTTTAAATACTATTAAAATGGGACTGGGGCGCCTGGGTGGCTCAGTCGGTTAAGCGTCCGACTTCGGCTCAGGTCATGATCTCGCGGTCCGTGAGTTCGAGCCCCGCGTCGGGCTCTGTGCTGACAGCTCAGAGCCTGGAGCTTGTTTCAGATTCTGTGTCTCCCTCTCTCTGACCCTCCCCCGTTCATGCTCTGTCTCTCTCTGTCTCAAAAATAAATAAACGTTAAATAAAAAATTTAAAAAAAATAAAATGGGACTGTGTTCTTCATTTATTTTTCAAATAGTTCATTGTTAGTGTACAGAAATGTGAGTGATTTTTCTATGTTGATCTTGGACCTTGCAACTTTACTGAGTTCATTTATTAGTTCTCAAAGTTTTTTTTTTTTTTATTATTACTATCAAGTATTTAGGGTATTCTATACATAAGATCATGTCACCTTTAAACAGAAACTTTTTTATTTCCTCCTTCCCAATTCTAATACCTTTTATTTCAGTTTCTTGTCTTATTGATCTAGCCAGGACTTTTAGTACTACGTTGAACAGGAGTATGAGATTGGGCACTCTTGTCTTATTCCTGATCTTAGAGAAAAAGCTTTCAACCTCTCACTGTTAAGTATGATGTTAGCTGTGGCTTGTCATTATTTAGTATGTTGAGATATGTTCTTAATTTGTTAAGGAGTTTTTATCATGAGTAGTTGTTGAATTTTGTCAAATGCTTTTTCTACATCTATTGAGGTGATCACGTAAGTTTTATATCTCATTATGTTAATGTGGTTTATCAAAGTTACTGATTTGTTCACTGAACCATTCTTGCATCCCAGGGATAAATCCCACTTGATCATGGTGAATGATCCTTTGAATGCACCGCTGAATGTGGTTTGGTGATATTTTATTGAGAAGTTCTGCATCTGCATTCATTGAATATTGGCCTATAGTTCTCTTTTCTGGTAATATCCTCTTCTGGTTTTCGTATCAAGATACTACCAGCCTTGGAAAATGAGTGTGGGAGCCTGAACCTCTCTAGTTTTATGGAAGAGTTTGAGAAGGACTGGTATTAATTTTTTAAATGTTTGTTTGGTAGAACTCACCAATAAGACCATCTAACCCTGACCTTTATTGGTTGGGAGGTTTGGTGTCACTGAAGAAATCTCCTTACTAGTAATTGGTCTATTCAGATTTTCTATTTCTTCCTAATTCGGTCTTGGTAAATTGTATGTATCTACGAATTTTTTCCATTTCTTCTAGGTTGTCCACGGTAGTCTCTGATGATCCTTTGAATTCATGTGATATCAGCTGTAATGTCTCCTTTTTTATAATTTTGTTGATATGGGTTCTCTTTGATTAGTTTAGCTAAGGATTTTTGGCTTTGGTTTTATCTTTTCAAAGAAACAACTCTTAGTTTGGATAATCTTTTCCATAATTTTTCAGTCCCCTACTTCATTTATTTCTGCTCTAATCTCTATTATTTCCTTTCTTCTGCTAACTTTGGGCTCATTTCTTCTGCTGCCTTCTTCTTTCTTCTTCTTCTGGTTCCTTAAGGCATACAGTTAGGTTACTTTCTTGGGATCTTTCTTGTTTCTTTATATAGGCAATACTTTATTTTCATTCCATTTTCTGTTATTTAGGCCAGGTAAACCCTTTTGATATGTCAAAGTTAACTTATTTTATCCTCTGACATCTCCACTTAAGTACTGAACCCATCCAGAGAGTTATGTGTTCCGCTATTGTATTTTCCAGTTCAGGAATTTCCACTTGGTTCTCCTTTGATATTCTATTTTTTAACTGAGATCTGGGGCTTTATTTTTTTCATTTGTTTCAAGAGAATTTTAAATTGCTTAGTGCTTTCATGATGGGTACTTTAAAATCTTCGTCAGATAATTCCAACATTTGATTTGTCTTTGTTGCTACTGTCTTTTCTCATTCACATGGTGGTATTTTCCTGGTTCCTGATAAGATTTTTTAATTGCATCCTAGACTTTTTTGGTTTTGTAATATAATAAAATGAAATACATACATATAAATATAATTTGTGTTATGTCCAGGAATTATATATATATATATATGTATATGTTATGTGTTTATATAAATTATAATATATTTATTTACAAAAGGTTTTCCCCTGTTGAGGTGTAGCACGAAGGCCAAGCAGGTATTTAAGATTAGCTCTTGCTTGGTCCAACTACACCACCCCACACAAGTGGGGTACCCACTAGTGCAGCACAATTTCTTCCAAGTAGAAGTATAAGAGCAAGCCCTTTCTGGGCCCTATGCTACTAGTGGAAGAGAGAGGGAAAAGCAGAATACAAACTAGTCCTATCTCTTACTATTTCACTGAACCCTGCTGATGCTGGGGTGGGAGGTGGCAGAGGAGTAGTGGGGTGGGAGGCCGTAGAGGGGTGAGTAGCGTGCTTTGCACAACCTTGTTCCGTCTCCTTGGTGCCAGGTAACGTGGGGGCTCACCAATCACTGGACTACACTGAAACTACCTGGGTGGGGGTAAAAGGAGCACTGCCCACTTCTGTTGGGTGGGGAACGGATGCCAGTTTCCCATTTAGCCCCACTGCCACTACCCTACCTAGGGAACTAAAGCATCTCCTAATTAAGCTGTTTGAGAATGGAAGGTCAGCTGTCTGCATGGGCCCACCAACAGCCAATGGGGCCGTCAGAATCACTGGATTCTGTGAGGCAGGCATAGTGTGGAAGATCAACTTCACCCTCTGTTTCTCTGAAACCACAGGTATAGGGGTGGATGTTCTGTTGGTGTTTGACTGAAGTAGGGGAGATATTGCCAAAAAATGTTCTATTATCAGGTTACCCCCCACTTTTTTTTTTTTAATCAGTACTCTCCAGACTGGAGGTTTATACATCAGTACATCCAGACTGTCCAGGAGCAATAAGAAACCCAAGGAACTCACCAACAATTAGTTCTTCAAGTCTGAGTTTCCTAAGCAACCTGTCTTCTTTCTGCCTCTGAGAGATACCCAATGCTTCCCTGTTGTGGGTTATGTGTAGGCATTTTTAGTTGTAAGGGAGAATATCTGGGAGAAATGGGCTACTCTATTCTGGTAGACTTCTTGTAGGATTCTCTTATAATGGTTTCTCCTCTTATCTGATTGCTACATCTAAGAGTGTTTAATTTTAATATGTGTATCTTCATGTAAAACCTTCTGAAATTATACATGCCTGAGAATATGGTTCTTGTATCTTCACTTTTGAATTTAATATGCTTGAATAGAAAAGTCTAAAATTTTAAGTTCTTATTTTCCAAACTTAAAAAAAAAATACTACCCTTTTGATATTTTACACCTGGTGTGCTACTTAAATCCCTGATGTTCATCTGAAGCTTGTTCTTCTTGGTCTTTTCTTTCCTTCTAAAAATATTTAAAATTTTCCCTTTGACTTTAATACTCTTAAAATTCACTGCAGTAGGTGTGAATTTTCTTCTCTCCTCTTTTCTACTCTGAATACTTGCAACCTCAGACTTTTCACCTTTTTTTTTTCAATCCTGGAAAATGTTAGGGTAATTGTTTCTTCAACTATTTTCTACATTCACTCTCTATTCTGGAAGCTTCTGTGTGGATTTACACGTTTCTATTTCTGGATTCACTATCTCTTAGCATTTCTTGTTTGTTTTCTATAACTTTATATTATCTTGCTGCTTCTTAGGAGATTTCCCTAATTCAATCTCTCAACTCATTCATTCTCCAGCTATATCGATTCTATTATGAATATGCAGGGATACATTATTTCTCAACTTCCTTATCTCAGCCAAAATCTTTAACCCTTTGATACTTGTTCCATTATTCTAATTTGCTTTCTATGTCTGCCCTGCCTTCAATGTAACACACTTACATCATGGGTATTCTTTTACCTTATGCCTAGTCTTTGAATTCTAAGTTCTGGTAATATCTTATCCTGCTTAACCTTTTATATTACATATCCAGCTTGTCCAAGGTATCTAAACTGTTCCTTAAACAACTGATGCTTATGGAAATTTATATATCTATCCTCATATGTTGAATATGTTTACCAAAAAATCTCATTGAAAGTTTGATATTGGCAAGTTTTTTGTATCTACTTCATTCATAGATGACTACTCATCTGTTGATAATGCAAGACAAAGTAGTTTGTTGTTCTCTCTTCATACAAGTTAACCTGTACACATTATGTTTATGAAAGGAATGTGCTTAAAAATGATTGTAGAATAGGAAGTATGATGGCCTTAATAACTTTAAACATTTTAACCTTTATTTGTAGTTATATTTAATGATGTTTATGAAAATATATTCTTATTCCAGGAGCTTATTTATTCTTGATCCTCCTTGTCATCTTTCCAAAAATGAAAACTTTCAGCTTTTATTTTGTTATATAAGGTATAGAATAAATTATAAACACCTAGAACATAACAAATACTCGAGTTTTACTTATTATGACATTTGTGCTGTTAGTTATGGTTATATTATGCTTAGGAATTCACTTATACTTTACTTAGGTTATCATCCTATGATTAAAAATTCTTAATGCAAACAAACATAAATCTTTATTTTTTTTCAATCAGAACATATACTTACATTTTCTTTCATTTATTCTGTGATTATTAGGGTTTTGGAAATAGAAAGAAATATTTTTCAATATCTGTTCAACTATCAAGTCTTTTCAATCTGACCCTTCCTATCAAAGTGAAATAACTTACTTCTTTCTTGTATAGGGATAAATGGAAATGATAGCTAGTATACATTTATCTGTAGACATTTTAAGAAGACTCGAAAGGACGAGAACACATTGGCTAAATATGGGCTCAGAAAAATTGAGAAGAGGGGCGGCCGGGTGGCTTAGTCAGTTAAGCATCTGACTTAAGCTCAGGTCATAATCTCATGGTTTGTGAGTTGAAGCCTCCTATTGGGCTCTGTGCTGACAGCTCAGAGCCTGGAGCCTGCTTTGGATTCTGTGTCTCCCTCTCTCTCTGCCCTTCCCTAACTCATGTTCTGTCTCTGTGTCTCAAAAATAAATAAACATTATTATTTTTTTTTTTAATTGAGAACAACGACAGCATTTCCTTGTCGATTATGGTGGCATGTTTCCCTGGAAGTAAACGTTCATCTTGCTCTTGCAAGAACTGTGTTTCTTCGGAGTATAAAGAATTTGTAACAAGTCAGTACTATTGATACTTTTATCTAAACACTTTTTTCATTGTATTGTGTTGTTTTAAAAACCTGTGGAAGCAATGGTTAGGTGGCTAAGAATTATACATGAATATTTTCTACTTTGATTCATCATTCTAAAACTTTTATTCTTTTTATTTTTAAGGAAAAGATTTCTCAAATCCTTTCTCCCTTTTTCCCCCCAAACTTTTCCATGTCTCCTCTTTCTTTCAGACCAAGTTTTCACATCTATATCTGTTTCTCCTTTCCAGTCAAGTGCTCCAACCAGTAGACAAGACTGCCAGTAAGCAAAGATTTACTCAACATGTGAGGATGTGGAGGAATATTGGCTGGTGCATGCACAGGCTAGCTTTTTCTGGCAGTGCTACACTAACAGCTACTGTCAAATAGAACATCATATTGACCAAGAGAGCTGGGGAAGAGCCATTGGAACCAGCAGAAATTACCTGTGGCTTGGTATAATTTTTTTTAACTGTGGAGGAACATTCTTTTTTTCCTTTCAGGATTATGATAGATCCTCAATTGATACAAGGAAATTGTTTCAATGGTTTAAACAAGATGACTCATATAAAGAAGGAAAGGCAATACAACATACGCAATGAAGTTTATATTAATACCTATTAGTAAAGAGCACATAAAGGATTTCTTATTCATATTTTCATTTTCAAATGTTTGTAAAATCCTCATATTTATTGTACTTCATGCCAAATGCTATAATTTCAACACTTTATCATCTGTGGTGTTATTAGGCAATAGAGTGTTTACAGATAAAAAGAAGTAACCCATATGTAATAAGTAAATTTGTCTTGTGTTTATACTTAAATGGTTAATATGTATATACTATATCTATGTGTACTCTTGTACATAAATTCTTAGATGTGTAAATATTTATCGATACTATCCCATGAATAAAACAATGTTTTTTAAAGTTTATTATTTTTTTATTTTTCAGTTTATTTTTTATTTTTCAGTTTTTTAAATTGTGTTAAAAATTCCTCCTTATTAAATTGTTTGACATTTCAAATAAAGTAGTAAATGACAGAAATATTTAGTTTCCCCCAAAATTTTAGTTTTCCCCTTTGAAATGTACAATAGTAATACTTTTCTATGTCTCTATGATTGTTGATGGCTTATTCTTTTGAGGTAAAATATTTCATGGGCTTTCTATTAGAAAAAAAGTAATATTTGAACTTCTTGTGATAAGAAAATATTCTGATATTAATAATAGGTAAAATAAAATGTTTAAGTCATAACAGGTAAAATAAAACGTGTATCATTTCACTATTTCAATGATTTCAGTGTTTAAATAAATGCAAGAAGAATTTTGGAATCCCCTCCACAGGTTCTTAATTTTTTTTTTTACCGTTTATTTATTTTTGAGACAGAGAGAGAACATGAACAAGGGAGGGGCAGAGAGAGAGGGAGACACAGAATCCGAAACAGGCTCCAGGCTCTGAGCCATCAGCCCAGAGCCTGACGCGGGGCTCGAACTCACGGACCGTGAGATCATGACCTGAGCCGAAGTAGGACACTTAACCGACCAAGCCACCCAGGTGCCCCGACCACAGGTTCTTAATAAGGTTTTTAATACAAAATTAATAGCTATCACATTTAAAACAAAAGTGTCTTATTTATTTTCAATTCCTTTTGGAGTGCAGTGAATAAGAGTTTGAGTCTGAAATCATTTAACATTCCTGTATTTTGCTTTACTCAGCTGTAAAATGGGAATACAAGCATACTTCCAGGAGTTTTTGTCAAACTCAAATTAAATACTACATGTGACAAAATTTTGTAAATTGTAAGACATTAATGGAATATCAGGAACTATTAGGTGACATTTCCATCAGCATAACAAAAATTAATATAATTTTCATCTATTAAAAGATGTAATAGAAGCCTGTGTTAATATTAAATGAGTTTTGTAATATATTTTGCTTCCATAAAATATAGACTGGAATCATACTTTAAAGTTTTAAATCATAATTTAAAATTTTAGAATCTGTGTACATTCAGCATTGTATGAAGAATTATTATTCACAACAATGTAATCAATATTTGTAGCATAGGAAGTAAGTGAGAATTATGTGAGTTCAATGCAAAGTTCAAAGCTGAAACACAGATTTTGTTATGTTATTCTTTTTGGTACTGAGTACAACTTGTTGCATGTTTATATCCAGTACTTCTTTTTTAAGTTTGTTTATTTATTTTAAGAAAGAGAGGGAGAAAGGGCTTGAGCGGCAGAGGGCAGAGAGAGAGAATCCCAAGCAGCCTCCACACTGTCAGCGTGTAGCCCAACGTGAGGCTTGAACTCAGCAACCATGAGATCATGACCTGAGCCTAAATCAAGACTCGACACTTAACCAACTGAGTCATCCAGGCGCCCCTGTGGTATGTTTTAAACATTTATGTCATCAAAGTCCTATATAGATGGACTAGAGTTAGTTTTGTACCAGGAGATAGAAAAAGAAAAGGAACTCTCAAGAGGTTTTGCCTGAGGATGTGCACAGGGCGAATAGGGACATGTTAGAACATCACAGAGTGCATATCACATATGACCTCAAGTCACCGGCTCTAGAGCTACAATGAGCGCTGGGTGTCATATGTAAGAGATGAATCACTGGATTCCACTCCTGAAGCCAAGACTACACTGTACATTAACTAACTTGAATTTAAATTAAAAAAAAATAAAATAAAAGAAAGGATAGAGAATACAATAGCAGGAACCACAATTATGACCAAAAGCAAAAGCACAGGGTGTTCAATATTTTACCTGTGTTTCTCAAACTGGACTATTTAATGACAAAAAATGACTTTTTACACTGAAAATGTGAGTGAAAAAGATGTGAGACTAGTTGGGAAAATGTTAAAACATGAGTAGTAAGCCATACCAAACATTAAAACATATTACAAAGCAAATTAATAAAGCATGTTAGCAGTGGCTGATAGATAATCAGAAAATAGTAATAGATCAGAAGATAAAGCCAATAATTATATCAAATATTTATAGAAATTTGGTTCAAATATAGCAACATTTTCAAATTTATGTAGGAAAGATAAATTATTTAAAAAACAGTGCTAGGAAAAATGGATAGCCATTTGGAAAAATACAGTTGGATTTCTCCTTCCCTCAGTCCGTATACCAAAATAAATTTGAGATTGATGCAGCATTTAAATATAATAAATGAAAACCTTAAAGTACTTGGAGAAAACAATGAAGATTTTTTTTAACATATGCTTGGAGTAAGAATGACCCTTTTAAAGCAGATAACACAAAATTCAGAAATCATTAAGAAAAAGATTTGATAAATTTAACAACATACAAAGTTTTTAAAATGTAAAGAAAATTGACTGGCAAAAGCAGCTTAAAATACTAAGGAAGTGTTAATTTCCTTTTTTTTTTTTTCCTAATGTTTGTTTATTCTTGAGAGAGAAACACAGCACAAGCAGGGAAGGGCAGAGAGAGAGGCGGGCAGCAGCTCCAGGCACTGAGCTGTCAGCACAGAGCCTGACATGGGGCTCGAACTCATGAACTGTGAGATTATGATCTGAGCCAAATTCAGACACTCAACCAACTGAGCCACCCAGGAGCCCTAGGAAGTGTTAGTTTCTTAGTTAGAGTAGCAAAATGGTTAAGAGTTCACATGCATATATGCACAAATTCATACATACATTCAAATGCATGCATATCTGTGATTGTAAATACATATGAAGCTTAGTTGAATTTATAAAGGGAAACTGGGGGTCACAAAAATATACTTTTCATCATATATCTTTTAAATTTCCATATTCTTTTTCATTGTCGTCATGGATTACATTGCCTTTTCTGAATAAAATACAATTCATAAAAATAAACACATGTGACCTTCTGGTTCCAGCCACAGTAGAATGGCTTGTTTTGGCCTGATCATCCAGCAAAAAACAACTATAAAAGCTGGAAATTTTTATAAAACATGGATTTGAAGGTTTTGGAAGGCATCCAATATAGAAAAGGCTTGAAGGCCTAACCTCCTTGAGAGAAGGGAATGCATAATGTGAGATTCATATTCCGTCTGGCCTTTTTCACTGAAGTCATTTTCCAAATATCAGACAAAGGAAACAGAACTAGGCAGGAAATGCAAGTCTTGCTGCACGGAGGGGACTGAGGGCAGATTTGGGGGCTGCCATGCTGACTGCCATTTAAAGGACAAACAGCGGGGGAAAAGGAAACCCCAGAGACAGAGTTCAAAAATTAGTATACAAATCTCCCCTAAATCACGGGCTGACTTCTAAACTGCACTCAGAGATTAAGACTCCAAAAAAATTTTTTAAGTCTTAGTAGAGACAGAATGTGGGAGGTTGAAATATTCAAACCAAGATTGCAGCAGCCACAGGGTGTTGGGAGAATAGCTAGAGTTCAAACACTGCCAAGGTGGGATGGCTTTGGTAAATTCCCAAGGCTTAAATCTGAGACCCTAGAAGGGCTATGCTCTAATATTAAGGGCTACGCCTTGGGATTAAAGACAAAAAATAAAATAGCCTAACAAAGACTGAAACCAAGTCTTAATGGGACCAAGGTGATCCACTAGCGCTCTGGCTGTTTTCCAAAAGAAAATTTAGCCCACCTGGAGGAAGATAACATCATTTTGAATTTCTACAATTTTGATCCAGTCCAAACATATGAGGCATGCAAAAAGAAAATAAACAAATCACCAAGAATCAAAGAGAAATAAGAAATAAAGAGGTGACTTAGATATTTTAGTTACTTGTTGGTTATTAGTTAGGTTGCCAAAAAATAAAGAGAAAGAGAAAATTTTAAGAGCAGCCAAAGAAAATCACACTTTGCTTTCAAAGGAGCACCAGAAAGAAAAAAAAAAAAAAAAGACTAAAATTTACACCTTAAGGATCATCATTAGTATGGAAGGCAGAAGACAATGGAATATCTTTAAAGCGATCTAAAAGAAAAAGACAATTCACCTAGAATTCCCTCTAGCAAAAATATCCTTCAAAAATGAAAGTGAAGTAAAGATGCGTGAGATAAATAAAAACTGAGCAAATGCACAATCAGTAGGCTTCACTACAGGATATTATAAGATAGTTCCTCATACTGAATAAATATGACCCTATGGAAACACAGAACGTCAGAAATAAAGACAAACACTGGAAAAGGTAAATGCAAATGAATACTGACTACTCCAGTGAACAACAATAGTATCTTGTAAGGCAGATCACAAATGTAGAAGTGAAATTGAGGACAATAAAAGCACAAAAGGCAGGAGTGGGGCAAACAGAGTTAACTGTTTGAAACTGCTTGCATTGAGAAGTGACAAATGCGCTAATTTAATGCAGACAGTAATACATAAAGAATGCATAGTACATTCTCTAGAAATTACCACTGTAAGAAAAATAACAAAGGTAAACTCTGAATGGAGAAGGAGAAAATGGAACTGTGAAAACCAACTTAAAAAAAAAAAAAAAAAACCTTTAGAAGGCAGTCAAGAGGCCAGCAGGGAGCTCTCCTGCACTGCTATTCATCAATTGCAAACCCAACAGGAAAAGATATACCTTGCAAGTCCTTACTAAGATGTTAGGTACAACGGCACCACACCAGCAGTAGGGAAAGATTTCTTCTCTTCTCCCTACCATAACCCAGCCAATGAAGGACAATAACAACTCAGCCAATGAAAAGCCATATAGTCTGAACTCCCAGTTTCCTCCAATGGACTTTTTATTTATAACAGTCCTCCCAATTCTCCCCCTTTCCTCTATGAAAGTGCTCCTCCCCTCTGTTCTCACAACTTGCCTATAGTTTTGCTGTAGCTTACTCATCCCAGCTTGCAATTCTTTGCTATTCCCATAATATATGTATTTTTTTTTCTGGTAAAATAACGGACAGTTGTATGTTTAAGATTAATGAAATAATTAAATAAAACCTCATACACTCAAAAGTAGACAAAAAAAGGAGGAACAAGGAATAAAAAACAGATGTGCAAATGGAAAATATATACTAACCATAGGGGGTAAATATATTTCAGAGCTGACCAAGGAAAAATATATAACCAGAGGTACAAGGAGCACACACAAACTTTATTGGGCAATGCTTTGATAGGTTTGCTTGTGGAGGGATAGCCCTCACAACATGAGACTGATGGGAAGCAAAGGGGTGGGGGGTGGAAAGACACAGGAATATAATCAAGGGGCCAGGGAATCGCACAAGGGACTTAAGTGTATAAGTGATGTCCCTCAGGAACCCAAGGGGAGCATGTCTAGTTGCTGGATGCCTCCTCTGTAATAAATGACTTCTTCAGGGCATCTTTTTATGACAAAAATATCTTCACACTTTGTACCTATTCTGAAAAAGATGTTTACATACAGAGATTAGACTGTAAACCTACTTTTACACCTACTGAAAAAGATGCTGGCTACCGAAGGGGAAATAACTAATTAGAGCACAGAATCCAGAGCCATTATTTTAACAGTTCGAATCCTGGCTCCAATAATTATTTCTTGGATGATTTTTGAGGAAGTTACTGAACCCCTCTTATCATCTATAAAATGAACATGATAATAACAGTACTCTCCTCACTGCATTGTAGTGTCGATTGTGTGAGTTTAGGTGTAAGCTGCTAAGGACAGTGCCTGGCACAAACAAGCACTATGTGAAAATGGCTATTAGTACTATTTATAAAAAGCATTTGATAGGCTTCTATTTCACACAGAAATACTAGTTGCCTGATTGCTTTGTAAGATCTTTGAGAGAGCTTATGTGGTAAAAGACGTATCTTATTTAAAAAAAATTTTTTTTTAAATGTTTAATGTTTATTTACCATTTAGAGGCAGAGCATGAGAGGGGCAGAGAGAGAGGGAGACACAGAATCTAAAGCAGGCTCCAGGATCCAGCTGTCAGCACAGAGCCTGACGTGGGGCGTGAACTCACCAACCGAGAGATCATGACCTGAGCCGAACTCAGACACTTAACAGACTGAGCCACCAAGGTGCCCCTATCTTACTTTTTAAAAATAAGTTCAGGGGCGCCTGGGTGGCGCAGTCGGTTAAGCGTCCGACTTCAGCCAGGTCACGATCTCGCGGTCCGTGAGTTCGAGCCCCGCGTCAGGCTCTGGGCTGATGGCTCAGAGCCTGGAGCCTGTTTCCGATTCTGTGTCTCCCTCTCTCTCTGCCCCTCCCCCATTCATGCTCTGTCTCTCTCTGTCCCAAAAATAAATAAACGTTTGAACAAAAAAATTAAAAAAAATAAAATAAAAATAAAAATAAAAATAAGTTCAGATGCAACAAACCAATATGCTCCTAAACTGACACATTTAACTACCTAATTAGGTTTATTTCTTACTAGTATGGCAATCACCCTTACATGTACAGTATTTGATTACATTATGATAACTTTTGATACTTTCTAAGTTTGTGAGGACCTAATCAAAGTATTTAGGTATCAGGACTCTAACATTTGGTTTGTGCTTTTATTCCTGACTGTATCTCAGGGAAATATAGAAAATATGATTGGAAATATAAAGAATTTATTTGAAATTAGTCACAGCTCTATGTGACTTTGGCCAAAACAGTACATATTCATTTTCTTTTTCCATCAGCAAACTGAGAGAATAAATGGTAGTTAGATGAACTCTAAGACATTTCTCTAACACAGCATCAATCTGTGACAAATGTAAATTTATACACACACATAAACTCACACACAAGACAGGCAGAAGTTGTCCAACTACAGTTCTCAAAGGAGCCCAAGATTGTTTGTTTTGTTTTGTCGATTAAAACCATATCAAAGTTATGGGACATTTTCCAGCACATCTGTTCTGGATAATATTACCATAATTATTTCCTTCCATTGAACATCTCAGCAGTACCAAAGCAATAAGCCAAGTAGGAGCAAAAATCTTATTATTAGGCAGCAACAACAGTCTCCAATTCTTTTCTTCCCCTAATGTATGATAAACACTTCTGGTGGAATTCTTTGAGTTAAAATAAAGATCACTTGTACTTACCAGCTATAAATGAACACTCACCTCTCAGCTAAGTGCAACTACAGGGTCTGGCTTACTTCTATTACTGCAAGGTCCAGGCTGCCCCCAACTGGGTCTGGTTAGTGGAGGCTAGAGCAGGCCACAGACTTGGACTTCTGGGGTACACACTGAGCTGCCGAGGTCCAGAAGGCCCCCAAGCCGAGAGGCCTATTCCCCTGCGGCCAGATATCGCAGGAGCTCCTCAGTCTTGCCATCCAGAGCAGTGCAGCTAAGTGCGGATAAGAGGCACGTGGGAGACCTGACTCCCCAAGACGCCCTGTGCGTCCGCCACACACCTCTGGCTCACGCGACCTTCCACACTAGGCAGGGGGAACGCAGCAGGAGGAGCCCCCAGCCCCAGGCAGATGGTGGGCTGGGGCGGCCCCTGTTAACGCGGGCCTACAGTCCCAGGACACGCGGGGAAAGGCGAAGGGATAGCGAGCGAGCTGTTTATGCGAGGTTCCTGCTTAGCATCCAGGATTGCTGGGATTTCCCAGGATCTGGGGTGCGTAGCGCTAGGAGAAGCCCAAGGCGTGGACCTCTCCAGAAAACCCCCAGCTACCAGAGTCCCTCCTGCTCCGCAGCACAATTGATAATGCTGCGAAAGTCCGATCTCGCGATACCTCAGAACCAAACCTCCCGGGATCTCAGAAGGCATGTGGGCTTGACCAGGGTCAGAGATGATGGGAGGCACCAGTGAATTACAATGGCTGGATATGTCCCAAATCAGCAGGATTAAACGGAGTATGATGTAATCACTTTTCCAGATTCTGAATCCACGGGAGAGTGGGCATCCCCTAGTGCCTTTAAAAACTTCAAATTGATATAACTTAGCCTTTAATTTTAAAAGATTAGTGAAAGAGGATCACATTATTTGGCTAAACTATTTCTTCAACTCCTGAAAATTATGGTGCCACGGTTGAAATATCACTTCAGATAAGTGTTTTAACTCAACTTAAACGATGTCATCCTTTGTGCAATAAATTAGTTTAAACCCTAAATCTGACGTTTGGTATATTTGCAGAAATGATGGCTCTGTTTAGCTTACTGTGTTCTTCGAGAGTTTACAGTTCTTTTTGAAACATTTTAGAAATGCTAGAGAAGTCAATATTTCAAAATATAATATTGAATAGAAAAGCATACAGTGTAATGAGTCAATTAACAGGTTAGAAGAGAAAATCTTTTTGGAGAATTCTGCTTTGCTTGAAATACACAGATCAGTTTTATTAGATTCAGAACATTAAGGAAACACATGGTCTGGTAAACTTTAAAAGTTGAAATAATATCAATAGTATTTTATAAGCATTGACCTGTCTTAAATCCATATTTAGAATGTTTATCAATAAACTATTTTCATTAGCTCTAATATGATGTGATAATATGCAGCAATATTCATTTGTGTCAAGAATAAAACTAGGAATTTTTGGAATATCCATTTATCAATATTGACCAACCATTTATAGAATGTAAAAAATCACTGTGTCCCTGGGGTAAAAATATAAGAATGTTAAAATTCTCAAGGAGATTATCCTTAAATATAATAAAAGGCAAAATTGAAAAATTAGTATGGTCAAATTAAAAGGGCATTATTTACTTCTTACCAGAATTGCAGGAGAATTCCTACAGGATTTCACTTCAAGTGCTGATGGATAGGTAGTGTAGCATGATAGATGCATAGTTTCCCAAGGTAAATAACAGAATGATTATAATAACAAGACTAACATATACTGACCACATAGCACATGTTTGACATTGACTACATTATACAAAATACTTCATTTAATTCTTAGAGTAATCCCTATTGGGTATTATTTGTCCCAGTTTTTAGGTGAGGTAAAGTGTAGAAAGTTAAAAAACTTACTCAAGGCCACACCTTGTATAGAAAAGCATAGGTAAGCAATATGGAGCAAGACTACAGACTTTTTTTTGTTTTTTTTTTTCAATGTTTATTTATTTTTGAGAGAGACAGAGACAGAGCATGAGTGAGGGAGGGGCAGAGAGAGAGGGAGACACAGAATCTGAAGCAGGCTCCAGGCTCGGAGCTGTCACCACAGAGCCTGATGTGGGGCTCGCACCCATGAACTGAGATCATGACCTGAGCGGAAGTCAGACACTTAACTGACTGAGCCACCCAGGTGTCCCAAGCTATGGAGGTTCTTAAATGTTTTTATAAAATGATTTGGTTTTCTTAGATAATGGAAACTTACAGAAGAGAGTAATTCCAGTGAAAAATTTGAGGACGATTGAAAAGGAATGGAGAGAAACAACATGAGGCTCCAGTTGGAGATACTGAAATAGTATAGGAAATTGATGATGAATATCTAGACTAGGGACAAATACAAGAAACCGTGTACTGACAAGAACAGATGGGACTTCCCTATTTGAGGGGGAGTGTGCAATGGGGAGCAAAAGACGAATCTGGCAAAGTTTACATTTCAATCATGCTATTTAAGAAGATGTAATGTGTCTTTGGAAAAAAAATGTGCCCACAAATCTGCTTTAAATTTTGATATTTTTAATCTACAAATGCTTAAGTTTTGACTACTTAGATTTTGAACTACTGAATTTCTGGCCAGTGCTTGATAAGTGATCATGACATTATTTTCTTTACCATTTGTTCTCCAGCAGCGGTCAATGTGAGCCTCTCTATTCTTGTTTTTCTATTATCCAGCTGTCTTGCTTTCCCAGATTCTGCATGAGATTTATCTCCCTTTTCTCTGCTCCTGAACACATAGTCACTTATTTTCTGAAAATGTATGAAGTATTTACTGTCTGGTCAATTTTTAGTAATTATTTTCTATCCTTCAGATTCTTTCCTCATTTTATTCAAATTTTCCCTTGATACAATGCTTATAAATATATGATTATCTGGTCTTCTTTTTCATATACAAATACTTAAATAATCAAGTTGACTTCACAGACTTCTGGTATTAAGGATGTTATTTATATTAATGTCAGTAACCCAAGTTTAAAAGACTTGCAATAATTTTGTTAATTTAAAATGATTTCTAAATCAAAATAAGGAAGAAATTAAACTAAAAATATTTTGAAACATGATTAATTTTAATATGTTTACAAGGAAAGAGTAAATTCACCAGCAGAAAAAAAAATTACCAAAATTAACATTTTACAGATTTTTAGTTTCAAAGCACAATACATTTTTCATAGAAACAAATATATCACCATCATAGGTACCATAATATGGAAACATTTATACACAAGGCCATTTACCATTAATAAAATCAGTGGCAATGGTGATGCAATACATTAGTTTATCTTTGTTAAAATTTGTGCTATTATACTTCCTGGCCTGCAGGAGTATTTGCCAGGATACAAAAGAAAAATGTGTGACCTCAGTTTGAACAACACATAGAAAGTTCTGGCTGCCTGTGCTTAACCCTATATTTACTATATTATCACTAGGAATGTTTTCATACCACTACTCTACTATGGAATAAATAGTTCATTCCACTTACTAGTAAAGCCATTCCCAAGGAATCAAACATTTTAATAGATTCATTTGGATAGTAAGGAATTACTTTATACAAAATAAGAAGTGCAATATCAGGACATAATATTCTATATGCCTAAACTTAACAGAAGAGAAAAACTATACAGGTATTAAGTGGAAAACAATTTCAGATTATTTGGAGTAGGTAATGGCATAGTACTGAACTGGGAAAAATGTGATAATATGGTTCCTTTCATTTTTTGAGAGTTGATTATATTTAAATGCACCAGATGATTTTCTGAGGGCCATTCACATTCAATGTTTAGATTCATTTTATTAGTGGCATATTCAAAGCACCATATAAAAGAACATGTGAAATGCAGAACAATCATGACTATGTAATTAACTATAGAAATAACTGCTAAGAAAATATAGCAATATTTAACACAGGATTTCTAAAACCATTACATATTCATTACCTTTCCTGAAGCTAATAATGTCCCATGTTTTATTTTTACAGATTTTGTCTATCAAGATTTATATGCATTTGGCACTTTTTTGGGGGCTGAAAATAGTTGATATCTTCTGTACAGTAATGTTACAATTTTATACAAACTTCAGAAATACGGCATTTGGAATAGCCTTTACGATCCTCTTCCAAGTGTTCCATTTCACATGACAGCAAATACTCTGAATGCCTTTCCTCCTGGAGGATTCTGTAAACTGCAAAAAATACAAAAAGTATATTGATGTCATCTCTACATATAATCCTCCAAATAAATCATGCTTACTTATGACAGTCAAGAAAGCAGCTCTATGAATCCAGATGGCCAACTTTCTTAGGCTACTATAATTTATAGCTATTGGAAAGCCTGAGTGAGAATGACATAATTCTTTAAATCTCGGTTGTATGCTGAGCTGAAAGTTTACTAAAATTTAAGGTGCACAGTAATAATAGTATTTTATATAGAACTTAGTAGATTCCAGATCATGTTTTCCCATATTACCACCTTTGATTCTAATAAAACAGAGTTAGGCAGCTGTTTTTCCATTTTACTGGAGGAGTACTGAGATCCAGGTTTACAAAACTGACCAATATGGTTAAAAGTTAACTGCAAGTTGAGAACACAGTGATAATTAAGCAATACTCTAGAATACTAACTTAGTATTTTTTAAGCCTGATGAAATTTAAATAATGTTGCCACCATACTTATTAATATTTTTAATATCTATAGTTTCAAGAAAAGTTTTAGTGAGGAATTTAGTGGTCAAATCTGAAAGGTCCTAAGAATTTCTTCACTGAAATGGAATCACGCATACAAGCACTCAATCTCATTTTAAACACAACGTATTTTAAAACACAAAAGAAAAGTGATACAGGGTCATACATTTAATTCTTTCTTAAATTATTTATATTTTATTTGGCAATATCAGTTAAGATATGTTTCATTTAAATGCTTAAAAGGTAAAACATCGATAATACCATTAACTGTTGTTTAGTCTAATTAAATGTAAACTTCTGAAGTCTTTACATTTTTGAATGAAGTTTTTCTTAATAATAAAAAGGGGCTTTTAGAGATAAACACAATAAATGCTAAGAGGGAGACCAAGTGCAATTCCTTTTACATATATATTTACGTACAAGAAAAGAAAGAGGAGAGTTTTTAGAGTGAAGAAGTATGAGGGTATCACAAGAGTGCACATAAACATGTACTCACACAGACACACTAGGTTTTCCATACAAGCAGATAGCCAATCAAAAGCCATACTTATCTATAGGACACTGACAGAGTACTCTAGAAAGTAGATGTGTTTGGTGTACTTATTCTTTGTACACAGTGATACACTGGAAAAATGCATATTTCTTAGTCTACAGACCTACTGCTGAACCCAAGCTCTGAGACTGACTAGTTAGAAGAGCTTGGGCACATCATTTAACTTTTATGAGCCTAAGTTAACCCATTTATTAAATCAGGTTTACAGAACTGACTTTACTGGGCCATTGGTGGAGCTGAGCTACTAAAAGTGCTCAGCAGTGTCTGGGAAATTCATAGTAGGTGCTCAAAAATAATTATTATTCTCAGTTTTCTCAGGATATCATCTTATAGTTTTAGAATAAATATAAGAAATATGACAGGTAAATGAAACACCACTTAGTTTTAGCTTATTAAATTGCCTATCACACTCTACAACTCAAAAATGTAGTTTATACATATCTATTTTATATATATCATACAATATATATTATATATATAATGTGTATATATTAAGTGTTGTGTATGTGTGTGTTTCCATTTTACTGAAGACATTCCTAGGATCTTTCAGATTTGACCATTAAATTTCCTCACTAAAATTTTTCTTGAAACCAGGGCACCTGGGTGGCTCAGTCGGTTGAGCATCCGACTCTTGACTTCAGCTCAGGTCACTATCTCACAGTTTGTGAATTCAAGCCCCATATCAGGCTCTCCACTGTCAGTGCAGAGCCTGCTTGGGATTCTCTCTCTCCCTTCCCCCACTCGCTTGTGCTCTCTCTCTAAATAAACTTAAATTTTTTTCTTGAAACCATAGATGTTAAAAATATTTATCAGTATGATAGCAACATGATTTAAATTTTGTCAGACTTAGGAAATAATAAGTTAGTGCTCTAAACTATTCCTATGAACCACATGAGTCAGGTTATAGAGAAATCACCTTCTTAACAATGGCTTTTTGATATGGTCTGCTGAAAATAGATGGTAAATGCAAAGCTGTCTTTTTATAAAGATGGCACTCAGAAGGTTATGTGGAAGTCAATCTAGATACCCTTCATGGCACATCCTTTGGTGTCCTTTAGAGAAACTTTACCGTAGATGTGGAACCTCCACTAGCAATTCTGAAGAATCCAGTAAATGTCTAAAAGTTAGAAATTTTTCTGTATCCATACAATATACATAAGAGGTAATATTATTTGTACAGGTACAAATGATTTGAAAAATCACTATAGGTTCTGTGCTCTTAACTTACTTGATAAATAAGTTACTTGATACTTACTTGATAAAGTAAGTCATACGAATTTTCCCAAACCACAAAATTATATAATACTAATGGACCAAATAGTATGAAATGACCAGAAAGCATGGATTTATGTCATAATAGATATCCAACTTCCAATCAAAAAGAGAATTTGGTTCTGGAGAAAATCAGACTCACTCTTTTATCAAATACTTTGTCATATAACTGGATTAGAAAAATATTCAGTGCCCTGCTCACCTAGAAAAAATTACATATAAAAACTAATCTAGAAAATCCAAAGGAGGATGAAAGAAATTTCCTTATTAACAATTAACAAAAGAGTGGTTCTGACTCATAATCCGATTTTCATGTTGATTTTTATAAGCCTGGAGGAGACAGGCACCTCTGGTACTTCAGATTCTCCCATCCCTGGAAGACCAACTATTTCAGTGTGCAAAGGAAACACACTGGCACAGCCACATAACTCCAAACCCATACTAAAGTGAGTTGGTTATAAAGCAAGCATAAAGGTGTATGTATGTATGTATATGTAGAGAAAGAGAAAGAGAGACAGACACGGGAGGAGAGAGGGAGAGAGACTCTGAGTATATAAAATACAAAATATATATGTAAACAGATTTTTAAATTTACCTTTCTGAGAAGATTCCATTCTGAAAAGATGCAGTGTAAGTCTTTCTTTTGTCCACAGGCATGACGTCAACATAACCACCATGATTTCGAACCACCCCAGCATGTACTGCTGCTCTGCAGATACTGGACAGCTGAGGCAACAAGGAAAAACCCACCGTTATTAGCAAATTCCTGCTGAACTTGTCCAGTCTACTCTTCTGTTGGACCAAAGTCACTGGTACCTGTCTCTATACAGATAGTCAGCAGTTACAGGTTGATGTTCTGTGCATAAAGGAATGTTGCAAAAGTCACAGAGTTAAAGCCAATTCTGAGCAAGTCTGAAAGCAGATCTCAAGGGTGGCCACAATGGTAAACTCCCATCACCGTTTCATCTAACAAACACTTGCCTTTCCAAACATCAGGCTTTTTCTATAGTGGAAGTAAGTAATCAGATACAAATTTGCTCTTTTTATCTCTTTTTTAAATGTTTATTTTTGAGAGAGAGAGAGAGAGAGAGAGAGAGAGAGAGCGATCATGAGCAGGGAGGGGTAGAGAAAGAGGGAGACACAGAATCCAAAGCAGGCTCCAGGCTCTGAGCTGTCAGCACAGAGCCCAACATGGGCTCAAACTCATGAACTGTGAGACCATGACCTGAGCCAAAGTTGGAAGCTTGACCAACAGACCTACCCAGGCATCCCTGCTCCTTTTAACGCTTAAATGTTAGCTTTTGCTAGTCACTCTGACCAAATGTTAACAGGTTACATTATCTGTACTTGGTTTATGTTCATTTTTGTCTTATTAACAGATAATAGTTCCGTATACCTTTACGGTTCCTTTTCCAAAATACAGGTGTGTATTAAATGGGGAGTTTTCTTCTATTAAATAATATAGCCTACACAGAGAAAATTTAACCATGAAGCAAAATATAAAGAACAATCACAGCTTCCAACCTATATCTGCAATGTCTATCACCTTGGTTTGAATGGTCTGACATGAGGCACTATGTTTACATTGTACCAGTTATACCTTCTTAATTGAACTGGAGTTCTACAGAAGAGAAAATTATTGTTTCAGGTCCATGTTTTTAAAACCATTACCTACGGACTTCTAAAAGTTGACTTTTTTTTTTTTTTTTATTTTGCCCCATTCAAGACTTCTCCAGATTTTAACATTTGCTTTAATCCTAATGTTCTACCAAAATTTGTCAATAGCTGAATACAGCCTGAGGAAATCCCACAAAATGAAACACTTGAACTGTTTCTGTATGAAACAATCCCCCATCATATCCCAGGGGTCTTTTCTGATCATACTAGTGTGTTCTATTTTTCTCTCTATGCACATGTGAGTGACTTAATGTGCTTTTTTAAGTTCACATAAGCATGTGCATCTTACATGACCTTGCTTTATTACTGTGCTCTGAACTTTGTGGCATCAGTCAGAACTTATTAGATCAGAGAGCCTGAATGCCAAGCTGTTTAATCCTTTTCATGCTTTTGCTATATCAAAAAATACCATATATCTAAAACCTCGTATCGTTACTCCGAAGAGGCATTTTATTTACAGTTTAAAGTTCCTCACTGATTTAATATTTGTATCCAATATGGTTCATAACAGATGAAATTAAAAATAATTCTGTACACATTTCAGTATTTATCTTGCTCTGTTAAAAGAATATTATCAGCATTTTCCCCAAGGCATAAAAGTGCTTACATATAACATTCACTAAATCCAAGCACTTAATATGTTTTGAAACTATTGTTTTGCCCATAACTACGCAGTCAGCAGGCATTCCTATTTGAGTTCAAAGGTCAGAAGAGATTTTCTTTTTATACCCATACTTTGTAAGAATTAACATATCACGAAAAAAAGAATTTATCTGTGAAAACAGTGGAACACTTTTAATGAATGCAGAAATTAACTTTACTTGTAACAAATGAGAAAAATTCAAAGCAATAAAATGTACAAGTAGTAACGGAAAGAAACAGAGAGAGAAAGGTGGAGGGTTGAGGCAGAGAGAAGATATTTTTCCATATCTTGTATTTAAAGAAATAATATATTTTGTGTGGGGGGGGGGGAGGGGGAGTTTGGTAGTTAATGCTTGAATCTCTGAATCTGCACTGACCACATAGATAGTAGTCCTTGCACTTCCAATTAACTCTTAAAATGATTTATACAATCATTTCCTATACATAATTGCCTATGCAGTCCAATAAGGTAGGAAGATAAAATGATCTCAAGACACAAAGTCTAACAAAACCTAAACTAGAAAAATAGACGGCCTATAGGTATAAGAGGGTATAGGATATTATGAAAGATTTTCACCGGGCATGATTAAAATTTAAAGTTTGGTGCTTAAAGGGACAATCTAAAAAGAATAACTTCTGAAATCTTTGAAGATTCTAGATAGGCTTATTCATGTACATTTATGGATTTATTTCTTCAACAAATATTTATGTGCAAGGTATTTGCTAAATTTCTGATGTCACTGTGTGCACTAAGTTTTGTTAAGGCAGGATATAATTCTGTCTTGTTCACAGGTTGGCATACATCAAACTGTTAATAAAAAATGACGCTCCAATTGCCTGGCTGTTGCCCTCATGGAACTTCAAAATAATAAAAGAGATAGAGAAACAGTCATAACACTAACAGAATCAGGTAAGTGCTAAAAGTAAAAAAAAAATAAAGTTCTAGGGGTTGAAAGAAGGGCTATGTAATACATGTAGTAGGAGATCCAGCAAAACACTCCACAGAGAAAGTGGCAATAAATTAGGACGTGAAGAATGACCATGATTTTAACAGACAGGAAGATAAGTAAAGCATGAGGACTAATAAATTATTATACCAGCATGACCTTTTAAGCTGCAAATAAGTACAGGGCAAAGCTGAAGCCTGGGAGGGACTCAGATGTGGAGAACAATTGCAAAGGTAAAGCTGAATGAAAACAAACCCTGGACTTCAATGAACTCACCAACAGAAATAAGGTGGTAAATACTATTTCAGGTCTCTTTTTACAAACCTATTTCCATGGTATTCTATTGAATATGTGCTTCAAGAGTATATTTCCTGAATTTGTTTTTGCAACTCTCTGGCTTAGAAATTTGTAACGGTTTCTAAATGTCTGCCACATAAAATCAAACTCATCAACATGCATTCAGACTCTCCATTTACATGTTTCAAGAGCTGAATACCCCACCCCTCACACAAAATTGGCTGCAACCCTTTTAGATTCAATGCTCACCTGTTCAAAGATAAGCAAACCTATGTGTTATGCATACATCTCGCTTGCTGTCATCTCCCCGTTTTTGTAAATGTTGTTCATCCCACCTAGAATGTGTCCCTAATCCAATTCCCCAACCCACACTTGAAACCTGGCTCAAAAAGCACTTGTCCATACCAAAGGCCTCCCAGCTAAGAGTCCTTGTCCAACCCAGTAATGTTGTCCATTATAACATCCCCTCAAGTGCTTTCTTTTCATATGTATTTTAACATATTATCTGTTCTTGATTTTATGGTGCTCTTTAAATCTTGCCATTTGCAACAATATGGACGGAGCTAGAGTGTATTATGCTAAGCGAAGTAAGTCAATCAGAGAAAGACAAATACCATATGATTTCACTCATATATGGAATTTAAGAAACGAAACACATGAATATATGGGAAGGGGTAAAAAAGAGGAGAGAGGGAAACAAACCACCAGAGACTCAATGACAGAAAACAAATTGTGCGTTGATGGAGGGAGGTGGGTGGGGGATGGGCAAGATGGGTGATGGATACTAAGGAGGGCACTTTTTGTGATGAGCACTGGGTGTTGTATGTAAGTGATGAATCACTGAATTCTACTGAAACTAATATTACACTGTATGTTAACTAAAATTTAAATTTAAAAAACTGGTAAAAAAAAGTAAAAATTTTTAAAAGAAAATAAAAACATGTTCCCTTGGCAGTGTAAGATATTGTTCATACATTTGACAATCTATTAATTATCAAGTTTACACTACAAATACTGAAGAACCAAAAGGAAGATTTAAAAAAACAAAATGAGGGGCACTTGGGTGGCTCAGTCGGCTAAGTGTCTGACTCTTGATCTTGGCTCAGGTCATGATGTGGTTCCCGAGATAGAGCCCCATGTGCTAACACTGTGGAGTCTACTTGGGTCTCTCTCTCCCTCTCTCTGTCCCTCCTCTGCTCGCTCTCTCTTTCAGAATAAATAAACTTCAAAAAATAAAAAATAATAAAAATACAAAATGAATTTTCCTTCAGAAGGATGCCTCTGGTCTATTTCAAAAGTGTCTGATATAACATATATGGGCAGGACATAAAAAAATTTTGGTAAAAATAAATTATTATGCACTCATATTTGTATAAGAATAGTTGTTTTTCAGTGTTATTATTGATTAGCTTCTCTGAGAATATGTATACCAACACAGAATCTGTTTCCTTTTTCTATATATAAATGTATATACATACATTTAAATATTGTGTAAACACATATATACATGAATACTGAGAGCTGCATAAATTAAGATACTTACATCAGAATAAACTCGAGTTCCAATTACACGAGCATAATGTGGATTTGCCTGCATACAGTTACGAGGACAGTAGACTCTGAAAAAAATATATATATATATATACAAATATTAAGTAGCGGGTTTCTTTAGCCATTCTTACTCATAAGACCACAGACATGCGTACACAAATGTTAACAGCATTCTCACCCTATTCATTTTTTTTTTTTCCTAAAATAGGTCAATTGTAGAAGCCAGGCAGTAGATGCAATTGCTTCTGCTTAATTTACCCACTTCCAGCTTTTGGCACAAATGTGTTTCTTTTATTTTCTAACTTAACCAGGAAGCTTTCTAATTTAGGGGTTAAGCAGAAAGACACATCAGGTTGTATCTCTCAGTATCTGGGAACTGTACCCAATGTTTCTGTAGAATTTAATAAACAGCTAACTAGAAAAACTGACTCATTGTCTGACTCACACATCTAGCTTCTTTCTTCTATGTTCACATCTTTGGTACATCCTTCAATTCCATGGTTTTAATTATGATTATAAGTTACTGATTTCCAAATATGTATCCCCAGTTGAGACCTCCTAGTTCCAAATTTGTGTCCTATTGTTTATTCAATATCTCCACTAAAATCTAATAACAATTTCAAACTAAGGGTGTTTACAACCAAATTCCTAATCTTTTCCTCCAGTCCCCATATCTGTTCCTTATGTAGGCTTCATACAATAAATGGCAACTCCATTATTTCAGATCCTCAGGCCAAAAACTTTATTCTAGCTTCAATCCCTCTCTTTATCTCACACCTTACATTCAGTCCGCCAGCAATTTCTATTGGTCATCCATGAAATAAAATCAGAGCATCCCTAAACACCTCAGTTACTATAGCTCCATACTTTATCATCTGGTGTCTAGCTTACTGCTATAGGCTTTCCTACGATCTCCCTGCTTCCAACCCTGCCCCTTCCAGTGTTGGTTTTTTTCCCACTTGAATTAAAGCACACAAGACCAATCATATCATTCTTCTGCTCCAAATACTCTAGTGGCTTTCCATCTCATTCAGAATAAATGAAAAAAATCCTTACAATGGCCAATAAGTCCTGCATATCCTGTCCCCCCATTATCTTTCTGACTCCATATCCTCCTCCTCTTCCACTTCTTCCCCCAGATTCAGTCATATTGGCCTGTCACTTCTCAAACATACAAAAATAGGCTCTTCCTCAGGGCCTTTGCACTTATCTTTCTCTGAGCATGGAATATTCTTTCTCCAGATATCCTATTGCCTTACTGATATCTGATTGGCTTAGCTCATTTAAATAACATTTCCAAGGGACACGTGGGTGGCTCAGTCGATGAAATGTCCGACTTTGGCTGCTCAGGTCATGATCTCAAGGCTCATGAGTTCGAGCTCTGTGTCACACTTACTGCTGTCAGCTTGGAGCCTGGAGCCTGCTTCAGATTCTGTGTCTCCCTCTCTCTCTGCCCCTCCTCCACTCATGCTCTATCTCTCTCTCACTTAAAAATAAATAAACATTAAAAAAATTTTTAAATAAAAAATAAACAACATTTCCAAAAGCTTTTTATTTCCACATAGGATCCAATTATCACTGTTCAATCAATCACATGATTAAAAACTCCACTCTGAGAGTTTAAGAAACTATCAAGTGGCACTTTTTTTTTTTTAAATCAATGGGCTCTTTGATTCACACACACACACACACACACGTGCGCGCGCGCGCACGCACACACACACGCACACACACAAAAAGATTTGATTCACACACACACACATAAAAGGACATTAAAAACTACATCTGGAAAAAAGGGAATTCATTTCAGTAAATAAATCAGAGTCTGAACAAAATGATTACATGAAAATCACTGTCTGATGAAGGAATCAATGATTTTACCAAAAGTATTCTAAACTCTTTTTTTAATGTTTGTTGATTTTTGAGAGAGTGAGACAGATTGTGAGCAGTGGAGGGGCAGAGAAAGAGAGACACAGAATCCAAAGCAGGCTCCAGGCTCTGAGTTGTCAGCAAAGAGTCTGACAGGGGGCTCAAACCCACAAACCGTGAATTCATGACCTGACTTGAAGTCAGAGGCTCAACCCACTGAGTCAGTCAGGGGCCCCTTCCCCAAAGTATTCTAAAAATACTTCAATTGCAACTACCTTTACCAACTGGAGCAACTCCTTCCTAAGATAGCTTTTAAGAAATAGCTGCATTTCTTATTTCTAAAATCTGTATAATACTGTTTATTTTAGAGGATATATGCTTCTTATAGCATCTAAACCAGAAGCATTTAAATATAAATAAATGAGTTTTATAACTTTAAAGAGTTGATTTTTATAAAAGATGCTGTTGGGGGTTTCTATAGGAGGAAAGTTGTCCCCATTGAATGTGAAATTTTCTATGTGTGTTTGAGAACAGTTGGGCATTCACTGCCCATCCTATGGTAGTAATAGGTGCTCAGCCCTTAGGATCATACTGTGCTGGCTCTACCTTGACCATATTTGGCACTTAGTTTGTGGAAGGCCAAGGTGAGTAGCTCCAAACTGAGATAGTTTCTACTTAGGCAAGTTCAGATCAAAGATAGACTGAAGGAGGTTTTTACTTGATTGTGTTCTAATCTCTGGTTATAACACCTTGTTATGTGTTACTAAGAATGTAGACAGTGACCTGGTAAACATTCTTTTATATACAATTTACTTATAGGCATTGAATAAAAATGTATCAACATTTTAGTGATACCTGCTTTTACATTTTGGACATTCAATAGGCTTCAAAGCTCTAATTATTTATAGATACATGTTAAGCATGATATGATTTCTGCCCTCCCCCTCCATGTGTCATCCCCGGGCCAGAAAAAAAGATTTCTAATAACACACACAAACACAAGATACTTATAAGGTTATGGTACTGAATCATAGAGATTGCTTATTTGGGTGTATTCTATCAGCTATGGAACCTCTCAAGGACACAACTATACAGGTAAATATTGTTTCTTCATGCTCATCTTGAGTTAATTTCCTTTCGTTTATTTGCCCTGGGTATTTTCTCCCCAAAAGATTTATGTCTCAACTTATTTAAGTTATATGAAATTCTGAAACAGATGTACCAACCACATGGTTCCCTAAAAGTTATAAACTGTCATATAAATAATGTGTTATAACATAATTTATGAAACTATTAAAATTTTTATATGAGAAAAGACAACCCTTTGTTTCAGTAGTCTCTAAAAGGAAACAGAAGGGTGAATTTCCAGACTACGTAAGGTCAAAATTATGTATAAATCATTACTTCTACCAATTTGTTACGTTGGTAGCAGTAGAAGATAAAATTTAACTAGAAGAATTTTTCTTTTGGGGCAATATTTCCCTTTCTGGAATACCCAAAGAAACAGGAAAAATGCATTAACAGTCTACTTGAGTGATTTTCTGTTCATTTTGGAACAATATTACTATAAATTTATGCCACAGACATTAAAATTGCCATTTACTTAGCATCTACTAGAGGAAGGCTTTATGCTGGAATACTCTATTGGGATTATCCTTACTATTTCGTCCTCATAGCCTAGTCACATGGCTGAGAGGACCTAGCATTATACTGTACATAGTTGGTATTTCATAAATATTAATGGATAATTCTAAATTATTTATGAGAGATGGAGACAGAATGAGTGGAGAAGGGGCAGAGAGTGAGGTAGACACAGTATCTGAAGGAGGCTCCAGGCTCTGAGCTGTCAGCACAGAGCTTGACACGGCACTTGAACTCACAAACCATGAGATCATGGTTGGACGCTTAACCAACTGAACCACATAGGTGCCCCAAGAAGTACCCACTTCTTACATCATCACAGTCTTTTATTGCCTTGTGAACAACCAATATTATTCTTTAAGTAAAACATTACCTTAGTTTTAAAAGGCTAAGTGAAGGGGTGCCTTAGGTGGTTCAGTCGGTTACGCGTCCGACTTCAGCTCAGGTCATGATCTCGCAGCTCGTCAGTTCGAGCCCCACATCAGGCTCTGTGCTGACAGCTCAGAGACTGGAGTCTGCTTCAGATTCTGTGTCTCCTTCTCTTTCTGCCCCTCCCCCACTCATGCTCTCAAAAATAAATAAACATTAAAAAATTTTTTTAGGGGCGCCTGGGTGGCTCAGTCAGTTAAGTGGCCGACTTTGGCCCAGGTCATGATCTCGCGGTTCGTGAGTTCGAGCCCCGCGTCGGGCTCCGTGCTGACAGCTCAGAGCCTGGAGCCTGTTTCCGATTCTGTGTCTCCCTCTCTCTGACCCTCCCCCGTTCATGCTTTGTCTCTCTCTCTGTCTCAAAAATAAATAAACGCTAAAAAAAATAATAAAAAATAATAAAAAAATAATAAAAAAAATAATAAAAAAATAAAAATTTTTTTTTAAATAAAAGGCTAAGCGATGAAGCTTTTCCAAAATAAACTTTTCCATAAAAAGTGAGCTCCTTCAGTTTTTAGTAACTACAGTTTATCAATTATAATTCTATCCCAAATCTCAGTATTGCTTCTTGGAATTAATATGTGATTTCCTTGTATTAATGGAAGAAATGTGGATAGAAATAAGAGTGGATATGAAAAGACCTTCTTCATTTTTCCTATGTACGGTTATGACTTAGAGCCATAATACTTCTAACAATTTTCACCTTAGCGTGGTCAAGATAAATGAAGCACTCTTTTTTTTCTAATGTTTATTTTTGAGAGAGAACGAGAGAGGCAGAGTGCAAGCGGGGGAGGGGCAGAGAGAGAGACAGAAACACAGAATTCAAAGCAGGCTCCAGGCTTGAGCACAGAGCCCAATGTGGGGCTCGAACTCACAAACCGTGAGATCATGACCCGAGCTGAAGTCAGACGCTTAACCGACTGAGCCACCCAGGCGCCCCAGAAGCACTCTTTCATTAGTGTGTAGTAGATAAACTCCATTATAATTTTTTTTTCAACGTTTATTTATTTTTGGGACAGAGAGAGACAGAGCATGAACGGGGGAGGGGCAGAGAGAGAGGGAGACACAGAATCGGAAACAGGCTCCAGGCTCTGAGCCATCAGCCCAGAGTCCGACGTGGGGCTCAAACTCACGGACTGCGAGATCGTGACCTGGCTGAAGTCGGACGCTCAACCGACTGCGCCACCCAGGCGCCCCTCCATTATAATTTTTAAAAAGACAGCATACAAAACAAAAATAAAAGAAAGGCAGAAGATGGGCTTTTTGACATACCAATCTCAATTAGATTTATCTAATTTAGGAAGTGGATGGAAATACTTAAAAATATGTGTGTCATTATAGTTTCAGTGGTAATGACTTGTTGCAGACTGAATGTTTGTGTCCCCCCAGATTCATATGTTGAAGCCCAACTCCCATTGTGATGGTATTTGGAGATGGGCCTTTATGGAGTTAATTAAGGTTAAATGAGATCATCAGGGTTGGGCCTTGATCCCAAGAAAGGAGAGTCTCTCCTCTCTCTCTCTTTCTGTCTCTCTCAACCTACCTCCCCTGCCTTGTGAGGACACAAAGAGAAGGTACCATCTGGCAACAAGGAGAGAGGCTTCAGAAGAAACCAAAACTGCCAACACCTTGATCTCGTCTCCAGCTTCCAGAATTACATGAAAATAAATTTCTATTTTTTACACCTTCCCCCTCCCCCTCCCCCCCAGTCTATGGTATCTTGTTACAGCAGCGTGGGCAGACTAAGATATGTGAACATACAGGGGCGCCTGGGCGGCGCAGTCGGTTAAGCGTCCGACTTCAGCCAGGTCACGATCTCGCGGTCCATGAGTTCGAGCCCCGCGTCGGGCTCTGGGCTGATGGCTCGGAGCCTGGAGCCTGTTTCCGATTCTGTGTCTCCCTCTCTCTCTGCCCCTCCCCCGTTCGTGCTCTGTCTCTCTCTGTCCCAAAAATAAATCAACGTTGAAAAAAAATTAAAAAAAAAAAAAAAAGATATGTGAACATACAGAATACACGCACAGCCCTGGTATTATGGAACAGACAAAAGCACTCTGGCGTTTGGAGAAAGCACACTAGGAGTGTCTGGAGAGCAGGGAGTTCGTGATGAACCATGCTCCCTTTGGCTTCGCAGTTCAAGACCACAATTATAAATGGATAATTCTATCCATTCACAAGACCATACACCCCTCAAATCCTGGAGACAGCAGAAGTCCAGGCAAAAACAGTTATCACAGAGTAAAAGCCCAATCCACGTATGTTCACTGGTCAAGAATAATGAGACAATTTAGAACACATTACCTTGGGCAATGTGAAGCAGGCTTATGAAAGGGACAGAGCTGTTCCACAGTTGTTTCACAAGTGACAGCCTGAACTGAAGAATTAAAACACAAGACAATAAGCAACTCTTTGGCAATAATAACATGCAACAGGGTGGTAAGAAAATAAGGTTTAAAAAAGTGCTAACCTGTCACTTTAGAGACTGTGAAGGAATTAGCAGACTGATATTTGCTGAAAATAAGAACATAAAAATGTCAATCATTTTTTAGATGCATCATCATCAACATAATTTCTGGTATTTTTTCGGTCTGTGTATACTTTGTTTCTTCTTAAACATTCTTACTTAAATATCTAAATAAGCTGTAGTATAAGAATACATCGTCTATTTTATGTTAAGTCCATATTAACTTCAAGTATGAACCAAATCAATATGAACCAAATTAATCATTCTTGATATTAGAGGAGGATCTCTTCTCATGACTAATCTCAAAAACATATAGATAATAGCATAAAGCCACATAGATTTATATCTACATATTTGTTTCCTATTAAAATTAAAACTCTAACTATACTAATTCCCTGTCACCATAGAACAGAACTATTTAAACTCTCACAATGGTAAATACAAAGTAGCATTATAAGAAGACTTTTAGATCATAAGTACCTAAAAGGAATGTGTGTTATTCATTTTTTTGTTCCCCCAGTACCTAGTAAAATGTCAACGATGAATGAATTCCTCCTTATTGTATGCATCATTAAAAAGCAGGATAGAAGAATAGGTATTCCATTATATGTCAAAATTTTTAATTGGCTTAATTATACCCAGAGTTTCAGAAAAATATCTACTACAAAAGATAAAGCTTATTTGTGATAGTATTTTAATAGGACACACCCTTCATGTTTCAAGTTTCTGTAATAAACAAAAATTAAGTTCAAACAAAAAAAAGTAAATAGGATCAATTTTCTTGAATCCAACACCCAATGTTTGGCTTACTGAAGCTCATAACTTTTGTTATTCATTGAAGGTAATTAATACATTTTACTGAATTAATAAGCCAATCAATAAATGCTTCTATACAGCTTTTGCTTAAGAGAGATTGCTAGACACTGAAAACCATCCATAAAGCCTTTGAACAAAATTATTTACATAGAATAACATTCCATCAAATTTTCAAGAGTTTTTAATAAATTCTTTCTTATCATTATGAATCCTCCACTGTGGAGTCACGCAATTGTATAGTTAACAAAGGAAAGAAACTATGTCATACATCCTAAGAAAAGGAATTCCATATGAGGTTCAAAGTTTATTTTTTACACAGAAGAAACACACTACAAAGTTATTTCAAAAGGCCACATTTTTCTAACTTGTATAGTTTATATCAAAATATGCAGTGCTCTAAAATAATATGTTTCATATATTTAATATGAGAAACATTTCAAAAGTTAATGCTTTTATGTTGAGTTCAATTACATTTAGATGGACAAAAGGTACATAGTATACATTTACATTTTAGAGAACTCTTCAAAATGCTCTTTTACCTACTAATATAGTTTATCTTATTAGCAAAGTTACTGTTGCACGAAATAATCCATTTTCCATAAACAGGGAAGGAAAGTACACAAAACAATTAGCCTTCTCTGAGCTATTTTATTTTATAGCTGAAAAATCTATTGCTTTACATTAGGGATAACTGTAAATCTATACATCCTCAATGAAACTCCAGAAAATGTGGAGCTTTATTTAGCATGTTCTTTAGAAGCAGAAAATGTTCAACGTTGAATTTAGATACTTTGGCTCCTTTTTGTCTTTGAAATTACACAGCTGAAGTGAGCTGAAATGACAATTACCAAACTTCTCTATAAATTCTTCTATGCTTTGTTCTAAAAGAATTTGTCAACTCATTATTAAGATTTAAAATCATCTCATCCAAAAGGTCATTTGGGTACTTACCCAATTGTCTGAACACCATTTCTATTGGATTTGATGAAATAATGTTTTCTTCCTTGTCTAGTGATATCCACCCAACCACCATCATTGTCTATTATGCCATAATGAATTGCGGCTCTACAAATGCTGGATTGCTTAGAGAAAAAGGAAGGGAGAAAAGAATATTAAAACACTAAGATTGCTACATAGGACATGACTAGCTATTACTTAAATGACTTTAAATTAAACAAACATATCTGAGCAAAATATCTATACTTCATATAAATCATTATGTTTGCATTAAAAAAATCAAACTTTATATAGAAAGATCCTGTTCCAAAATCATTATATTTATTATACTTACCATTTCATAATGTACACTGCCAATAACTTTGGCTTTACTATCCAAACAGCCAGCAGGGCATTCATATCTAGATGAAAGAAATCAGGAACAAAATTTAGTTTCTCTGAATGTTAGTGTGAAATAAAAATATTACTTGTATTTTGTCAGGTAATTTTGAAAATAAGGATAAACATTACCTATTGCAGGTTGTTCCCTTGCACTGATCTCTTAATCTTACTTCACAAGAAACAATTTGGGCTAAAAAGTAAAAAAAAAAAAAAAAAAAAAAAAAAAAGAAAAAGAAATATATATACCAAAATAATTTAGATAATGTATAAGTCACTACAATTCATCAAGCTTTTGCCACTCTAAAAATGTCCAAATTAACAAAATATAGTTGCATCTGTCATCAACATAAACTTTAACATTTTTGTAAATAATGCAGAGCTCTTACACATTTGCTGTGTGCTTATGACTTCATTTCTGTTACTATCATCTGCTCTTGTCTGAACGTGGGTGTCCCGGACTTGTGACTGCTGCCGTTCAATTTCATTTGTTTCTTCTTCTTGAGGAGGGTAATACCTGTCTGATCCTTCTGTTAGAGAGAATGGATGTAAGAAATATGATTCCACCTTAAATGTGCACAAATCATCACATAATGGTATACCTTTATATGCCTGTGTAACATTTAAAATTGGAAAAATCTGTAGTTTCTTGGCACAGATTTTGGCTTGAGGTGGTGATCTTATGTACTGCGCTGGAGTAAATAAAATACATGGATAAGCCTTTGAGCTCTTGATTCATTTATCCTTAATAAATGAAAAAAATCGGCTAATATTAAATGGAGTCATTTGTAAACTTTGATTTATACTTAAGAGTGGTATCAGTGATTGCCTTTCATAAGGCCACCATGAAGTCTATGCAGTGATCTGATGAAGTCAGGGCTTTTGTATGACATGAAATCATATTTTTAGGAGAATCACATTTAAAATTTCCAAAAGCGTCACATTTAAAATTCTCCCAATAGGAAATTTAGCTTAAAGAAGGACTGACATGCCCTTTTAATTTACTACAGTATCAGTTTCCACGGAAAGGTTTTTCTCTTTTATAAGGAAATTCAAAATGCAGAAATTTATGAGTTTAATTTTTTTCCAGGTTATTTATATCAAGGGCTTAACAGTGGCACAATTTGGAAAGGTGTGTTATTTTCATGCATGTCCAAGGACTCCGAATCTAGAAAAGGGAAGAAGTATGACTTCAGAGGAAAGTCAGTTTTAAGTAAAATAGTGGCCACTGGTGAAGGGGCAAGTAAGTCGGAGGTTTAGGGATGGCCAAAAATGGAAAACAGACTCACACACAATGAAAAATGCTTCCAGGAATGCAAAATGGCTCATATAACAGTGAAATACTATACTGTTACTTCTTGTCTGCTCATTATACTAATGAGCACTCAGTCATCAAGGGGAAAAAAAGGCACATCTCTTTATGAATACTGAAAAAGAGCTGCATTTATTCATGTTTTCTAAAACACTTATTCTACATTAATCTTCATTTGGTCATCAGGAAGAAAAAAGTACAAGGGAGTAGAAATGTTCACTCAGATGCCCAACAAGAGTGGAAGTTTTACAAAGCTTTATCATCTAAGTTTGCTCTTCATGTGCTGTAAACAGGACACTGTATTTATATGCACATTTTAGGACATTAAATGCATTTCAGAGCACTACTTTTACAATAGTTTTACAATACTATTTTATCTTTTTTATTTGTCATGTTGGCCATGAGAGATTATATACTCTGTAGCAAGAAGCAGAGAGTTAGTGTAATTCATTGACCATCATTCAGTAACATTCATGGATAGGTATATGGGCAAAAACTTTTAGAGTGTTAAAAATAGATTAGATTGCTAAATCCTTCAAAAATGAAGACACTTGTGAAAACAACTCTAGTCAATAATATATCAAGATCGCTTTTAAAAATGCAAATATACTTGTCACTCTAGGATAATCTCAAAGTAGAATTAGAAGTGGTTATGTGGAATAATGATGAAACTTTCTTTTAAATACAAATTTGCTATAAGAGACATTCATATATTTTTAAAATATTTTTAATGGCTTCAGATATTTTAAGTAGAGTTCTGGAAACTTTGTAAGTAATAATTAAATATGCTTTTTGCCTTTCAAGTACAAATTAATGCAGATGTTGGATTAATTTATATTAAATATAAATATTTATATTTATATATTAATTGTAACAATATTATTATATATATTAATATATTAATAATATTAAATATACGAACTTATATTAAAATATAAATCAAACTGAATACTGTGACACAATAGCACATACCTTTGTAGCATAGATTTTCTCTGCAGCCTCCTCCAAAACTAGGTGGGCAGGCAGAACAGGGCCGTCCATGTTTATAGGGGGCGTGACCCCACCAGTTTCCCCTTAAAGAGAAGATCCACTCTAGTAAGAGGTAGTCTAATAACATAATTTATGAGACACTATAAAATATTACTATCTTCTAAATAACGACTTTGGTATGCATATTTAAATCATTTATATTTTTCATCGGAGTCCCTTTGGTTACTAGGTTTCTATGTAAACTGCTGCCTTATTATTTTGAAAATATTCTAAGTAATTGTTATGTACATTGTTAAAAATTACAAAATTAAACTTTTACAGAACACCGAACTCTATTATGGGATATTCATCTATATTCCATTCGTTTTAATAAACAGACTTGAGACTTAGATTTGACCCTAAGTACAGTTGTAATACTTTCAACATAATCATTCAATGGTCTTTACATAGGTGAAAATACATTTCTCAGTTAATCTATAGATGCTTTTCTCTAATAAATCCAAATTATTAAAAATACCTGTGGAATATAATAATATGTAAAACTGAAGTCATAAAAATATAATCTCTGTGTTGACAAAGATCATATTTTCAATTTTCATATTCCTTTTAAGGGCTGAGGTTATGCATCAGGAAACCATAATTGTTGCCATATTAAGTAAACTGAGTTAAAGCAATATACTCAACTATATATATATATGATAATACATATACACAAATTTACATATAAAAGTAATGTTTTGTCTACTTACTTTGGGGAATAGTTGCACACCAAGTAGACAGCTTTAGGCCATATTTGTCCCCAAATGTTCATGTTATGACACAAATTAATGGCACAGCCTATTCTGTTACTTGTTGCCCACACCACCTACATTAGAGAAAAGAAAATATATACACAATGGAATACTACTCAGCAATGAAAAAGAATGAAATCTTGCCATTTGCAACAATGTGGATGGAACTAGAGGATACTATGGTAAGCAAAGTAAGTGAGTCAGAGAAAGATATATGAGTTCACTCATCTGTGGAATTTGAGAAACTCAACACATGACCATAGGGGAAGGGGAAGGGGAAGGGGAAGGAAAATTAAGATAAAAACAGAAAGGGAGGCAAACCATAAGAGACTCAAATACAGAGAACAAACTGAGGGTTGCTTGGAGGGGCATTGGTGGCAGAGATGGGTTAAATGGGTGATGGGCATTAAACAGAGCACTTTTTGTGATGAGCACCAGGTGTTATATGTAAGAGATGAATCACTGGGTTCTACTCCTGAAGCCAAGACTACACTGTATGTTAACTTGAATTTAAATTAAAAAAAAAACAAAACAACAACAACAAAAAACCAAAAAGCTTGGAAAAAGTAGGCTGAGATGAAGACAACAATATATATCAGAGAGAAATGTATAAAACTGAACTTGAGAAATGAATCTTTATCATTTAAGATGAAATAAGGCAATGTCAAAAGGATATTTTTCCTGAGGCTTTGGGCAGGGTTTAATTCAATCTGAAGAAGAGTGCTATGAGTAAATAACTCTAACTATAAAAAGTAAGCATCTTCAAAATACACATTTACTAAATAGTTCAAAAGTTGCATCCTCACAAAGCTAAATGCTATGTTAATGTTTCCATGAAAAAGCTTACCTAACAAAGGAACAGAATTTCACATCTTAAGCTGTATTGGAACAAAAATTTATGGGTTCAATTTCTAATATAATGTGTATTTTTCACGGCACCACTGGTTATTATGGAATTCATCACTGATCTTAATCTTGTCACATGCAAAGGTAGACAGAACAATTTGCTTTATATTCACTAACAGTCAGCCATAAAAATGCTAGTAACTCAGGTCTGTGGTTTATCTAGTTGAATCCACCTTTCGTTGTTCAATTTAGAGGTTTAGAACTTATCCAATACAAAATGTGAACAATGAATAAAAAAAACAGGTAAATGCTGCACATAGGTCAATACTGAATGTCATGGTAAATAACCTATAGTTTTATTCTTTGGAAAATAAAAAATACTGAAGATGGTAAATTCCTCCTCGTTTGCATTTCCTGAGGCCAGACTAAACATGTTTTACATGTAAAATCATTGAAATAACATCTTTCTTTAGAATGTTTATTTTTGTGGGGGGGTGAGGGGCAGAGAGAGACGGGGGACACAGCATCAGAAGCAAGCTCTGCGTTGCCAGCAGCAAGACCTATGTGGGGCTCGAACTCACAAACCACAAGATCATGAGCTGAGTCGAAATTGGTCACTCAACAGACTGAACCACCCAGGTGTCCCAAGGTAATGTCTTTTTTTTAAACTGACTTTTGGACTTTTTCTAATAATTACTTTTATCTTTTATAGAAATTGATAAACCTATTCTACAGACATCAATATCTTTTTTCAATAACCATACCAAATTCACTAAGAAAGACATCCACGTTCAGTATGTAAATTCAGTTGTGTAAATTCTGCTGCAGTTACACAAACTCAACTTAGAAAAATGAGGCGTAATATACCCAAAACATACCTGTGTATAATGAGTACACACAGGTCCAGAACATCTGAATGGACAATACGGGTTGCATTCGTGTTCATACGGGTAGCTAAAGTCTCTCACTTCATCATACCATGCTTGTACATGAAATGTTGGGGGTCTATATCTATTTGAGAGAAAATAACCACAAAGAGTGAGTAAAATTGGAGAAAAAGTAAAATAAAATATTGCAAAATGTACTGATAAAGTCTGGTAGAGAGAGATTCTTGTGTAAGTTATTAATCTTAAGTACTATGCCCATTACGTTACCACTACATCAATGGTTTAAAACAAAAACTAAGTCTAACATATTGCTGGTTATTCTGCTATTACTTTTATTTTGTTGGTGTGATTATTTGCTTTCTTTTTAGGCTTTAAGCCTCAGAAAATTTCTCATTAATGAATTAATAAGTATTTCAATCACTTATGTTTTCAAAAACAAAAAAGTTACACTTGACATACCTTCCCCAGTGGGCTCCCAAATTCTGCCCAATTGATGGAAGTAGGCTTGCAGGTCCGTGTTCCCACAAACAACTTTCCGCCCAGGATTCTGCAGATCTTTCCAGCTCAACATCCCATGTCTATAGTTCAAAACAGAAACAAAATACAGAAACACACATATGATGTATAGGTAGAATTCAGGTTTTTCTTCAGGCTATAATGTGGTTCTATTCAGTTCTGTTTTTCCCCTTTTTACTACTTTGCAAGGTAAACATCTCAATCTGAGTTCTCACCATCTTCCACCTAGACTTTTACACAAGCTTCCTAACTAGTCTCCCTGCCTCCATCTCTTATCCCTACAATCTGCCCCACAAATTTTTAGAATTACGTAAGTGAGCACAAATATGCTTAACTGACTCTTCTATCTAAACACCTAGAACAAACTCCCATACACATAAAGTTCAAGATCCTTGGTCACACAGTTCCTTATAAAACATCCTGTTCTTCGCTCTTGCTGGCATTGTTTTCTGTTTAAAACATTCTTCTCCCAATTATTTGTCAGACTCTTATTCTTTCTTCATAATCCAGCTTTAGATAATAGTCTAGATACCTTTTCAATTTTCTCAGATGTAAGCTATTCTCTCCGTAGGGCTCTTAGAACTTTGTAATACTTCTTTGTTTAGCAGCTATTACAATGCAGTGTTAGTATCTGTCTATGTGTCTGTCTCTTTAACAAGACTATGAGTTGCTCAGAGGCAGTCATTTAACTCATGCCAGTTATCTTTAGCCTATTTTTTTGTGTTTTGTGTCTGTCATATAGACAAGGTGATTAATAAACGCTTATTGAGTACATGAATGATTAATGAATCTGATTCCTATAAAAATATATATGCATTTTTATATACAACATTCAATGAGAGTGATTAAACTGTACTTTTAAAATAATTTACATGGGGCGCCTGGGTGGCTCAGTCGGTTAAGCGGCTGACTTCAGCTCAGGTCATGACCTCACAGTTTGTGAGTTCGAGCCCTGCATCAGGCTCTGTGCTGACAGCCTGGAGCCTGCTTCAGATTCTGTGTCTCCCTCTCTCTCTATCCCTCCCCCGCTCACACTATGTTTCTCTCTCTCTCTCTCTCAAAAATAAACATTAAAAAATAAATAAATAAAGTAAAATAATTTACAAAGAAGTATTTAAAATTACAAAACTACTACTGAAACTATTTTCTATGTCCTAGGTTTAATATTCAATTAGCTAATTTGAAAAACCGGCAGTGTTTGGTAAATGTGAGGGTAGAAACAGAGCTGGGTTCAATCTTGGTAAAATAACAGAACTCTGGGCATGTTAAGAAGACTGAAAAATAGTTCTGGAACTGGAACATGAGGACACAACCTAAGGTGATAGCAATGAGACTGGAGAAGAGCAGACAGACTGAAATCATGTTGCAGAATTTAAATTCCTAGAGGTTGACAGATGACTAAAGGTAGGTGGTGAGGGAGGAAAAAAAGACGAAGACAATGACGGTTAACAAATAAGGAGAAAGAAAATAGAGAAGGAATAGATCATTGTCATGGAAATATGTCTAACGTATTTCAATGCAAATTTCTAGGGTGATATCTGTGATTCATGCAGTATGTATGCCAAGTAGAGTAGAAATACATGAATGAGGTTCTGGGAAAAGAAATTTGTGATGAAGACATGAATTCTGAATTATCACCCAAAGATGACTTTCTTCGGGAAGATGATACAGAATGAGAAGAGGAATGAAAAGAAAATTCTGGGGCTATCAAAATTGAAAGGGAGGGAAAAAAAACAATTAGTAACATAAATCAGGGAAAATGGGATCGAAAGGTTAAGGGAACACTGAAATAAGGTTAAGTTATACAAACAATGGGACAAGGATTGGAGAATTAGAGAGTGGGCAACAAAATCAAATGCCACGGAAAATTCCAGAAAGACAAGAGATGCTAAGTACTAATTCACGATCAAAAGCAATCGCAGAACAATGCTGGGGAGAAAATCAGAACACACAGGCACATATGCGACTGGAAGGAGAAAGTGGGGAAACCAAGTGTGGGTTACTCTGTTAATACTTTAGAAAGAAGAACAGAGATAGGCAGAAGTTAAAGAAAAGTAACATGCCAGTTCTCAGGGAGGATTTGTTTGATTGTCTTGATTTTTAAAGGATAGAAGAAACAGTCATGACTGCAGGCCAAAGGAACGCACACCAAGGGAAAAAGACACACACACACACACACACACACACACACACACACACACACACACAAGCCTTGAGGCCACTGTGATGATTTTAAAATATCTTCCCCACAAGTCCCACAAAGGTGGTATTGAATTTCCTCCTCTTCCCTTCAGTTTGAGCTGGATAGTGAGTGGCTCTCTTCTAACACACAGAACAAGACTGAGACTTCTCAGACTGGGTTAAGAAATGCAGCCTCTATCCAGTTCTCTTTTAAGACACACATCTTGACAGACTTGAGGCAACAATTAGAGTCTGGCTACCCTGAAGACCTAGCTGGCAAGATAATGTGGAGAGATCACACACAGACTGAGGGATGCAGGACGAGTTTCCATTGAGTTTTCCTCGCCCAGGCATGAGTCAGTTTGCAAGTTTAGGTCACTGCAAACAAACACGTAAGAGATCACAAATAGGAACTACTCAGCTGAGCCCTTAAGAGAGACCATAGGACCCTTCTTCAAGATCAAGCTACTCTTGTTTTATATCTGATTCTACAATCTCAGACGTCAGTTTTTCTGATGAAATTGAAGATGGATGCTTTTTTATAGAGGATAAACAACTAGCACCAGATTTACAAATATGTTATATTGCAAAAGTTTGTTTACTCTGTTGTATAGAAATTGAAATAAAATCTAAAACGTATCATTCAAATGCTTTAGGCTAGGCTTTCTTATTAGCAAAATGTGAAATAGAAGATAACTCAGGTTCTTTCAAGGACTAAAATTCAATTATTGAGTATACACTATGGATAAGCTATTTTTTTAAGGTATGGTAGGTTTTCTATATAATCCACTAAAAATAAGGGGGGGAAGCATATCAAATGAACTGTAATAATTCTAGAATAGGGACACATTATTTTAATATAAAAACAGAGGCAGAGGAACATACAACTAAAATTTCCTATTAATATTTAACAAATTAACTAGTGACAATTTTTAAAATAATTAAAGAATCTAGTCAAGCATAGGTGTTTACTAGGTAAAGTTCAATAATGAATATCAAGAAGACGCTTTAAAAAAATCTAATGAAAATATAGCTGTCCTGGAAGAAATATTATTGTGAAAACAGCATACAATGTTTATTTTTATGCCACAACATTATATTACATGTTTTACGACCACCAATAATTCATACCCATCCCGTTTAAATGTAAGTTAGTCTTTACACACTTCTATTTAAATTCAGGTTTGTAAATAAAATCAAGATGTCCTGACAGATGTTTTTTTCCCCCCTCTGAACTATTAACCCAGCACTAATTTAAACCCAAACCACACTTAAAATTACCATTTCTTTAAAAAATGGGTACTTGAGGTGTGTAGAAATGAAAACCAGTCTATTTTCCAATTACATCTGAAAGCTGCTTCTTCTTAGAGCACAGTGAAGTGTTCAATGAAGTTTTAGTACTAAAAGAAACATTTAGAATACTAGTGAATTCTTTGTCTCCAGTGATATTTTTAAAGCTGGTTTAACATGGAGATTTTATCATTTCCTCTTGTGTATATGTGTGCTTATATGAGAAATCCTAAATGTTAACAAAGGACTTCCAAAAGTAAACCTAGAAATACAAAGCAATTTTAGTACTGAAATATCATACTGGTAGAAATTGGAAATGTAGTATATAGTTATCTAGACATGTACATAAAATTCCACTATTATATTATCTTCAGTGAAACATGAGTGAACATATACAATTCATATTCTTAGCAAAATACCTGCTCTCCTACAATAATAGATAATGATAGCTAGAAATCACACAGGAATGTAGTTTTAACAGAGTTAATACTAGGTTACAGTGATAATATTAGTGATATTACTTTTCCTTTCTGTTTGAAACTCAGAATAGTTTTGTCTCTTGAAAACGATTAAGTATTTTCAAATATATCTTCTTGACCACAGTAAATTTTCAGCTCTTTCCAGATAAACATAATTTGAAAATTCATGTCCTGGAAATTGTTTAATCTTTATAGCTTCAAAATTATGATTATAATACATCAAATGAATTAAAGGCCAAAGTTAGTCATTAAGACTTTTCCTGAAGATAAGCATTTTCTTATAATTGAACCTTCAAAACGGTTATTTAAAAAGCTCAAATAAAAGGTAGGCTATTTTTCAAATAAAAATCAAACAATTTCCCACAGAGTAATGTTAAAGGATTTATTAATCATTTTCACTTTAGACTGTATTAAAGAACATGGAGTAAAATTTTGTGAGATTATCTGTCTGATGAAAATTTAAGTAGGACTCTACATAAATTACCCAAAGATCAGTGAGAGGGGTGGACACAATGGGCATCAATCAGCCCACATAATTACTGGTATACACTTATTAATAAAGGTATCATGATAATTAGTCTACCAAAGAGAATACACTAGGTGACACTGAAGTACTTTATTTTACAGAGTTGGATTCACCACTAAAGAAAATATGTAAATGAGTAAATAAAGACATTTCAATAGGAAATTGACCAATTTTAAACAGTCTGACGCATTTAAATGCACACAGAAATAATCTGTTGGATAGAAACTCTCATATAATTTCAGAATTGTTATATGTCATGCTAAGCAGGGAGAAATAGGATTGCAAGATTTCCTACCATTTCACAAAACTCCACCTAAGTGGATGAAGCTACGATAGGTCTTTTCCAAGACCTGTTGAGAAAAATGTCTTTAAATAGTGAAAGTAAACTTTTTCCAAAACAACTGGAAAATATAATTAATGTTGTAATTAATTATACAACAAATCAAAAGAGTATCTAATACAGAAATAATGTTCCAACTCATTATACCTTTTTGACAAATTGATATTTTTAATGGATTTCCAAGATAAATGCAAAAGACAAAATTGGTCTTTGACTATCACACTATTAGGTAGCCTAATCAAATGCAAACATCAGTCCATGATACAATTGGCAATTTAATACGGACTTTTAAAATATGCATTGCTTTTGGGGCGCCTGGGTGGCGCAGTCGGTTAAGCGTCCGACTTCAGCCAGGTCACGATCTCGCGATCCGTGAGTTCGAGCCCCGCGTCGGGCTCTGGGCTGATGGCTCAGAGCCTGGAGCCTGTTTCCGATTCTGTGTCTCCCTCTCTCTCTGCCCCTCGCCCGTTCATGCTCTGTCTCTCTCTGTCCCAAAAATAAATAAACGTTGAAAAAAAAATTAAAAAAAAAATATGCATTGCTTTTGACAAAGTAATAACGTTATGAACACACAGTGGTGTTGAAAAGGCAATTATGTTGGAAGTCCAGACTAGGCTAGAAGTTCTGGTTTACTTCCCACCACTGAAAACTATAAATAGCAGGATAAAATTATTTTTAAAAACTATCTTAGCATTTGAAATAAATTTTGACAAAAAAGAATTTCACAATCATTCTTGTTTTGAGACATATACATCTGCATATTTAACTCAGAATACCACCCTTATATCTCCAGGCCTACCTCATTTCTGAGCAGTCAATATTTGTCAGAAGTAATGACAGCACACTAGCTTTCAATTGTATTAAAAACACTCTTTCCCTAGTGCTAGTCTTCTGGATACATGCAAGTAAGGTCATTAGTGATAAATTTTTCTTTCGTTTCTTTGTATAGAGTAAAAATAAGCTTGCACTTGTTCAAAGTATTTCAATGGGTAATTAAAACACATGATACACCCTGGAAGAGTTTTCTTTCCTGTTTAAATTATGTACTTTCAAACTTATCTCTTGATTATGTCAAGTTTGCCTTCTGTTTCCTTATCTATAAAAATAGGAAGCTGATATAAGTCTCTTCAATTGCTTTCAGCTTTAAAATTCTATTATTCTGCACTTATTGTCCCTTATAGAATGCTCTGTATTGTTTATAAAACCTCGTAAAAACGTACAAACTGTAAAAGTCTGTAAAACTTCTGATGACAATTAAGGGCATTTCTAACTAAGAAGCAAAAGCTGTTTTGTGATTAAAAGCTGTTTTGTGATGAGCAGAAGACTAGAATGGACATTTTTTCCCCAAAGAAGACATACAGATGAGCAACAGGAACATGAAAAAGGCTCAACATCACTAACTATCAGGGAATACAAGTCAAAACAATGAGATACTACCTCACCAATCAGAATGGTTAGAATAAAAAATATAAAAAAAAACAAACAAGAAATAACAAGTATTAGGCTGTGGAAAAAAAGGAACCCTCTTGCACTGTTAATGGGAATACAAATTGGTGCAGCCACTGTGGAAAACAATAACGAGTTTCCTCAAAAAATAAAAATAGAAATACTATATAATCCAGTAATTCCAGTACTATTTAAACAAAGAAAACAAAAATACTAATTTGAAAAGATATATCTACCCCTTCATTCCTTGTGGCATTATCTATAATAGCCAGGATGGAAACAATCCAAATATCTACCAAAAAATGAATTGAAAAAGAAGATACGTTATTAGAATAAAATGGAATATTACTTAACCATAACAAAGAGATCTTGCCATTTGCAACAACATGCATGAATGGACCTAGAGGATATTATGCTAAGTGAAATAACTCAAAGAAAGGAAATACCATTTGATTTCACTTATATGTGGGATCTAAACAAAGACAGAAACAGACTCATAAGGCGGCGCCTAGGGGGCTCAGTCGGTTCAGCATCTGACTTCAGCTCAGGTCATGATATCATGGTTTGTGAGTTTGAGCCCTGTGTCAGGCAAGCCTGGAGCCTACTTCAGATTCTGTCTCCCTCTGTCTCTGCCCCTACCCCGCTCGCTCACACACACTTTCTCTCTCTCTCAAAAATAAATAAACGTTAAAAAACATTAAAATGCTCATAAATACAGAAAACCAACTGGTGGTTGACAGAGGGGTGGGGGTAGGGGGATGAGTGAAATGCTTGAAAGGGATTAGGAGATATAGACTTCTAGTTATAAATAAAAAAAAAAGTTTTGAGATGAAAAGTAAAGCATAGAGAATATAGCTAATAATAGCATAATAACTTTGTGTAGTGACAGATGGTAACTGTACTTATCATGGCAAGCACTGCAAAATATACAGAATTGTCAAACTATAATATATAGAATTGTCAAATCACTATGTTGTGCACCTGAAACTAATATAACACTGTATACCAGCTGCACTTAAATTAAAAAAATAAAATTAAAGCTGTATTGTGACTTACAAGATTACAAAACCAGAAAAGTTTCAGATCTTCCAGTTGTAAGTCTAGGGAAGAACTCAATTGTTTCTGAATCATCTCTGTTAGAGAAAGTTTTAATATTGTCCAAAACAGGTAAATGACCGAAACAAATGAATATGACAAGAATATATTCTCAGCTGAGAACTTAAAACCAGGACCCTTTCAGCCTAATCCTGAAAACATAAAGGTAAAATCTCTGAAATAAGACACAGACGTCTACATGTAATTTTTCTGCACAGCCAAAGGAACAAGAATTTTTGGCCAGCTCATATCATTTTGTAAAATTGATATAGTTTTATGGATTTCCAAGACATAAATACATGTGATATACATGTAATTTTTCTGCACAGCTAAATAGAACAAGAATTTTTCAGTCAGCTCACGAATGTAGAAGTGGTTGAAGAAAATCAAAGACATATAGAGTTATGTCTTCCCAAATACCATCTTATTTAAAAGATAATTCTTATTGTGGCATCACTTCTGGAAAAACAGGTTTATAAATTATCCATCATACATCAAAACTAAATCCCTCCCCAAATCACTTTTTTGTTCTCCTATATGAATCAGAAAGTGCAATCCAAAAATCTGACAGGCTAAGTTGTCAACACGATTCTCTCAACAGCAATAACGTGACCTCCAAGAAAGAATCTGTCATTCTATGCAAGTCACACATTTGACAGTTCACGAGATTTCAGATTTAAATTCCAAATAAAATGCCTTATTATAAAATTTCTCAAGTCACCTTATTTTGATCCCTCTTGGTGGTATTATCAGACTTACAGTAAAGAAACTGACATCAAGGAAATAAATAAGCAAATCAATCTATGCTGAAAGAGTATATGATGTTTTTTGTGATAAAGTCATCTGGTATAAAAAGCACTATAGAAAACCACAGTAACACATTCCTTACAACTCGGAAATTACCTCAGGTGTTTAACTACTGTACTTCATCTGTTACGAAAAGACTTTGTAGTGACAGGGAAAATGTACGAGGCTCAGATTTCAAAAGGAACACCTGTGTTACCACGCACAGAGGCCAGGTACCGAGAAAGTAGCATTACCTCCGGGCGATGCACTTCTGAGGGGCTCCGGGAAGTTACAGGGATAAGAGGCAGATGTGGCAGTATTTCACTTAAAATCCACTTTAAAACAAAGCCTTAAAACCTTTAAAAAGTAGCAACCCGTAATTTAGGGATCTGCCTCTTCACTTCATTAAAACTGAAATATTTTTTAAATGGAAATTTAACATATGGAAAAACACACATGAAGATTTCAATTAAACACATAATTTCGCTATTATACAGAGAGACTGAATGCATGATGCAGGGGAGATTGTCCTGCTGAGACAGCAGAGCCATTAACTTGACACAATCCTTGTATTTCTACAAAACATCTACTGATTCATCTCATCTCATCTCACTGCCAAGGCCCTCCCAGTCCAGCCATAACTTAACTACATCACTTATATCCTACCCTCTATTCAAGAGGGACCCTCAACAGTGACTCTCTGAAACTTTAAAGAGCTTGTAAATCACCAGAAGAACTTTTTAAAATGCAGATTCCAGGGGCACCTGGGTGGCTCAGTAGGTTAAGAGGCCTACTTGGGCTCAGGTCATGATCTCTCAGCTTGTGGGTTTGAGCCCTGTGTTGGGCTCTTTGCTGACAGCTCAGAGCCTGGAGCCTGCTTCAGATTCTGTGTCTCCCCCTCTGTCCCTCTCCTGCTTGCGCTCCGTCTGTCTCTCTCAAAAATAAACGTTAAAATAAATAAATAAATAAATAAATAAATAAATAAATAAATAAATAAATAAA
>NW_024412406.1:10092541-10191198 GCF_014898765.1 Herpailurus yagouaroundi
AAATAAATAAATAAATAAATAAATAAATAAATAAATAAATAAATAAAATGCAGATTCCAATTTTGTAGGTTAGGAGACAACTCTAAGCTATTTTCTAAGACCTGGAGCTAGGACCACACAATGAATAACCACACTCAGAGTTGCAAGCTTCTAGCACCTGTCTAGTTTCTTGGCCAACTGAATCCATTAGATATTTTCCTCAAAAGGAACTGCTCTTTCTCTGCTCTCCTACTTAGTTACTCAAACTTAATCCTTTCACCAAAGTCCTGTTCATAGTCTCTCCCCGTTTGGAAGTCATTCCAACTATGATACTCCATTTATCACACACTTCTCTGAACCTTCTTAAGCATGTAATTTACCAATTACTATATATTCCCCTTGATCTGTCTCCATTGTTTTGAGTCTTAATTCCCAAACTAGAATTTGAAAGAAAAACTTTGCTTCACACTTTTGTGTGTGTTTTCCATGGCACCTAATATAAAATATGGCATATTATGCATTGCCGGTATGGACCCATCAATTATCTCTTGTCTCATAGCTGGCATGGGAACGGGACACTAACTGAGATGAAGATCCAGGACCTAAGTTCTCTGCCTTAAACATACATGTGTGATATAAACTCAGACGGAAGGGAATTCATAATGTACCTATGCTTTGTAAATATCATACCTTTGTACTGACTTTGTGATTAATCCAAGGCTGTGGTGCCTTCCTTATATTTAGTCATTTAAGAGAGGAGTAGTTAATAATCTTCAAGACCATTTTCTAGATGTTTGAGGAGACTTCATTATTTAAAGAAATCTTTTAGTAACTGAAAAAGTACCATCCATCACTTACATAAGCCTTGATTTATGGCAATGGATAAATTTATAAGAATTAACACCTGTGTTTTAGTTTATTTATAGCTCATTAAGTTTAGAGAAATGCAAGATTGATCAATGAGTCAAGCCTAGAAAAATACATGATAGGAAATATGAACTCTCATAATAAATCACCCTATAGTATCTACTTACGCATTAGTTTATATTTTCTTTTTTTTTTTAAATCAGGCAGTAACTTTTTATTACTTAACTCTTTTCAAACTTCCTTCACAACAGTCTATGTTTATGAGGATGAACAAGAATAAACAAGACAATTGCTGGATCTGACTCCTACCCTAGTGGCCTCTAAATTTGGTACCTGATTTAGGAAATTAAATCTAACATTTTTTTTATTATTGTAACCTGTTTTATTTTTTATTTTTTAAAATTTACATCCAAATTAGTTAGCATATAGTGCAACAATGATTTCAGAGTAGATTCCTCAGTGCCCCTTACCCATTTAGCCCATCCCCCCTCCCAAAACCCTCAGTTTGTTCTCCATATTTTTGAGCCTCTTCTCTTTTGTCCCCCTCCCTGTGTTTATATTATTTTTGTTTCCCTTCCCTTATGTTCATCTGTTTTATCTCTTAAAGTCCTCATATGAGTGAAGCAATATGATTTTTGTTTTTCTCTAATTTCACTTAGCATAATACCCTCCAGTTCCATCCAAGTAGTGGCAAATGGCAAGATTTCATTCTTTTTGATTGCCGAGTAATACTCCATTGTGTGTGTGTGTGTGTGTGTGTGTGTGTGTGTGTGTGTGCGCGCGCGCGTGTGTGTGCATGTATATACACATACCACATTTTCTTTATTCATCCATCGATGGACATTTGGGCTCTTTCCATACTTTGGCTATTGTTGGTAGTGCTGCTATAAACATGGGGGTGCATGTGTCCCTTCAAAACAGCACACCTGTATCCCGTGGATAAATGCCTAGTAGTGCATGCTGGGTCATAGGGTAGTTCCATTTTTAGTTTTTTGAGGAACCTCCATACTGTTTTCCAGAGTGGCTGCACCAGGTTGCATTCCCATAGTTTATATTTTGTATTTCACTATTTGAATATAACTTGGGTTTTGAAAGTAAATAAGGTATTAATTGCTTTTATGTATTATATTTAGGGATGCTTTTCTAGTTTTCAGAAATAAAGAGATGGATTAACAAATAAAACACTTAGGCAAACCAGGAAAATAAAAAGCTGATGGACACATAGAAACCTAAGCCTATAATTTAACAGTGTACCTTCAATTTTAACCAAATGCTAATATAGGAAACATTTAAAAGAATATGTTTACATAGTTTTAATGAAACTGCTACAGTAAGTTGCTCATTGTTCCTATAGTGAGAATTCTGTGTTAACTTTTCACTAATTCCCATCTCAAGAATGATAAACTGTTATGCTTCCAAGAAGTCAATAGGAGCTATGTAAATATGGTTTCCCGTTTTCCTTGGCTGCTAGGAAACTCAAGGGAAGTTAATAACCACAGCAATCAGGTTTTCAGGTGCCCTTTAGGAATATGCCTTTAGGTCTGTCTTCTTCAATAATTAACAATGACTAAGATGATGATTCTAAGAAATATGGTTTATAAAGGTCCTTATTTGAAAATCTGAGAAAGAATATTATGTTAAATATTCTTCATTTGTTTCCACAAAGCCATTCTCAGTCCCTAAGTACCATTCTCTATGTCTCAAAAGACTCAGTTCTACACATTAACTTACTTTAGGTTAGGTTCTCTTGCCCCTGGATTCCAATTGGATTTGGCTAATGGAAGACATGAACAGGAAGTCAGAGGGTGGGAGGTGTATTTAAGTATGCATTACTCCTTCACCAACCCTACTCATCTCCTTTGAACCCTCTGCCTCATTCTGATGGCAACAGTGTCCTGTCACACAGCTCTACTTCCAGACGCCAGTCCTCACCTGGGTGTAACATCGCCATTCAATCCTGGGTGCCCCTTCCCGGTCCCTTATGGCTCAGCTTAGCCCTGTCCACAACTCTAAATATAGCCCCATGACTTTTTCTGGTGAACTCTTGTTTTTGTGGCATTGTTTCCTGCTAAATAATATTTGAGAATAAAAATATCTCACAGATTTATATCAGCTAACTGCATACCATATTAGATCTTAATAAATGTTCTCTTTCTCCCTGTTCCTTTAAGGATCTGCTTAATTTGGTGTGATTCACATAGCCTTTCAAGCGAACATTGCTGATATTTATGTGACTAAGGAAGAAATTCAAATCCAAGATTCTGAGTAACTGAAAAACAAGATAATTACTGCCACCTAAAGTCCCAATGAAAAAGTAAATAGTCTTATAATTCAAATTTAACAGACTATTAATTATACATATAAGTAAGTTATTCCTAGTTTTGTTTTGAGTCTATTAGCAATAAACTTTTGAACTTAAGACCTTTGTTTCTATTAAATTTCTTTTTTTAAATTTTGTTCATGTTTATTTCTTTTTGAGAGAGAGACAGAGACAGAGTGGGAGAGGGGAGGGGGAAGAGAGAGGGAGACCCAGAATCTAAAGCAGGATCCAGGCTCTGAGCTGTCAGCACAGATCTGGACATGGGGCTCGCTCAGGGCTTGAACTCGCAAGCTGTGAGATCATGACCTAAGCCGAAGCCAGACGCTCAACTGACAGAACCACCCAGGCACCCTGAATACATTTCTAAGATGATATTTCCACTGAAGCTCCCAAGTACCTCCAAAGTTTAGGTAAGATTATATATATATATATATATATATATATACACACACACACACACACACACACACACACACACACACATATACATATATAGGATACACACAGATAAATACACAGGAATAATTTAAAAAGTGTTCATAGGGGCGCCTGGGTGGCTCAGTCGGTTGAGCGTCCGACTTCAGCTCAGGTCACGATCTCGCGGTCCGCGAGTTCGAGCCCTGCGTCGGGCTCTGGGCCGATGGCTCAGAGCCTGGAGCTTGCTTCCAATTCTGTCTCCCTCTCTCTCTGCCCCTCCCCCGTTCATGCTCTGTCTCTCTCTGTCTCAAAAATAAATAAACGTTAAAAAAAAAAATTTAAAAAAAAAGTGTTCATAAACACTAAGCTTAGAAATCCATTGTAATAAGTTTCACTTATAAAAATCAAACAAATACTGTCAAATTATGTCAAAGGATGTATTTCTTTTTATTTTTTTCCTTTTAGATTTGGATACAAAGATAAATAAGGTTAGGCTGCTCCAGTCTGTCATGATATGCATTTGAAAAGGTTCTTTTCATCATATATAGAAAAAATATGTCCCAAATATCTCCATAATAGAGGCTTAGATCAGTTCTCAGATTGTGGCTTCCATGTCCTTGCCTTCAAATCAACTGTACACAAATTTTCATATCAACCCCTTTACTCAGAAGGTTCTCATCATCCAAATGCTCTTCCAGACTCCCCACCATACAATAACTAAAACTTCTTCCATACTATTTCAAAACATACCTCTTCTAAGAAGCCTTTCCTGATTATTGCTTTTTCTGAAATTCTTTAAGACTTATATGCACTTTAAAATATATTAATTTGTACTTTTTACCACATTGTGATTGACATTTTAGAAGCAGTTCTCCAGCAAAAGCCATAGTATTCTGATCCTTATATCTCCTGAGTCTCCCTACTTACTGAGGGATCTAGACATCCTCACTTCAGGAGACATAGGCCATTTTAACACTGAAATCCAATGCTAAATTAGCCACCTGTCATAATTATTAAAGAATGATTTTACCTAAGCAAAATGCAAAAAAATTACCTAACCAATATATAAAATTAAGTAAAATGTAACACTATACTTCATGAAAAGAATGCTTTTTCAATTTTTAAGAGCATTTTGTCATCAGAACAGAAATACTCAAATTATTTTGCATGTACCCATTTTAAAATTATTGGTGAAAATCTAGTCATCTTTTCATTTTTCATTTATTCATTCCATTTTTTCCCCTTCCAACTACCATCTGTCATCCCCAATGCCTAATGTTTAAGTCAGTCTAATTGGAGGAGAAATGGAAAATGAAATCTTAAAATCAGTCAATGGCACAGTTCTGCAGGATAGTGAAAAGTGAGGTGCAATGACAGAATAAACAATAAAGGCCATAGGAGTGAAGATGAAGCAGAATTGCAAATTTCAAATTCAAATTAAAGCATCTGTCAGCCATTTAGCTGGGGAATGCAAAAATTACTAAAGCACAGCCCCTTCCCATAAAGGAATGGAAGGTCAGAGAAAGAGACAGGATGCAAACACCAGGGGCACAGGCAAATATGAAATGCTATGGAAGCCAGGGAAGTGAGTGGGAGTGCGCCTAACTCTGTATGGAGGGTTTAGACAAAAACAGATTCTTAAGAGAAGAAATTCATTACAGAGAAAACAAGGAAAGCATTCTAACATGTGCAAAGGTAAGCAGGCTTGGCAAGATCTGGAAAAAAACATCAAAAAACCCAAGGTATATGGAATCATGGCACAGGTGCTCCTGTGGAATACTGATGCTTTTTATTTGTTTAGTTTTCTGTGTTCACAGAACTCTTGGTGAACAGACCTCTTGCCCTTTCTTTGTAGGCAGGACTTTTGATGCTCTTATTCCATCTCAATCCAGAGCTATGGCTCCCCCAACACCTCTAGAACTTTGGTATCCCTTTTCTGGACAACATCCGGTCTCACTATATACAGCCATTTGGTATTTCAGGTATGGATTTGCCATGTCTGGAGGAAATATAAGATAACAGTTTTATGTTTTTCTCCCAACACCTTGATTGGCTTGCCCCATTTGCAGGATTATTTTCTATTGTCTGAGATAACACACACACGTGGGGAAGTCTCTGAACAAAACTCTCATGTTCGTTCCTGGGTCTTATCTAGTTGCCCCTCCATACTTGCCCAATTTGAAATTCTGCTTTCTCCATCTTCACTTCTATGGCCTTTATTGTTTATTCTGTCATTGACTGCATCTCACTTTTCACTATCCTGCAGAACCGTGCCATTGACTGATTTTAAGATTTCATTTTCCATTTCTCCTCCAATTAGACTGACTTAAACATTAGGCATTGGGGATTTTATCATTCAAATGTCTTCACCTTTTTGGTTTCTTAACACTTCTTAAAAGAGTGAAAAGGAATTTCTGTTGTCTGACATTAGTAGTTACAGCTGCTACCTTCTAAAAATGGAGAAGGTGAATGTGATAGTTGAGGAGGGGAAAAATAAAGAATGAGAATTGCAGAGTCAATATTTCATGTCCTCCAGAGAGCCTAAAGTCTATTCAAAGTTTCAAGTCCTCCAGGGAGCCTAAAGTCTATTCCCAGACAGTGCTGCCACATCACCTGGGAGCTTGCATAATCCTGAGGCCCGCACAGACTTACTGACTCAAAATCTGTATTTTAACAAGATGTCCAGGGGATTCATATGCACATTAAAGTCTGAGCAGTGCTGGACTAAAGCACCTTTATTCCTATTCCCCAAATCATACCTAATTGCTTTTCCATGAAAAATACTTGCTATCCTTAATTTCCTGATAACTGATTTCAAAATTGTCTATCTACCAACCTGCTTAGGAAAAATCTAGTAACAACTCAGATTCCTCTGTATCCTTCACCCTCACATTAAAGCTATCAACCAAACCTTCAGCAATGGCGTCAAATCATATCCTGAAACAACCCACCACTCTCCATCTTTACCACTTATCCCCCTGGTCCCAGTCACCATCATCTCACATTCAGAATATAGCAATGGCTGTCTGTCTCTCTGCTTTCAACCTTAGCTCTCCTGCGGACCACTCTCCATAATGAAGTCAGAATAATTTTTGAAACTGGAAACTGACCAGGTCAATCCCTTGCAAGAAATTTTCCAGTGGATTTCACTCAGAATAAAATCCAAGTTTCTCCTCACCTATAACCCAAAAGGACTTCTGGCCCATGCTTATAAGTCTACTTCATTTTCTAACACTTTCCTCATCACTAAATAAAATTCAGTCACACTAACCTTCTTTGTGACCCCCACTTCATTTCGGACTTAGAGACTTTGTGTCTGGCATTCCTTTTGCCCAGATCTCTGTATTTTTGTTTAGCTGACTACTTCTTGTAACTTAGCTCTCAGCTCTAAAGCCACCAACTCAGAGAAATCTGCCCCAACTACCCGATAAGTGGGATCAGCTCCACTTCTATCATTCCCTACTGTCTCATTCTCCTTATTTTCATTAATTTGTTGAACATTTTATACACTGATATATTCGCCAGCATCAAGAATAGTGCCAGGCATAAAAATGTTCAATCAGTATTTATTGAATTAAATGCCTTCTCAAACACAAATTTATCAATAACAAATTGGTTTAATCAATTATAACAGCTTTTCTGTAACTTCTTAAAATTTTGAAGGCAACACATATATAGGAAAATAAGGAAAGGGTTCCTTAAATTTTTTTATGTTTTTGAGAGAGAGAGAGAGAGAGAGAGAGCGCGTGTGCATGAATGGGGGAGGGACAGAGAGAGAAGGTAAGGAAAGGGTTACTTAAACATACTTATGATAATACCTTCACCAGACAATTCATTGCCACTTGAATTTGTACATTTTCTTCCAATGAACTAGACATTGTATATATGTATATATTACACACAGTAATATATAAGACATATGTATGTCAGTTTAGTAAATATTTGGCTTTAATTGAGTTAGTAAAAATCATTAAAATATGAGAATTTAAATTTTAAATCATGTATAATTATTTGGTTGTATAAGTTCTTAAAAGTACTGTGTGTGAGAGAACACAGCTGAACAATAGCAAAGAATGTTCTTGAACTAAATGTCACTCGCTTGTGTTTATAAATTATTAGATAATTATTTTGTTTTTAATGAAGGCATTCAGTAACAGTAATTGCAAAAAAATAATTATTCAAAGAAACTGCATTTTCCTATTGACCATCATTATAAATTTGGGATATGTTCCCTAATTGAATTACATCTTCTAAAACTAAGTTGAAAAATTTGGGTTAGAAAATGGTTAAGACTGCAGATACTACTTGGCCCATAGAACATGGAACATACATGTTTGACAAATAAGTGAATGAATAAGCATGTTCATTTTTTCATCCTATTCTGGACCACTGGGACTTCACCTAGACTATTTTATCACACCTTCAGTGTGGTGTCCATGTTGTTAAACTCAAGAGTCCTCATTTTACTTATCTTTATAAGCGGTATCTAATAGAGCTGATCAGCATTTCTGGCTTCCAGGACATCATGCGCCCTGTTTTGTTGTTGTTGTTGTTGTTGTTTCCTAATTTCCAATTCCCTTGGCTGTTTCTCCTCACCTTTCTACCTCTACACTGTAAAGTGTCTCAAGGGCTCAAATCTCAAACATCTCTACCTATACTAACTTCCTTGATGATCTCATTTCTTTTCACGGCTTTAAATACCATCTAAATGCTGACAAGTGTTAACTTCATGTTCCAGATTAGCCCACACCACATGTGTCTAATTGCATTCTTGACAAATTCACTTGGATATTTAAGCTAAAAGTTAAGTGTAATACGTCCAAAATTGAGCTCCAGCTTTCTCTACCAAAAGCTGATCTGTCGGGGCACCAGGGTGGCTGGGTCAGTTAAGCATCTTACTTAGGCTCAGGTCACGATGTCACGATTCGTGAATTTGAGCCCCACATCGAGCTCTGTGCTGACAGCTCAGAGCCTGGAGCCTGCTTCGGATTCTGTGTCTCCCTCTCTCTCTGCCCCTCCCCTGCTAGCACTCTGTCTCTCTCTGTCAAATATAAACATTACAAAAAAATTTTTTTTACAAAAAGACCTGATCTGTGTACACTCTTCCTTATCTTAAAAATACGGTAACTCCAATATTTCTAGTTCATCAGGCAAAATCTGTACAGCTATACACCGCATCCAAAATCTGTTAACTCCAAAATGAAATAAAATCCTAATGACATACCCCATGATAGGGAAACTGGCGACTACTGGACAGGAACTGGACCACTGTCCTGTTCTGCTTCTCATGCTAAAATTCTCATCCTCTGTCGTTTATGGAGGGAGTGAGAGGTAGACTGGCTTTTAGGCAAGTGGGACAGGAGAGCAAAACACATGGGAAAACAGCAGGCATTCTTACCCTGTAAAGCAGGGAGGCAGAGATTGGTTCCACCTCCTCTGATCTATTGGAATATGGTTGGCAAAATGCGTATCCAGTAACTGAGTCATTTCTGAGATCTCTAAAACCATTGTGGAAACCACTATCAGTTGAACAATATAGAATCTTCCCCACTGATCTTCAAACCAGAATGGAAACTGCCACCAGTTTTCAAAAAACCATAGCCAGGGATTGAGTGGATTTCAAAATTGCACCTGATGCTGAAACTCCTAGCCTGCTGCTGCCTGGCTCACCAAGGCAATTCCATTAGTCTTGCAACAAGGCTTCCTTGAAAATTTCAAGACTGATGTGATGATTACAAAGGGGTTTTAGTGTGTGTTCACACTCTTGTCACCTCTCACCACCTTCATGGCTACCAACCTATTCCTAGTGTTAGATGGATTATTCCAATAGCTTCATCTCCTTGCCCACACTTTTGCCCCACTTCCCACCATCAAACTTCTGTTCTCAACAAAGCCAGAGGATTCTGGATAAGTAGAAGATCATACCATTCCTCTGTTCAAACAGGTCAAATGGCTTCTTACCACTCAGACTGAAAGTGAGTTTTTAAAATGATTTTTATCCGTCCTGATCTCATTTCCTACATTACATCCCCCCTCACCCCCACATCCCCACCTCCCGCCCTTCACTCTGTGTCAACCACGTGGGCCCTTTGTTGAATTTGGAGATTCAGGGTCTTCATACCTATTCTAGGCAAGGAAGAATATTTGTTGTGGTTACCGCTGGGCCCTAGATGGTGCCTGCCATAATTGTAACCTCCAATGCCTGCTGATTGAAGGAATAAATAACAACAACAATTTCAAAATATGGCATTTTTCTGCTTTGAGTGTTCCATTCTCCTACTGAAACTACTTATCTTCTCTTTCCTTTCTAAGACCCTTGACTTGCTGCTTACATTTAGGAGGTATCTTTAATCTCCTAGAACTCCAAGGTAATTACTAAATTCTATAAAACTGGGCTGTAATGTCACTTTCTTCCTATGGGTATTGCCATTTACAATGCAACTTCTGAAAAGAAAAATACATTAATTTCAAGTGCTAATATCTTTAAAAAACAACAACTATCTATTCAAATTAAGGTTTTGTAAATTTTTAACTTCCATAGAGTAAGATACTGAAAATAAAACATAACTTTATTCTATCTAAACAATATTATTAAGATAAAGTAAAAACACTTTAGGAAAATTAACTAATCTATTTTAAATACAGAATAAAACATCTTAACTTTAAATAATTATAACATTCTTTGAACTAAGAAAGATATTTCATGCACTTTTAAGTGAAGGTAGATTATACTGTATGTCAATAAAAGATGAAAACATTGGGGCGCCCGGGTGGCTCAGTCAGTTAAGCGTCCGACTTTAGCCAGGTCACGATCTCGCGGTCCGTGAGTTCGAGCCCCGCGTCAGGCTCTGGGCTGATGGCTCAGAGCCGGAGCCTGTTTCCGATTCTGTGTCTCCCTCTCTCTCTGCCCCTCCCCCGTTCATGCTCTGTCTCTCTCTGTCCCAAAAATAAATAAACGTTGAAAAAAAAAAAAGATGAAAACATTTACTTTTTGAAAATTACCAAGCAAGTATCAATATACAGAGAGAAAAATTACCATTTGGGGAATCAAGAGTTGTAACAAAATCTTAATTGATGTGAATTCCTCCCACTTTCAGCAAGATAAAAAATGTGTAAACATGGGCTTTTGGCCAAATGACTTATGAAGCCATCATTTCATTATCTGCATCTATTCTGAGTATATGTAGCAGGTGGAAAATAATGTAAGAAAATATGGATTTATGAGAGTAAACAGCAACTCACAAGACAAAGATCACCATTTCAGGCATGGATTCAGGCTACAGACAGAAATAGGGCAGAACCCAGACTATTTAAAAAAAAAAAAAAAAAGCTGATCTGTGTACATTCTGTCCTATATTAAAAATATGGCAAACTAGGTTGACTCATGTCTAGTTTCTGGGATCATGTGCTATACTGAAATATTGGAAAAAACAAGAACAATAACAACAAAACTTGACTTCCCATGTTAAACATGGCCTTAGAAAGACTCTAAGTGGCAAGCTGGAACCAAGTCATTGCAACATGCACCACGGGCCAAAAGGACTGCTGGTTGTTTGGCTCAGCGAACCTCTGGTTGCCTACCAGAAGGAGAGGTATCCAGATGCATTTTGTTCTACATTTGGAAAAGTGCAATGCCAAGGTGTACCCACAGTTTCGCCCACATGTGAGGTGACAGCAAACAGGCACAGCCATCAACCCTCCCAGCAGAATGTCTTTCAACAGTTCCCTAAAAGATGTGGAAATACTTATCTTAGTGAGAGAACAGCTTATATCATTGGCCCATGTGTCCTTTTTTAGGTAAAATTTCTTGGTTGCTAAAGTACATTCTAGAGTTAGGTACGCTTCGCATCACAGTGAACTATTTGGGATTTCAGTCACTCTATAATGTTTCAGAGGCTCATGTTAAAAATTTATAGCAAGAGGTAAATACCCATTTACTTGAATTTCAGAACATTTGAATGTATTTATTACTATCTCAGTAGCTCTGTATTACAGGATAGTCTTTAGTATACCGTAAGTATTTTAAATATTGAATTATTTGAAACATTTAATCCTTCATCTCTAGTATTTCCATTTTCTATGTCACTATCTCCAGTGTTGTTGATATCCTTCCTCTCAGAACTTTTATTATTTTAATTCCTCTTTCTTGCCTGTCCTTATATTTCATACTTATCTCATATATAATCTTACCTATTCTTCTATCCATCCTGTTATTCAACACACATTTATTGAACAACCAACAATATTCAATCAGCAAATATTTACTGAGTACTTCTGTGCATCAGGCACAGGGCCATAAACATAAATAAGGACTGATGCTTACCTTCAAGGATTTTAGTCTTAGAAATCATACATGTGAATATTAACTGCAACAAAATTTTAATACTACAAACAGGTTTGAATAAAATATTTTAGGAGCACAGAAGGAGTAGGGCAGAGGAATAGGTGTACAAGAGAAAGCTTTGCAGAAGGACAACATTTGAACTTAGTCTTGAGTAAGAGATTGTCATGAGGAGATAGGATGCACAGACATTCTGGGCTCAGAAGAAATCAATGAGTAAAGAGGCACAGAAACATGAGGAAGCACAACCACCTTAAAGAACAGTGAACAGTTCAATGTGAACACAGATTCAGATATATACAAGGGAGTTGAGGGCCATGGGGCAGAATTGACAGGATGTGCCTCATTTTATACATTTATCAAGGTGAACTTGAACTTCTGAGTGTCCAGAAGTTAACAGAAGTTAACAGAAGTTTTGTGCAGCTAAGTAACCACCACAGATTTGTTGGAATAAAAAGATTTAGTGACAGTGAGGAAGGTGGACTAAAGTCAAAATAAAGTAGGAACAGACTGGTAGAGTCTGTTGGGTGAGAAGGTGTGGTACCAATCTAAAGGTGAGATAATGAGCAAAGGTTAGCATGAAACGGAAGAGATGAATTCAAAAGACATTTCTGAGACAGAATCTACAGAATTTGGCAAGTAATTGTGTATTCATGTTTGCATGTATATGTTATGTTAAAGTGGGGAGAAAAAATGGGAGCATGGCAAGAGTTGGGAATGGGCTTAATCTTCTATTTTGTGGAGTATTTTGTTTTGTTGACAGAGAACTAAGCAGGTGTTAATGAGTTCCACTAAGAAAGAATCCAGGAAAGGAAGCAGGATCACAGGCAAAGGTGGAGGGAAAAAGGTAAGGTAGTTCATTTTCTTTACAGACATCTGAAGCTTGAAGTAGCTGTGGAGTAACACCACACGGAGACGACTCAGAAAGCAGAAGGAAATATGTAAATGAAGCTCAAAGAGATGATGGTTAGATAGAGATATACACTATGCTATGGACTAAACACCATCAATATACGCACGGAATTTAAAGTCAAAGGAGTAAGGGGATGCCTGGGTGGCTCAGTCAGGTAAGTGGTTAAGTCAGTGAGTGAGTGAGACAGCTCAGGTCATGGTCTCACAGTTTGTGAGTCCTGCATCAGGCTCTAGAATGACAGTGCTGAGCCTTTTTGGGATTCTCTCTCTCCCTCTCTCTCTACCCCTCCCCTGCTCACCTGTGCACTCTCCCTCTCTAAAAAAAATAAATAAACTTAAAAAAAAGTTTTTAAGCCAAAGTAGTATAATGTCCAGCAGTAAGAGAGACAGCCAAAAGGAAAAACCTGAGAAATAAAGTTTTATGAGACCAGCAGGAAACAAGAACATGTTGATAATATAACCAGAAACGTAAAAGAACCAAATGATGAGGTTAAAACCCATGGAAAGGAAAGGCTTGAAAAGAGTATGCACAACAGTATCAAATGTCTTATCTCATTACAGCTTGTGTTTTTATTCTTTACATCAATTTTTAAAAATTTTTTTATGTTTATTTATTTTTAAGAGAAAGAGGGGGGGAGGGGCAGAGAGAGACACAGAATCCGAAACAGGCTCCAGGCTCTGAGCTGTCAGCACAGAACTCAAGGTGGGGCCTGAACCCACAAACCATGAGATCATGACCTGAGCCAAAGTCAGATGCTCAACTGACTGAGCCACCCAGGCTCCTCTTTACATCACTTCCACTACTGAGAAAAGCAATGCCCAGAGTGGTTGCTGACTGTCAGAGCTCACATACCAGCGAGGAGCAGAGGCAAATGTGAACTTGCCGCTATCTAGGTGCACGGCTACTATTTTTCCCTTTAAAATCCATTGTCTCTTCAGCAACAGTTTATTTTTTTTTTATTTTATTTATTTTTTTTTCAACGTTTATTTATTTTTGGGACAGAGAGAGACAGAGCATGAACGGGGGAGGGGCAGAGAGAGAGGGAGACACAGAATCGGAAACAGGCTCCAGGCTCTGAGCCATCAGCCCAGAGCCTGACGTGGGGCTCGAACTCACGGACCGCGAGATCGTGACCTGGCTGAAGTCGGACGCTTAACCGATTGCGCCACCCAGGCGCCCCAGCAACAGTTTAATCTGATTACCTAAAAGCTCTAGTTTTTGAATTTACCCTAAATTAAATGTGGGTAATATCTCTCTGTAAAGTGTCTAAAGTAAAAAATTGTATGACTTCTTATATATGAGCTTTCAAATAGCCAATTATGGAGGCTTTCCAAGCATCACTGGTTTCTATAATCAATAAGTCATCTCTGCCCTTACTGATTCTGCCACAGTTCTGTGCTTTCTTCCACCTGCTCTTCTTCCAGAAATTTCCCTGGATTTAGCATTTGTCTGTTTCTCTTCCTCTAGTTGAGATATGCCCTCCCCTCTTTGCCACAATTCAGGGTCCTGACCACCTTCCAGGAACACCATAAAACCCATCTTCCCCACTGATTAACTCCCACCATTAGGAATATTCCATTATTCTGTACTCTCTTGACATTATTCACACACTAGAGCATTGAATTTTGTGTCCTTGTTTATTTAACATTTTCAAATGTGTCTACTCTTTCTCCTCAGTCTATAAGCTCTTCAAGGGCAGATGTGGCTTTCCAGAGTCTATTTTTAAACCTATTAGTTAAATGAGGATAAGAACAGGGGTAGGGATGGGATGTTAATAAAGGTGGATGTGGCTTGACTGCCATAGGTTCAAGGACAAAGAGTAGACTAAAATAGACACCAAGTATAAGTAAGGTAACCGGCTATTCACATTTTTAATGTGATATGACATATGGCATACAAATAGACAAAGCAGTGGCACCTAGAGGGTACTGCAGATTTTACAGGAAGCAGATCTTTAAGCCAAACTTTAATTTTGCTTTCTCAGAATAAATACACTTTAAATAAGTGTTTGAATAAATTATATTCTCACAAAGTTGATCAAATGTGTACTTATACTGCTATGTACTACATAAGTCAACAACATTTCAAATAAAGTAGTATTGTTCTTTTAAACTTCCCTTAAATGTGTATTCTAGAAAATGTTTTCCAGTATGACAGTTGGACAATGAAGTCCTCTGCAGCCCGTTAATGGCCAAGACACAGTTCCAGTGCTAACAGTATCTAAGGGCAACACAACATAAACCCTGGCTGGTTTCTACATCTGCATTTCAAGGATAGAATGAAACCAGCGAAACTAAAAAGAAACTCACAGAAACAGCCCAGACTAGACATCATACAATAGGTAGTTATTTTTTTTGGAAGTCCGACATGAAAATGAATTACAGAACTGTTCTTTCATTATTTCCATATAACTTAAAACACACACAAATATTTTCAGGTTTCTTTTTGGGGGTTTGAACTCCCAAGTTCTTCCTTATTTTAAATACAAAGCAATGGAATACCTATGCACATGGAATAAGCATATGGCGGCCTCCTTGGAAAGGCTCCATAATTGGCTCTTTCTGTTTGAAAGCTCACAAATGAAGAAGTCCTAGAATTTTTTACTTTGGACAAACAGTTTAAAATACACAAAAAGCAGACATGTGAGACATTACCATGTCATATCCTACACAGATTTTTTGCAAAGAGCTAATGACTTTTCTTAGGAACTTTACTGCAACAGTATGGGGAGACATAACATTAGCTATATGTCATACTTACACTTACTGAGATCTTGCAATATGCCTGATAATGAGCTAAACTTTACATAGGTTACCTTGTCAATCCTTACAACCCTCTGAGGTGAGTACGCATGCTGGACATGAGAAAACTGAAGTAGAGAGAAATTAAGTTGCCCTAAGTCACACAGCTAGTGACTCTAAGTGCCAGACTTTAAACCCAGACCACCTGATTGTCAGGTCCTGATTCTTAACCTCTAATGAGTGCTCTTGAGTGCTACCTACTTTCTTCAGGGTAAATTTTTTTTTTTTCTGGCAAAAGTTAAAATAATATAATGCTATATTTTGTAATGGGAATGTGAACTTAGAACTTCTATCTATCATGAAAGCTGCCTAAATAGGAAATACCCCTCAACACTATTGTGAATGCAAAAAGAAGAAAAACTAGAACGCTTTAAAATTAACTGCACCCTACATAAGCATTGCCATCACCAATGATTATTATCAATTTTTGCTAGTACCTTCCTAATTTTAGTATAATAAATATTTGAAAAGTTTTCTAAATATTTCAGGCATAGAGTATTACACTAATGAGTTATATACTAATAGCTTTTTAAAAGTAAGTTTGATTCCCAAACTTGGTACTTAATTCTAAAAATTAATATGAGGTTTTTAGGATAAGTCACTTATTTTTTTTAATTCTTTGTCCAGGCTTGTTTTCACTTGTCAAAGTGCAAAGTGCATAAATAAATCCAGAAGAAGAAAAAAAGTCATTGCCAAAGCACACATAACATAAAGCAAGCACAGAAATATAGCCTTCACAATGTTATTTACATATTGGTAAAAGCATGGACCCTTTGGAAAGTTATCGACAATCTAGAAAACTGCTTCAGATTATTCTTCTTTGATTTTTCAGATCCACCATTCATAAGAAAGTTCCATCAGTTAGGAATTAGGAAGTAATTGTTCTACTAACTCACTTAAAAGCAAATGCATCAGCTGTTCAGGATCGCCAGTATAGGAATCTTCCAAGTAAGAGTAGAATGTGAAGCTTTTAGTAGAAACATTGCATCTAAAGGTATTTAAGTCTACTCCGAAATTCAAAGCACTCTTAGAATAAAAGGAATCTAGTAAAAGAATATGCAGAGGAATATACTCCCAAAGAAAAATTTCAATTTCATACAAGACAAATGGTAAAGATTAAATAATAGCATGAGGTAATTTAACCAGGAAGACTGAAAGCATTAATGAACATTTTTTTGTACATACCATTTGAAAAATTTCCTTACCATATACTGCATATTAGATGCTGTTGGATACACCTGACTTCGTAATTTATTATGAAGGTCCAAGATACTCTGCATGTCATTGTCTGTGATGGCCCTTTTCCCTCTTTGCTTGGCCATCCACCACTCACCATCCTCATCCATGTACTTTTCCAAAAGTTTCTCCAATAAAGTAGCATTAGGAACTACCATGGCTGGAATTGCTCTAGCCATGAATAGCACTGCGGTTACTCTGAGCCACTCCTGCGCGGTACACTTCATAATGAATGATCTCAGGAGTTCCCCGGGAAAATCTCCAAGACAGGCTCTTCCACTCCTTTTGGCTATAACGACATGCAGTGTGATTAAGGTGAAAATCTAGGCAGATATTAATTTTCTAATAACAAAAGTAAAGTAACAGTAACAAAGGCCAGTTTCATTTGTTTATATAATCCCAACAAATGGCCACGCACTTTTTGAAATAACTTATCTCCAATCCATTTTTCCTCCAGAGGACTTTTCATAATGCATTGTTTCCACAAAATAGACAACTATAATTACCAAAATAACATGCACAAGGACAAAACAAATGGCAAAAAAAGAGTCAACCCTTCAAATTAATTTCTGAATTGAAAAGCTTAAAAGGGCTATGTATGTGTTAAATACAGCCTGCAAAGCATATTATCTATTTACAGTGTTTTCTGTAAATACCTCGGTTGTAAGGTATTATTTTCGACCAGTGTCCTATCTCTAGTTCGCAGATACTCGGAATGTCCATCACATTCTGAAATTGTGGTGAATGTTTTAAAGAAGTACAAAATGTCATCCACACATGTATCCATGGGCACATCTAAAGGGCCCACGGAACTAACAGGAAATAATGGTCTGGGAGGAAGTCTCCTCTTACCAGGCGCAGGGCAAGAAGAATTCAATCATTATTTCCTGGAAAGTGTGCGCCCAACCTGTGGCCTGCACCCGAAGAAGCCAACAGTTCATCAGCAACTTCAGCTTTTCCTCCCACACGCCGCAGGCGCACATTCTTCACTTAACCCAAACGGAAAGCGCGCGACAGAAGGAGGAGGTGAAGCCCACAAAGTCACTTGCAAGAACAAGCTCCCGCAAATCTCATCGCTGCAGCTTTCCAAGTAGCCCACCCACATTCCGTGTCCGCCCATTCTCTACAAGCTGGCTTTTTTTTTTTTTTTTTTTAACTGGAGGTTTAGAAGAAAAAGGTAGATAGGAAAGGGTGGAGCCTGACGACTCGGCAAAGCGTTTTAGAAATGCCTTTACCTCTCCAGCGTGAAGTTCCCTACGAGAGCGGAGCCCAACACGACGGCCGGCCTCCCGCAGCCGCCCCAGCCTGCGCACACGACTGCACACGCACAGCCGGGTCGGGAAGGACCCGCGCGGCGCGTCCGAGGACGACGAGGGCGCTGACTGCGGTGGACTCGAGCCTGGGCCTCCGCGGTTCCGTCAGGACCTGGAGCAGGCAAAGCGCTCCGAAGTTAGAGCTCGAAATTGGGGCTGAAAGGGAGCCGCCCGGTTAGCTAGCCGGGGTGGGCGCCCGGGCTTCTCCGAGCGTTCTCCCCTAGAGCAAGGGGCGGAGACAGGAGCGGGGCTGGGAGGCGAAGGCTGGCGGCGACCTAGCGCTCCCACCCGTTGCCGCCGCGGTGCGCAGAGCCAGGCGCCGGGCGCTTCCGCCGCTCCCGCGAGCTCCCGGGCATTTATTGCGGTCCCTGCGCGCGCACGTGACGTGAGCGCCCCTCCTCGCCCACCCCCACCTCTACTCAGCCTGGCCCGCTGCCCGCTGTGGAGCATGGAGCAACCGCGCTGTTTCCCCCCCGGCCCGGCGAAGCCTGGACGCTTGGCCTTGTGGGCGTGCTTTGGGATTCAGAGGTCCGGAGTACAGGTCTGGACCCTGGCGGGGGGACGTATGCAAGGAGGGCCCCCACTCCTCCCGCCCCTCACAGCTCCTCTGCTTTCGGAGGCCTTCTTCCTAGTTCCTTTCAGAGATGCTAAAATGGCTTTAACTACCCTTACAGAGAAGGGGGCGCTCCAGAGAGCATGCAGAGGGAGCAGGGATGGGTTAACACCTTAGACCCTAGAGATGCAGAAGAGGTACTGGGGAGAAGGGGATGGGGAAAGAAAGGCTTTTTCTTTTATTTTCTCCAGGAAATCAATTCTGTTTTCCAGGACCCAGTTCTAGAATTGAGATGTTGTTCTTTTTGGCTCCATTAAACTCTTATGATGACCAGATGGGGAAGGGGTTTCATAGAACGATGTTGTGAGCTGTCACTTGCCTGACAGTTGAGAGTCCCACTTCGTCATCCATAAGATATGGGACATTCATTTCCCAAAGTGACCAGAAGAAAAAGTGACCAGTGTTTTTTTTTTTTTTCTTTTCTAGGAATGTAGATATTTTTGGCGTTGACATATAAAGGGCACCCTCAATTAATTTATCAATGCTATACTAACAGGAATTAAAAACCCAGCTCTAGAACTGATAGGGAAATGAGTGTCAGTTTCCCTGTTGTCCGTGTTATTATCTGGAGTACTAAAATTACTAACTTTAAATTCACGGAAACTCATCCTACTGAATGTGGTGCTCCTTCTACAGGAAGGGTTTTTTATTAAGAAGCATTTGTTTAATTCATTTACCTTTGCTTTCCTTCTATAGTGAACCATGATTTTAATTCTTTACTTCTAAATGCTACAGTATATAGCATATGATCAAAAGAAGTAAAACATTTGACAGTAACTACCAAATCATCCCAAGCTGCTACCTGTCTCCTTACACCATATAATTACACTTTATCAAACCTAAAAACTGAGATTTAAGCCTCTAGTTGAGTATGAGACCTTGCTTCTTCTCACAGTAAAGAACAGGGAAGCATCACCTATCGAGGGCACAGAAGGTGAAAGGTTTTGGTGCACATATGACTTTCATAGAAGGTGTAATTTTGCAACTTCATAGCAGTTTAAGCCCAAAAGGCTTGATTTATACTTTTCAAAATTATTTATAACTCTTCTGCGCAGGGTTCAGAAAACTGGCTTTCTCTCCTGGAAACTACAGTTTTAATGTGGTATTGAAAAGTATATGGAGTAGCAGATAAAAAATCTTAAAAGTGAGGCGCCTGGGTGGGTCAGTAGGTTAAACGTCCACCTCTTGATTCTGTCTCAGGTGGTAATCTCACGGTTTGTGGGATCAAGCCGCATGGGACTCTTGGGATTAAGCCGCATGGGACTCTTGTGCTGACAGCATGGAGCTTGTTTGGGATATTCTCTCACCCTCTCCCCTCTTCCTCCCCTGTTCTTGCTCTCTCTGTCTCAAAAAATAAATAAATAAACTTTAAAAAAATAAAAATAAATAAAAATTTAAAAGTCTTAACAGTAATAGCATAGTTGAAATTTTTTTTAATGCTTATTTATTTATTTTGAGAGAGAGAGAGAGAGAAAACACAAGAGACAGTGGGAGAGGGGTAGAGAAAGAGGGAGACAGAGTATCCGAAGCAGGCTCCACACTGTCAGCACAGAGCCCGATGCTGGGCTTGATCTCATGAATCATGAGATCATGACCTGAGTCAGATATCAAGTGTCAGACTCTTAACCAAAAGAGCTACCCAGGAGCCCCATTACTTAAAATATTTTTAAAGTGAATTTAAATTGGGAAGAAGGGAGTTAAGATGATAAGGACTTGAAGTTAAATGCATTTATATTTGAATGTTTCCATTATAAACCTTTCCACACAATATACAAATCATATACCTAAAGGCTTACATTAAAGAAAATTAGATTTGGTTTTAAGGTTTTAATTCCAAACTCACCAGACAAGGATAAAAAAGTTTGTATCCTTTGACACAGCATTTAAATTGGCTTCCAACTTGGTGCTGCCGGTCATATTTTTATGTAAAAGAATGATTCAAACATTCATTGTATTAAATATTAACATTTTGATAATACATCTGGTCATATATGATTTAATGTATGTGCTGCAAATATTTTGAAGAGCAAAATGAAACACAGTATTCTTGAATACTTAAAGATGATCACTTCACATTTTTATTTGTTGTTAAGAAATCTACATGCAGGGAGAGTGAACATCTCAGCACTGAGTGCATGTAAAAATGACACATTGGTTTGTGGCTAAGGATGTTCCTTGGAAAGTCATGTTTGTCTTTACGATTTCTACTGTCTTGTGGCAGACACTGTTGATTGCCTAACCGACAACCAGCCTTCCACCCCTTTTTTCCAAGCCTCCGGTATACTGGGGGTGGTCACCCTTTCACATGCTGTCAAACTGGCATCCTTAGGAGGTGAATGTTGATTAGTCAAAGCCAATCAACACAATGTATCCCTGCTAGGAGTGATTGATTTAGCATGGATTTACAGACAACAGTGGTTACTGAAAGGATGGAGGAAATCTGCTTAAGTATGAGGAAGAGGGCTGGCAAGGTTTTCTTTTGTGATAAAAAGAGATGCGGAAAGAGAAAATGCCCCTGCAGGTGCTGATAAGTTTGTGAAATTTAAAGATGCAGCAGTTCTTGTACAAAGAAGACAGGCAAGCCTGAGAGCAGAGAATTACCAACATGGCAGAATGGAAAGACAGATGTGTCTGAGTCTCTCTGCCATTGACCTGTCGTTGAACACCTAGCCTCCATGTTTCTGCCTGCAAGAGATAATAAATGTAATGTTTAGGCCATGTTGACTTGGGTATTCAATTACTTGCAGCTCAAAGTATTCAAACAGACATATTCTACAAAGAAGATACTTTCCTCTGGCAATGTCACTTTCTCCATGCTGCTATCATTTTATACTAATGTGCATACTTAGGTGCTGTCTTTAAGTATATTTGTATGTGTTTTTCTATCCCTGCACTTCCAAAAGTAGGAACAGGCATACCTCAGAGATTTTGTGGTTTAATTTCCAAACCATTGCAATAAAGCAAATATCATAATAAAGCAAGTCAAATGATTTTTTTAAATTTCCCAGTGGATATGAAAGTTAGGTCTTATACTATAGTGTAGTCTATTAAGTGTGCAATGGCATTATGTCTAGAGAAACAATGTATATGCCTTAATTAAGTATTTCTAAAAAATGATAACCATCATCTGAGCTTTTAGTGAGGCATAATTTATTTTATTTTATTTTATTTTTTTGCTGGTAGAGGGTCTTGCCTCAGTGTTGATGGCTGCTGACACATCAGGGTGCTGGTTGCTAAAGGTTGGGTGGCTGTGGCAGTTTCTTAATTTGCCACATTGACTCTTTCATGAATGATTTCTCTGTAGCATGTGACGCTATTTGATAGCATCTGACCCACAGAACTTCTTGCAAAATTGGAGCCAATCCTTTCAAATTCTGCTGCTGCTTTATCAACTAAGTTGTGTAATATTCTAAATCCTTTATTGTCCTTAAAAAAAATTTGCATACATCGTCACCAGGAGTGGATTCCATCTCAAGAAACCACTTCCTTTTCTTATCCATAACATGCAACTCCTCATCCATTCAAGTGTTAACATGAGAGGGCAGCAATTCAACCACATCTTCAGGCCCCACTTCTTTTTTTTTTTTTTAATTTTTTTTTTCCAACGTTTTTTATTTATTTTTGGGACAGAGAGAGACAGAGCATGAACGGGGGAGGGGCAGAGAGAGAGGGAGACACAGAATCGGAAACAGGCTCCGAGCCATCAGCCCAGAGCCTGACGCGGGGCTCGAACTCACGGACAGCGAGATCGTGACCTGGCTGAAGTCGGACGCTTAACCGACTGCACCACCCAGGCGCCCCTTCAGGCCCCACTTCTAATTCTAGTTCTCTTGCTATTTCCACCACATCTGCAGTTACTTCCTCCACTGAAGTCTTGAACCCCTCAAAGTCATCCATGAGGATTGGAATTCACTTCTTCCAAACTCCTATTGATGTTGATATTTTGACCTTTCCCCGTGAATTACACACGTTCCTAATGGCATCTAGAATGGTGAAAACTTTCCAAAGGTTTTCAATTTACTTTGCCCAATTCCATCAGAGGAATCATTATCTATGGCAGCTATACCCTTATGAAATGTATTTTTTAAATAATAAGATTTGAAAGTCAAAATTACTTCTTGAGCCATAGACCGAGGAATGGCTGTTGTGTTAGCAGACATGAAAACATTAATCTCATTGTACATCTCCACCAGAGTTCTTGGGTGACTAGATGCCTGTCAATTAACAGTGATATTTTGTAAGGAATCTTTTTTTCTGAGCAATAGGTCATAACAGTGGGCTAAAGATGTTCAGTAAACCATGTTGTAAACAGATGTGCTACCATTCAGGAATTGCTGGATTGGCTTCCAATCCAAGAGAGTATATTTAGCGTAATTCTTAAGAGCCCTAGGATTTTCAGAATGATAAATGAGCAGAGGGTCTGACTTAAAGTCATCAGTCGCATTAACCCCTGACAAGAGGGTTACCCTGTCCTTTGACATATTGAAGTCAGGCATTGACGTCTCCTCTCTTACTATGACAGTCCTAGAAGGCATCTTTCTACTAGAAGGCTGATTTATCTATGTTGAAAATCTGATGTTTAGTGTCACCACCCTCATTAATTAATTTAGCTGGATCTCCTGGATAACTTGCTGCAGCTTCTACATCAACACTTGCTGCTTCACCTTGCACTTTGATGTTATGGAGACAGCTTCTTCTATAAACCGCGTAAACCAATCTCTTCTAGCTTCAAAATTTTCTTCTGAAGCTTTCTTACCTCTCTCAGCATTCAGAATTTAAGAGAGTAGAGGCCTTGCTCAAAATGAGGCTTATGCTTATCAGAGAATTGTGGCTTATTTGATCCCCTATACAGACCATTAATACATTCTCCATATCAGCAAGAGAGCTGTTTGCTTTCAAATCATTCATGTGTTCACTGGAGCAGCATGTTTAATTTTCTTCAGGAACATTTCTTTTATATTCACAACTTGGCTAACTGACACAAGAGGCCTAGATTTCAGCCTATCTCTGTTTTGGGCATAAAAACAGCTTAATAAGCTTAATGATTTCTAGTCTTTTATTTAAAGTGAGAGATGGTGATTCTTCCTTTCACTTGAACACTTAGAGGCCATTATGAGGTTATTAATTAGCCTAATTTTCACATTGTTGTGTCTCACAAACTAAGGAGGCCCAATAAGGGGTAAGAGACCAAACAATGGCTGGTTAGTGGAGCAGTCAGAACACACAACATATATTAATTTCACAGTCTTATATGGGCATGGTTCATAGCACCCTAAAAATTACAGTAGTAACATCAAAGATCACTGGTATCAGATCATCATAACAAATACAGTAACAATGAAATAGCTTGAAATGTTTTGAGAGTTACCAAAATGTGACACAGAGACAAGAAGTGAGCAAAGGCTTTGGAAAAATGGCACAATAGCACTGCTTGACAGGATTGCCACAAAATTTAAATTCGTAAAAAATGTACTATCTGTAAAGTGCAATAAAATGAAGCACAGTAAAACGAGGTATGTCTGTATACATTCATCTGTGTACATATTCATCTGTGGGCATTTCATCCACCATATGGTTTCATGACCCTCAAATGTGAATCTCAAGCTAAAGCACTGGCTATTCTGTTAGGACAACATTGATAAACCCATCATCCAGTAGGCAAAAATAAGAATAGAATTCCTGCCTTGTTTTAAGAGGTGGAATCAGGGTAGTGCAATGTTTTGTTTTTTGTTGTTGTTTTGTTTTGTTTTTTGAGAGAGAGAGAGAGAACAAGAGGGGGCAGAGAGAGAGGAAGGCACAGAATCTGAAGCAGGCTTCAGGCTCTAAGCTGTCAGCACAGAGCCCGATGCAGGTCTCGAACCCTTGAACCGCGAGATCATGACCTCTCCAACTGAGGTTGGACGCTTAACAGACTGAGCCACCCAGGTGCCCCAGGGTAGTGCAATGTTTTAATGTTTTAAAGAATGAGATTTTAAATTAAGATGCTGGAGTTGCAAGATGCTTAGTTGCAGGATGTGTAACTTGTCATGGGACCTTGATTATGCTACTTGACCTATATGGGCCCTTGATCCTTCCTGTTTAAAAGGAAATAATTATAGTAGCTATCTTAAGTGTTGTCACTTTGTGTATTAGGATGAGTTAATGCATCCAAGCACTTAAAACAGCAACAAATAAATAGAAACTACTCAACAAGAGTTAAATATCATTATAAGAACTGAACTAGAGGCTTTATACATGCTTTTTTATAAACTCAATGGGATTTTATCAAAGTACTGTGCAGTTTAAAAGCTTAACTTTTATTTTTTTTTTCAACGTTTATTTATTTTTGGGACAGAGAGAGACAGAGCATGAACGGGGGAGGGGCAGAGAGCGAGGGAGACACAGAATGGGAAACAGGCTCCAGGCTCTGAGCCATCAGCCCAGAGCCTGACGCGGGGCTCGAACTCCCGGACCACGAGATCGTGACCTGGCTGAAGTCGGACGCTTAACCGACTGCGCCACCCAGGCGCCCCAAAAGCTTAACTTTTAAATAGAAGACAAGTAACTGGTTATAGACATGATGCAAACAATTTATAATATTTTTGGCAATGTGTAGTCAATTTTCTTCTCACTGCTGGCTAGTATTTAATTCAGCTTACCATAGGAAACAGTTCCCATTCTTATTCAAAGCAGCGCTTTGTCCCTGAATAAGCTTTAAAAACGTGTGTGTGTGTATGTGCGTGTGTATTTCATATATATGACAAAATTTTAGTGAATGCCATACACAGTCTTTCCACTCTAAGTGCAAGTATGTAATCTGTTATTAAATCCTGATTGTTGAAGTGTAATATACATGCATTAAAATGCAAATATCTTAAGTGTGCAGCTTGATAAGCTTTACAAAGTTAATACGCCTGTGTGAAAACCACTCAGATCCAGATAGAGAACATAACCATCCCTAGAAGCCTACTTTGTGCCTTTTTCCTGTCACATCCTCCCCAAAGATAACTAATATTCTGACATTTTATCTAAAATTAGCTTTGCCTGTTTTTAATCTTTACATAAATGGAACCATATAGTAGATTATTCCATCATTTGGCTTCTTTTGTGTCTTGTTTCTTTCAGATTCAGTATGCGTGCAAGAGTCATCCATTGTGAATATAGCAGCAATTTGTTCTTTTTCTCTGGTGAACATACTGCAATTTATTTCCCACTCTGTTGTTGAATATAAGAGTTGTTTCCAGTTTAGTAGGGTTAAAGTTAATGCTGCTAAGAACATTCCTGTACATGTCTTTTTGTGCACATATTTATATTTTTTTATTGACCATATGGTTAGGAGTAGAAGTGCTGTGTCCTAATGTATACTTGTGTACAATTCGATTAGATCAACTGGATTATATACCTTTTTCTTATTGATTTGCAGGAATCTTTTTTAAGTGTTGGGCACATGTCTTTTTTAGATATAAAATATATTAAACATTTCTTATTTATCTCTTTCCATTGCCTTTTCACTCTTGTAATCTTGTCTCTTGATGAACATAGGTGTTAATTTTAATGAAATTCATTTTATCAGTCTTTTCTTTTGGTAAGTGATGTGTGTGACCTGTTGGAGAAATATTTGTCTATCCCAAAGCCTTGAAGAAAGTTCTGTGTTATCTTCTGCCTTTATTATTTCACACTTTACAATCAGGTCTTTGATCTGTCTATAGTGGATTTTTGTGTTATGCTGTCTCAAGGGAATAATTATTTTTAAGATTGCAAAGTTTATATTGTAAGTCTACATTGCTTGTAGTTATCACTATAAAATTACAGATTTATTCTGGAAAAAGTATACATTTCAGAATGAAAAGATAGAAAGATATCATTGTTCTTGAAATCTAGAGTCATTATAATGTTTCAATCATATTATTTAAAATATAAATGCTGAGTGAGACCCATATCGATGTCATAGCCTGAAAACTCTTTAACCTGTTTCTTGATGTCTAGGAAAGGAATTATTTTAAGCTTGTTATTAGATTTTTGGACAACCTATATTGTCATCCATTTGCAATTTGACTGATCTACAATCACCAAGTGCAGTGATTCGTTTTTAAGATATCTTCTACCATCAGTGCTGTCCTACATTATCTGAAAAAAAAAAAAAAAAACGCAAAAGTTCAATAATTTCCATACCCACTTCTGTGCCTTTCTTGGTCCTGTTTTCACTGCTTGAAGTCTCCTCCACTTATTCTTTTCTAAGTACCCACTATCTAACCATTCTTCTTCACAAAGATTTTAACTGGTCCAGCCAACCATTATCTCTGTTATTTCGTTTTCCTCTAACTCTTATCAATATCTGTTGTATAAATTAAAGCTATTGGTGTACTTTTCTTATCTCTCCAACAATACTAAGAGCTCCTAGAGAAAAGAGACCACGTGTATGTGACCTTTATATTACTTAAAATTTATGTCAGTGAATTTGGATTTTTGGAATATTCAGTATTTCACAGAAAAGGACACATGTGTCCCTGGGTGTACAAGCCTGTGGGCAGGAGAGTGAGAATCCACAAAACAAAGCACATTACGCTAGAGACGATTTTCATTTAAAGCTTTTTTTTTTTTTTTTTTTTGAGGAAAACATATTGAAACACGTGTATGTCATAAATAAATTACAAAGCAGATGGGCCATTCAGATTAATTTTAAAATGAAAACCAAGCATGACAAACTTTTTTTTTTATAAAACGAAGAATCAGAAGTCAATCCACTTTGAAACCATGCATTCTTTTCAGTATATCATTTCTAAACATTCATAGGAAAATGATGTTTACTAAAGGAAAGAGAACAAGGTAAAATATTTATCAAAAATTTTATTTCAGAATGATGCACTACTTGGCTGATGTCCTACTATGTATGTTTTACCTGTTGATGTCTTGCTTACATTTCCATGGGTCCCTTTACAGCTTATATGAAGACCTGGCAACTTTGTAATGTTAGCATCTGCAGCATTGTAAATTGCAGCAGAAGCCAGAGATGAGAAGCTAAAAGAGCTATTCATTGATATAAAACTGCCCAGTCTGGCTGAAACACTGTATTTTAATTTCTTTACATCAGACTACCCAAAATAGTAAGTAAGGCTAGAAACTTTTAAAATTAAAGAACTGTCTCTGAAGTACATTCAGGGTGGCCTAAGAAATCAGGCTGCAGCTTCATCTTTTTAAGTTTTTATTTAAATTCCAGTTGGTTAACATACAGTGTAATATTAGTTTCAGGTGTACAAGAGAGCGATTCAACCCTTCCGTACAACACCCAGTACCCGTCAGAACAAGTGCCCTCCTTAATCCCGATCACCTATTTTACCCATCTCCCCATCCATCTCCCCTCTGGTAACCATCAGTTTGTTCTCTGTAGCTACGAGAGTTTGTTTCTTGGCTTATCTATCTCTCTTTTTTTCCCCTTTGCTCATTTGTTTTGTTTCTTAAATTCGGCATATGAATGAAATCGTATGGCATTTGTCTTTCTCTCACTGACTTGTTTTACTTACTTGTTTTTTAAGGGCTGAATAATATTCATATATATATGAAAAATATGTATGATTCATATATATACATATGCTAACTTTATCCATTCATCAGTTGATGGACACTTGAGTTGTTTCCATAATTTGGCTATTGTAGAACTACCCTACAATCCAGCCATTGCACTACTAGTTTTTTACCCAAAGAATGCAAAAATACTGATTCAAATGGTTGCTGCTTCATGTTTTAATAATCGCTTTTCCTTCCAGGTCTGCAGAAGTGCTTCACAATGCACCTGGGTTCGAGGTTGTCTTTCAGGTTTACCAGAAGGGGCTGTTGAAAGGTGAGCATTATAAAAGGAAAAGTATTCACCTTTTCATCTGCAGAACTAATGTCAAAGACAGGGTTTTCGTCCTAATATATGGAAAATGAAAACTTTCTGCACTATCCTTAACAAAATCCCTGCAGTCCACTTTCAATGGTAATTTTAAACACTCACATTTAACAAAAGTGAAACAATGAAAATCTCTGGTGTCTTCTGCAAATACATATCTCAACAATTAAAAATTATATATAAAGTATATGTATGTATATATGTATATAGTATCTGAAGGTTAAACACATTATTTTGCTAGATAATGGGGATAAATTAAGACAATTTCATTTTAAATAGATAAGTTATAGTGGGAAATATTGGAAATAAAGAAAATGTGCAACTTTTCATTTGTTATATGTTATCTTTGGCTATTCTCCTGAGCATAAACCTAAGAGTTAACACAGATTTTATAAATGCTTTGGTCTAAAACAATTGAAATTACAACAAATGAAAGTGTTTGGTGAAAAATAACCTGATAAATAATAAACAGCACTTGGGCAAGTAAAAAACATGCTGAAATAAACAGCTTTCACAAATAAATCTGACATTCATAACCTCAATATCATGTAACTGCATTTACACACAGGGACTTTTGCTTCTGTTCTTGTCTTGCTTCATGCTGTGCCCTTAACTTGGGGACCCATTCATGGTATCTCACTGCCTCCTAAATATTCCTGTCTTTGTGACCCTGCCCAAATTCTTCCCCAAGTTATAACATTGTTCTTAATTGCTGCAATGGATATTTCTGCCCCTTTCTTTCAATGTTTCATCTCAAATCCTAATGCTTTCAGGAAATTGTTCTGATTGTCCTCATATAGAATTACTCTATAATCTAAAATCTCTATATATATCTGAAAACATTGAAGAAAAACCAATTTCAATAGTAGGAACATGGGTTTTTTTGGAACTGAAAAGGTCCTATTTTTTGAGTGGACAGGTTCATTACACTGGTGATCTAGACATTAGTATCTTTAAAATATAAACTCTTTTATTTAAAAGAAATATTTAGAAATCTAAACACATAGGGGCACCTGGGTGGCTCAGTCAGTTAAGTGCCAACTTCAGCTCAGGTCATGATCTCATGGCTTGTGAGTTTGAGCCCTGTATCGGGCTTTGTGCTGACAGCTCAATTCCTGGTGGCTGCTTCGGATTCTGTCTCTGTCTCTCTCTGCCCCTCTCCTGCTCACACTCTGTCTCTCTCTTGAAAGTAAACATTAATTTTTTTTTAAATATTAAAAAAAATAAATCTAAACACATAATAAACTAAAAATAAGCAAAATTGAATTTGATAAGTACTTGCTAGAATTTAGGTGCAAAATATGACATTTTTAAAGAAGCATCTTTCATTTTTAAGCGTTTATAATTCATCTAACATTCACCTAAAGCATTAATAATTCAATCTCACAGCATATTTTAGCTGCTGTGAGATTGAATTATTAGCCTGGGTATCTTTCTCCTGCTATTGACTTTAGTCTTGTCCATATTGCTTTACTCAATAGAATGTGGGTGGAAGCTAAGATCTTTGGAGCTTGGTAATTTCTACCCACCCTCTTGGATCTTCTGCCTTCTGTCATGAGAAGAGCTGCCCAGGTAGCTGTTACTTTTTTAGTTCCTAAACCTTGGAGGTCAGCCTAGTCCAACTGAGGCCAGCCAAGACCAGAGTCAACCTGTCAGGTTTATTTAGAAGTAAACATTTCTAAAAGCTCCTAGGGTTTTGTTGTGTGCTTCACAAAACTATCACAGCAAAAGACAAATACTTTTATATTTAATGTATCCACATTATAACAGCCCTATGAAATATATATTAATGAGTTCCATAAAGTGTAAATGACCTGCAGAGATGAATGATGATAAATCTTTTCCTCAAGACCAGTGTGCTCACCACACCCTCCCTCTTCCTGCCACTACACCTGCCCTGACCCCACTGCTCCTTTTCTTTTTAAGGTACCAGTAAAGAATCTTTTGAAAATGCAAAGTTAATCAATCGTAGGGAACAGGACATAAGGAGTAGCTAACTAATAGAGACTACCTGCGCCAAACATTTTGTTTTGAAGTTTCTAAGTCTTGCTCATGGCTCAATACCCTCATTTATGACTTTTAACATATGAGAACATCTTTTTGAGCCTTGACAAAAAGCTGATTGATGTAGCTTAACAAAATATCACTATTCATAAGCAGTGCTATCTACGTGATATCTAAAAGATAGGAGTAACAGGCAAATGGCAGGGGCGGGGGGTAAGGGGTATTCCTATCATGAAACTCCACAGTTTTCAAGAATTTGAGATTGTTCCTCTTTGACAGAAGTGTATCAGTTCTCCAAAGAATTTCTTGATTTAAAAATCTGTTAGCAATGTTTTGTTTTAGCCAATCCCAGGATAATGTAATATATATGTAAAATATTATATATACATATAAAACAGAGGATCCGAAGCAGACTCTGCTCTGACAGCAGAAAGCTCGATGTGGGCTCGATTGTGAGATCACGACCTGAGCCCAAGTTGGATGCTCAACACACTGAACCACCCAGGCACCTCAGATAATGTTATATTTTAAGAGAGAATAGTGTCAGATTTTTTAAATACCGTATTTTTCTACACCATAAAAAAGAAACCTTGAGAGACTGGTTCAATCCTGAGCAGGATTCTTGGGTTTAGAAGAGTGTGATGGTGCAAAGAAGTGTATTCAATTGACTGAAGAAATGAACAACAGGAAACATTTAGGCTCAAATCCAAGGCAAGACATATTTCTTGATGTTGGAAAAGGGAAAATGAAGTACAAAGGCTCTCTGCCCTCAACAATGTTATATAAAGGAAGTTATGTTCTGAAAGTTATGTTCACGCTGGTGCCAAGCAGGAAGAGGTAGGTGTGTGTGTGTTGAGATGTGAAGAATGGCTGTTATCCACATGGCAGACAGGACGACTGAAGGAGGAATCAGAAGAATTCAAGACACGTTTCTCGCTTTGCCAAAGCAGCAGTCTAGCCAAGTTTACTCAAGATTTAATACTTTAAATTGGAGGTGAAACTGTAGCTTTAATTATACATTTGGAATATCTGAAAATTAAGATTGCCTGTAGTCATAAAAAGAACATCTGGAAAGGAATATGTAAGAAAAGCCATTACTTCTGCAAATCCCATAAGACAAATTCAATTTCTATTTTAAATTAATAGCTTATCTGTTAGTAACGATTCAGCTCACAGACCATCTATTAACAAGATGAAACACTTCTCCCACATGTTGAACAAATTGCCTTCACTTTATCAAACCAGATTTTCTGTTCCACTTCTGGCTTCTCAGAATTTGTTTAAAGTCTGCCCTTGGCTTGCTTTGTTAGACCAAGGGATAGGAATAGAATTAAAAGAATGCAAACACAAAGCAAATTAATTCCAAGTTATACAGTCTACTCTTTCACTGTTTCTGCCCCGTTTTACTACTCTATCTGCTTTTCCCTTTTCCTATCTTTTTTGAAAGACAACTCATGTTTGTGTCATTCTATTTTCATTTTAATATTGACATGTTTATAATTTAAACAGGGATTTAACTAAGAATGATTTCTGTTTTTTTAAAGCTATTTAATTTGGTAAATAATACCTTGCTATTGATCTTCAGTTTGTGGCATGATCCTGGCATCCCTTACTACTGTGGCCATCTAAGGGAGAATATAATATCCTTAAACAGAAGTAGCTCTGTCTTGGCATTTCATGAATGCTCAGTAATTATGACTTACTGATTCTTAAGTCTACATGACTTTGGTTGCTTTCCATTGGCAATCAACACCATGAAAATGCCTACAGAGAGCTTCCACAAACCTCTGGAAATGTATTTTATTCATTAGTTTAAGTTTTACTTACTCATCTGTTTTATAATAACATGGTAAATACCTTTGGGTGGTAATAAAAGTGAACAACTTCAAATTATTATAGACATAATGATATCTAAAAAAGCATGTTAAAAAGAATTTTGTTTATTCATGTTTATTGACAAGTAACCTCAAGTAAGAAAGGTAACCATTCACTATTGTTTAGGCATATGCATTTACTAAGCTAAATTATTATTATTATTATCATTATTATTATTGCTGGTAAAATAATTGGCTATTTTATTTTTTTCTTAAAAGATTTTATTTATTTATTTATTTATTTATTTATTTATTTATGTATTTATGTATTTATTTATTCATTCTCAAGTACAGTAACATACAGTGTAGTGTTGGCTTCAGTAGAATCCAGTGATTTATCTCTTATATATGATACCCCGTGCTCATCTGGAAAAGTGCCCCCCTTAATGCCCATCACCCATTTAACCCACTCCCCAGCCCCCCCATCAACCCTCATTTTGTTCTCTGTATTTAATAGTCTCTTATGGTTTGCCTCCCTCTGTTTTTATCTTACTCTTCCTTCCCTTCCCCTATGTTCATCTGTTAAGTTTATAAAATTCCACATATGAGTGAAATCATATGATATCTGTCTTTCTCTGCCTGACCTATTTCACTTAAGACCCTCCAGTTCCATCCACATTGTTGCAACGGGCAAGATTTCAATCTTTTTCATCGCCAAGTAGTATTCCATTGTACCACATCTTTAAAAAAATGTTTTAATTTTATTTTTGAGAGAGAGAGAGAGAGAGAGAGAGAGAGAGAGAGAGAGAATCAATGGGGAGGGCCAGGGCCAGAGAGAGAGAGGGAGACACAGAATCTAAAGCAGACTCTAGGCTCTGAGCTGTCTGCTGAGCCTGGCACGGGGCTGGAACCCACGAACCATGAGATCATGACCTGAGCCAAAGTTGCACACTTAACCAACTGAGCCACCTAGGCACCCCTATATATATCACATCTTAATCCATTCATCAGTTGATGGACATGTGGGCTCTTTCCATAATTTGGCTATTGTTGATAGTGCCTCTATAAACATTGGGGTGCATGTGCCAAATTATTTACAAGTCATTGTTAATTTTAAAAAATTAAAACTTCACTGTCTTAGAGAGTTTTATTCTAGGAACATGCCACAATTTGGTTTGAGTTGGTCTGTTATCAAATATAAGAATGATATCTTTCATGACTATGAGAAAGTAGTGAAAGCCAAAGTCATCTAATCTTCAGGTTTAACCACTGGAGATAACATCTCAAAATATAAAAGTGTTCAAGATATTAATTTCATTTTTATGTGCATTTAATTCAATATTACCAACTCAAAAGCTATCATGCCTGCTAACAACAACTAACAACATTGGTTCCATATTCTGAGATAATATTTCCACCTATTTTGCCAACTTAACTGAGACTATTTTCTTTTTCATTCATAGCTATTTCTAGATTTCCAGTATAAGAAATAACCTTTGTTTCTGGACTGAAGTCTGGTAGAATCATAGTTTAACCAGTAAAATCAAATAAAATGAAAAGAATAGAGGACTCAGTACACATAAACATTTTATGTAACCTTAGTTTTTACAGTCAAGGTATAACTTTTCTAAATAGAAGAATACATTTATAAATACAAATCAACTTTATTTTGTCTAAAAGTTGATTGGTTTAGAACTCTAGTCAATGCACCTTCCACTTTATTGAGCTTCTAATGGAATTATTACAATGCTTTGGAGAAAATTTGAGAATTGGTCCTCCAGGCTGCATTAGATGAGGTTCTCAGGCATACCTTGACAGAGTGATGTCCTTTTGGCTACTATCAGGATCAGACACACCTCACTTGCCACAGGTGCTCATAGTATAAAGGAAAGTGAAGGAAACGTCACTGGGGGAATGCAGTTTTTGATTAATGGGTAATTATCTGACTATAAAACTGGAACCATTGAGTTCCACTCTATCTAGGTGGAAGGTTTTCAGAGATATTCTAATTGTTTTTTACTGAGCCCAGTTTATGGGGATAAAAATTCCATAAATGTGTGAGTGTTTCAATTCCTTCCACAGCAAAGTCATATTCTTTTTAAATTCTGATCTCAAAGCAGGATAAAGTACATCGACATACACACTAGTTCTCCCAAGGACAGACCCTGAAGAAATGGAATGATTATAACTACAAATTCAGACAAGTTTGGAAATTTGAATTTTTGGGAAAGGTAAAAAACAGTTCCAGTCATGGTCCAAAGGAGGTCACTTAAATGAGACCTTCTCTTCTGCTCAAGACACATACTAAAAAATTAAATATTGGGAAAAACAGTGCTTACTACCACATGGAGCAGCATGGTTGGCAAAGTTTGGTGGAATTTGTTTTAATAAGGAACTACTTCCAGTAGATTTTCTATTCTATCTCTCCACGTTCATATTTTTTTTTTTCTGGGGTTAAATCTATAAGTGAACACCATGATTATTTATTTGAAAGCTCAGCTGGATTACTGTAATGGTCTTTTCAAAGGATTTTAACACCCACTAGAGTGGTCAGCAAGTAGAGAATTGAACACTGAGTTGGCAAGGACTCTGTAGATAGCATCCCATGATGATTTCTGCACAATGGGAGTGAGGTTGCTAAAGATCTCTAAGTATGACCTGAAGGAAAAATAGCCAATGCTATCCATGTGTTTGGCTGCAGAGATTCTTGTTAGTTACATTCTATTAATAAAGTAATTTCTATCTGTCATTAAAAATGTCCACTGGTTGAGGTGTTAACTATTTGAACCATAAGTCAGAACAAAATAAGCCAAGGCATATTTGGAAACTTGGTATATATATAACAGGTATGGCATTAAATAAAAAGTGGGACTGGATCACTCAATAAATGGTCCTATGAAAAATTGCTTTAATTGTGGAAACATAAAATTCTGTACTTGTCTCACATCACAAATAAAAACATTGTCAGTTTTATTAAAGACATTTGTGGGGTGGGGCTTGAAACGTGTAGGATAAATAGGTAGAATAGCTTTTTAATACTAGGTGAGTAAGGAATTTCGTAAACAAGTTAGAAAAATCACAATATCCAAAGGAAAATTTGACATAATTATAATAAAAATTAATGGCTTTCGTATAATAAAAGAACCATTAAAAGATTTAAAAGGGATTAAAAGAAGACAATTGTAGCTTATATAACTGATAGATTTGCATACAGAATAAACAAAGAACCACAAAATTTATTTTTTAGTGTTTATTTTGAGCGAACGAGAGAGAGAGAGAGAGAGAGAGAGAGAACACAAGTGGGGGAGGGGCATGGAAAGAGGAGAAGAGACAATCCCATTCAGGCTCCAAGCTCAGTGTGGAGCCCATCGCAGGGCTCTATCCCATGACCAGCTGAGCCATTTAGGTGTCCCACACCTCAAAAATTATTAAGAAAAACATAAATGACTCAACCAGAGAAGATGACCTAAGAATAGAAGAAAATTGAACGGCTAATAAATTTATGAAATGTATTGTCCGTTAGTAATGAGGAAAATGCAAATTAAAATAATAAATACTATTTTAAATAATCATGTTCGCAATATCAATATTTGACAAGGATACAGAGAAAGAAGGTATCTTATACTAACAGTATTGAAACTTACTGTATGCCAGAATCTCTGCTAAGCACATACCACCACTGATAAAAATTTAAATATGGGCAAATTATAAAACATGTAATATTATTCAGCCATAAAAAATGAAATCTTGCCATTTGCAGCAATGTGGAAGGAACTAGAGTGTATTATGCTAAGCGAAATAAGTCAGTCAGAGAAAGACAAACACCATATGATTTTACTCATATGTGGAATTTAAGAAACAAAGAAGCAAAGAGAAAAAATAAAAAAAAAATAAGAGAGAGAGAGACAAATCAAGAAATAGACTCTTAATTATAGAGAACAAATTGATAGTTACCAGAGGAGAGGTGGGTGGGGGATAGGTTTAATAGGTGACGGGGATTAAGGAGTGCACTTGTAGTGATGAGCACTGGGTGGTGTATGGAAGTGTTGATTCACTATGTTGTACACCTGAAACTAATATTACTCTGTATGTTAACTAACTGGAATTAAAATAAAAACTTAAAAAATTATAAAACATGCACGGGAATGATATACAACAGTTTAGGGTAGAGATTGTCTTTAGAATGATGACGGAGGAATGAAATCAGGGAATACAATTCCAAAGAAGGTAAGTCTTCATGTGTCTTTAGCTTTTAAGTGGAAAGAGACAGACAGAGACTGAGAGGAACAGAGATGGAGATCTGAGCCGAGAGGCTAGTTGTGAGGTGGTGTGCCTTCTGCAGCCTCCTCACCTCTGTCCTTTGGCAGTCTCATCCCAGAACTCATGCACTTAGTATCTCTATAAATGTTCACAGTATGTTGAGGTAATTATTATTATTCCCCATGATTTACAATGAAACAGAAACTGGGAGATGTTTTATTTCATTTCATTAGTTTTTTTTTTTAATTTGAGAGAGAGAGTGAACAGGGGAGAGGAGCAGATGAGGAGAGAGAGAGAGAGAGAGAGAGAGAGAGAGAGAGAGAGAATCATAAGCTGACTCCATGCTCAGCACGGAGCCTGATGTGGGGCTTGTTCCCACAACTCTGGGATCGTGACCTGAACAGAAATCAGGAATAAAATCCTCAACTTACTGAACCACCCAGGCACCCTGAAACTGGGAGATGTTAATTGACCTGCTCAAAGTTAGAACTGATTAAGGCATAATTAGAACCCAAATTTGATATGCTCAAAAAAAAAATGTCTGGCAAGGCATTCTACCAGCTATGACTACCACTGAGCCAGGGGACACACTGGTAGGCAGCATCTGTAGCACAGAGGCAAGACTGTGGTATGGAGTCCAGATAGGAGGTCCAGTCCAAGCTCTGACATCTAGGAGCAGGGTGAATTTGGAAAAGTCACATAAGCTGTTGGAGGCGCTCTGAGACTTAGTTTTACTCATTTGTAAAGAATATCCAATAACACCCACTGCAAGTAGTTGTAAGGGCCAAATGTGATGCTAAATATAATGTACTTTATCAATGCAAAGCAAGGGACAATTTCCTTTAGGAAATGAAACAATGTCTTCTGATTAGGACTTAGCAACCCCCAATTTCCATTGCCTGGCACAGTGCTTGCACATAGCAAGCGTTCAATAAATAGTTGCTGATTGTGATGTTGACTCATCCCCATAGGAACCTAGAGGTCACCTAGAACTGGCAGCTCTCATACAAAGGAGTAAAGGGTCCCAGGCAGATATATATATAGGCTTGTTGCTAAAAGTCATTCAAATGGAAAGGAAGTAGAAGCACACTGAGGTTGTCTTGTTGGGATCCCATTTGACTCCCAGAGACAGAGGAAAAAGCAGGACTAGGAAGATATGCATACCATACACTTATTTGCTTTCTTCCATACATACTTATGGTTGGAGAGGATGCAGAAACATTGGGAAGCCTATGAAATCAGGATAAAAGTGCCTATGTGTAACAGGTGCATGGTAGAAGGTGCCCGAATTCTGACAGGAAGCAGCTAGTGCATCATGTATAGTCAGGAGTCCACTTGTACTTTGAGTCAGAGCCCGAGTTCAGCTTTTGTGACAAAATATCAACTTGAAAAACTCTTGGGACCATTTTTAAGAAAAGAAAACAAAATTATGAAACAAAAATAATATAATGGTGACTGTTTATTTAAAATGAGAAAATAGGGGTACCTGGGTGGCTCATTCGGATGAATGTCCAACTCTTGATTTCAGCTCAGGTCATGATCTCATGGTTCATGAGATTGAGGCCTATGTTTGGCTCTGTGCTAACGGTGCAGAGCCTGCTTGGGATTCTTTCTCTCCCTCCCTCTCCCCCACTCTTGCACTCACTCTCTCTCTGTCTCAAAATAAATAAACATTTAAAAATAAATAAAATAAGAAAATAAATTAGAATTCACAGCAAAATGCAAATGTAAAAAAGCCAACAAACCACACTAATATCACAAAATTAGAAAAGGAATATAATATATTTATCAGTTACCACATGAAAATCTTCTATAACATATAATCTTTTAGTCTTTGGATGCATAGTCTTTGATTGCCTCTTCATATGACAACAGTCCTGTAATATTTTCTTTTTTCATTAAGATATAGCTGATATACAATATTACATTACTTTCGTGTCCTGTAATATTTTCTAAAGAGATAATAGAAATTTAGTCTTTCTTCCAGCATGGTTGATCAAAGAAGCCTTTTTTTAAATGTTTATTTATTTTTGAGAGACAGAGAGAGACAGATCATGAGTGGGGATGGGGCAGAGAGAGAGGGAGACATAGAATCCAAAGCATGCTCCAGGCTCGGAGCTGTCAGCACAGAGCCTGTCGCAGGGCTCAGACTCGTGAACCACAAGATCATGACCTGAGCCGAAGTCTGACGCTTAACTGACTGAGCTACCCAGATGCCCCACAAAGAAGCCATTTCTACTGCAGACAGCTGGTAATAACTTAGCTGTATCTAGAAGAGACTGTGGACCACATGAATATATTCTGCCTATTCTAAACTAGATGGATAACTGCCCGACTCAACTCCTATTTTCCCAACAATCCCTGGGAACACTTTAACATCACCCCACATGAGAAAATGTGTGATGAAGGAGAGTTCTAAACAAGCTGTGATCAAAATACAATATTTTGCAAATTGTACAAAAACATAATACCATGGGAACATATTACCATTGCCTTTCTTGAGAGTCTGCGACAGCCCCTGCAGGGAACGGGGACGGACTCTGAAGCTTGATCTTCATCAGCTTCAGTTAATCCATCTGTATTCAGTTTGTCCTCTGCATACCAAGATACACCAAGGGAGAGCAGTCACTAAGTTGGTAACAAAGGGTTAGGAGAAGGAGGCACAGCCCTCCCTGTCCTGTTAGTTCCTATTGGCAGTGCAGTAATCTTAGTTGTAAATCCTCCCTGAAGACTGGCCAGAACTTCCAAGTCTTCTCTCCAGTGGAAATTGTAGAAAAGAACACCATCTTCCTGCCAAAGCTCATGCTCTTCCACTGGTAAAGAAATTAACATCAAAATCCCATTTCATTGATGTTTAAAATAACTTAGCCTGACAGAAATGGCTTTTGTTATCTTTGGAGATAATTTGATTACTCCATGATAATGGATGGAAGGATGCTTCAACACACTAGCTAGGAAGGTCTGACTGGCACTAATAAGACTCTGTGTTACCACACTGTATACACTGAAGGAGAGAGATGAATGTAACACATGTGAATTCGATTGCCTATTGGATCATCATTAATGTTTCCTTCCATGTGCTACACGGGACCTTGGTAGTTTACAGAGTCACTGTCCACCTAGGTTACCACAGTTGAGTGACATAACATACATGTTGTTATAACCAGCAGGCACATTTGGCATAGAGGAAAATAGAGCTCGATATGAAAGGCAACTCTCTTTTGCCTTTCTATCTAGGCCATGAGGAAGAGGGAACCGGAGGTTCAACCAGGGACAGCTTCACAAGGCAACTTAAAAAAAAAAAAAAAAAAAAAAAAGAAGGGGAAGGAGAAGAAGAAAGAAAGAAAGAAAAAAAGAAAGAAAGAAAGAAAGAAAGAAAGAAAGAAAAAAAGAAAGAAAGAAAGAAAAAGAAAACCCTTAAAACCAAACTGCAACCATGCTCACACTAACCTTGGCCCTGTGAAGCCCTAATTCCAGTAACACCCTTGGATTGCATCCACTCTTCCCAAGGCTCTCTCCCAAAGCCGAATGAGTTGAGAAGTGCCTTTTTGCTCAAGAGAGACAGTGAAGAACAGATTCAAGAATATGGCAAGGCTCTTGGTTCTTGTTGGCAGTAAAGTAAGGTAACCAGCTATGAAGGGCATATTAATTCTTCTGACTCACAGGCCTCAGGTTCATAGCATGTCTACCATAAAGAGTCACCAAAATTTACCTTCCCTGAATGTAGCCTCTGAAAAAATCAGTTCTGTATTTAAATATAACAGGTGCATTTTATATTACACCTGTATGTTCATGATTCTATATTTCATATATTACCATAATTCTAATTGTTAATACATTCAGGTGATTTGTTATTTAAAGGACATATACAGAGATATGTAACCATCTCAAAAGCATTTTATCTATCATGAACAACAGTTTAGGCACAAGGCAAACCAGGCTGAAATAAATATTTTCCTCATCATATAAATTGAAAAATAATTTTGACACATTTTTGGACAAGATCATCTAAGATAATGTGTTCTATATTATAATTGGTAATAAAAAGTGGAGGGGTTCTTGGGCGGCTGAGTCGGTTAGGCATCTGACTTCGGCTCAGGTCATGATCTCGTGGTTCATAGGTTGAGCCCAGTGTCTGCTCACTGCTTTCGGTGCAGAGCCCAGCTCAGATTTTCTGGCTCCCTCTCTCTCTGCCCCTACCCTGCTCATGCTCAAAAATAAACATTTTTTAAAAAGTGAAAACAAATGAAAATTTATATCTGATATTATCCCTTTCCTCCAACCTTCAAGTGGTTAGTCTAAAATAATTTTATATTGGCCATTAATCCATTTCCACATATTATGTTTATTAAGATATTATAAAAACAAGAAGTAAAAGATCAAAAGCATTATCTTACACCACTTAATCTGCTAATGGCTAAATAATAAAAATGACATCAGTGTAATGGAAGAAAGATGAATAGCAACAACTACCTTGAGGTCATTAAACTATCTTTTGGCATTCTCTTTCTCTGTGATTACATCCTAACTGTGCCAATAGCTCATTTAATTTCTTCAGAAAAGGAAGGTAATTACAAAATGATTTGTTCCTCAAAATTTGTTGCAGTTTCTTAATACAATTTAGAAACTCTAACTTTTCTTACCTTTTATTTAAATACAGATTAACATTTAAGTGCCCAAACAGGATCACGTAAAACTGTAGCTAGCTTTCAAATGTTTTATGCTGATACAATTATAGAGAAGGAGACAGATCAAGCAGAGACTAGAGAAGTTGCTCCCTCTTCTGGTAAAGCAAGATATTTCAAACAAAATATTAAATGTGTGGCACTTGGTTTGCAGTGGTTTCAATCGTTCAAAGAAATAAACGTTACTGTACCTTATTTAAAATAAATTGCAACTGAATGATAGAGACCCCCACACTGAACCTGCAGAAGGTAGTTTTAAAATAGGATTTCTGAGGGCTAACGTTAATTTTCTTGACCTTTGTAAGCAGTGAAAATTTTTATCCTAAACACACTTGAGGGTGCCTGGGTGGCTCAGTCAGTTAAGCATCCAACTCCTGATTTCGGCTCAGGTCGTGATCTCATGGTTCATGGGCTAGAGCCATCCATCAGGCTCTGCGTTGCACAGAGCCTGCTTGGGATTCTCTCTCTCCCTCTCTCTGCCCCTCCCCTGCTCATGCTGTCTCAATGAATCAATCAATAAAGTGATTGAGTGAAGTATGCTGCTGAAGTAGAAATGGAGTATATCGTGCATATTATTATGATTCAGATTGAAATTGGAGAGGGAGGCCTGGTAAACACTATATTGAAGTGGGGTAGATGAGAGAGGAACCCACTGAAACAAAAATATGTTTCTCTGCTCCTTTATAAAGAGGTCCAAAAGAGCATGTTATCAACATTCACTTTCCCCTAAGGATTTATTTATTTGATTTCGCCTCTTGCTTAGTAGGGCAGATTTAGGGAATGGGGTAATGTGACAGAACATGTTACAACCAAAGGAATAAACCACTTTGGAATAAATGATGAAAATGAGCTTTGTTATTCTTTTCTTCCTCTGTCTTGTTTGATTCTTGGTTATATCTGAGGGTCATTCATTTGTGAATGGATTGTGTCTAAAGTCAATTTGCAAATCACTGATTTGGAATTTGTAAAAATTTTTTTTAGAGAATCGCAGCTGTAAATGATGGAGACTTTTATTTATTTTTACTAGTGAGTAAAAAGTCTAATAGACATGCAGTGTAGTAGAAAAGAGAAATTCTTTTGCTTTACCATTTGTTATCAAGAAGGAAGAGTCACTCAGGGAAATATCTTGAGAGGGACCTTTGGACTAGGGAAAGCTGTAGCCCTGTGGATATAGTTTGCAAAGTAGCACCAGATTAGAAGTGTGCTGTGTGCTGTGTAATAGTTGGGGAGTGGGAGAACAATAAGTGAAAGCCATGCAACATAGCAGAAGACCATGGGAAAAATAAAGATGATCAAAGTGATTGTCGGGAGAGTGAAGAACTTCCAACAGCAGTGATGTCTCATTTTGGAAAACTCCTGTCTTCCCCAACCTTGTTCTAAAGCAGTGAGAAGGCTGGTGCCCTCTAGAGGACCATTCTTGAAATGTGTTAGGGTTTTGGGTTTGGGGAATTATTTAGTTTCATGGTTTGTTTGGCGTGGGGAAGATGTTCCTGGGTCCGGTGTGGTCATTGGCTAGGATACTAGACAACCATGAATGTTCTTATTCAAAGTGGATTCTCCGAGTATTTTTGTAAATAAAACATGTCTCTCCTCCCAGGTGCCACAATAACAATTTCTTCAATCAGCTACATTTACTACATCTACATGTTAATTTGTCTTTTAAGCTTGGGTTAAGAATGTACCACTGTTTGTGGCTTTGTTTCTTAAGAAAAAGAAAGAGAGGGAGAGAAAGAGAGAGAGAGGGACAAGAAGAAATAAAAATTACATAGTGATGGAACAAGTCTACATGTTCTGCTGTGCTCCCCCACAAGTCTGGCTGCCATCTGTCACCATTGTCTGTTCCCATACCATTGACTATATTCCCTGTGCTGTACCTTTCACGTGTTGTTTACCCTTTTCAAATGTTATCTTATATGGTCCACAGGGGTTTGAAATATCACTTTGGTATAGAATCTTCATTATTTTATCGTTGTTCCAATCTAGGGGCTACTTCCTATAAAATATTGAAGGATAGTGTTTAGGTTACTTTTAAGAAATAGAGACTGGATGGTTGGTTGCCTAGATATATGATGTGGTTTTAAATGGGAGAAACATTTTCTATTCTATTTATCAAAAGCCTGTCCCATAACATAACATCAGTTAGATGCTACATTTAAAAATAAAGTCCAGGGGCGCCTGGGTGGCGCAGTCGGTTAAGCGTCCGACTTCAGCCAGGTCACGATCTCGCGGTCCGTGAGTTCGAGCCCCGCGTCAGGCTCTGGGCTGATGGCTCAGAGCCTGGAGCCTGTTTCCGATTCTGTGTCTCCCTCTCTCTCTGCCCCTCCCCCGTTCATGCTCTGTCTCTCTCTGTCCCAAAAATAAATAAACGTTAAAATGTATACCCTGGTATAATTAAAAATTTATACCGTGGTAATACTAAATGGCTTGCAATTGCTGGTACATCCCACCCTGCTTTGAACATATGTGTCTTTAAAAAAAAAAAAATAATAAAAATAAAATAAAAATAAAGTCCAGTTTATTTGTAAATACTTCCCTTATTTCTTCCCTTCAACAGTCAGTAATTTTTTTGGCATAATATACTTACTTCAATTATGGTTATTTTCACCTTTTTCTTATTACACACAAATTTACTCTGGTTTGTTATTATTTCTGATAACACTTTCCTCTTTCTTCTGGTTGTCTTTATTCTCTTCATTCCAAGTGTTTTATTATAAATATGTTCAACAATCATCATTTTGTCTCCCAGTGCAGTCAGCTAGGATTTTAACAATACAAATGCATAGTTTTATTATAAATTATTTTCCTCCTGTTTCTGATAGTTATAATGAAAATGCCATATTTATTTTTTAATCATTACATAAGTTAAAATCAGATTATGTGGAATACTTACCAGCAAAAGGAACAAGCTATCAATTCACATAAAAACATGGTAAAAAGGTAAACAAGTCTTCCTTAAATTCTGAACAAAGCCCTCCCCCATTTGACATAGTAGTTGTATCCCCAGAAAACTCAGAGTGTAGTAAAACCAAACAAAAATATTCTTTTTTTAAAGTTTATTTATTTATTTTGAGGGAGACACAGATGGTGCGAGCAGGGGAGAGGCAGAGAGAGGGAGAGAATCTCAAGAAGGCTCTGCACTCACAACACAGATCCCAATGCAGGGCTTGAACCCATGAATCTGTGAGATCATGACCTGAGCTGAAACTAAGAGTCAGACACTTAACTGACTAAGCCACCCAGGCATCCCAAGTATTCTGTTTTTATCAAAAAGAAAGATTCTAGCTCATGTAATCGAAAATACATTTTTCATTTATGTTAAAGTCTAACAAGATATTTGAAAGATATGCATGATCAGGAAAAATTCTTTGTTGTGGAGGATGGTCCTACAGATTGGGCTAGTGAATTGTTACACTATTTCACATTTTTCTACAGTTAAAATTAATTTTTATTTCTATTATATTTAATTTGAAAATGCTTATATTTGATATAGATAATCATGGCATGATAACTTACATAAACTTTTAGTTTATTAACTTCAAAACTAAACACCTGACAATATTACTGAAAAGAATTATGTGAAATTCCCAGATATCAGTTTGGTTTCATATAAAGAAATCTATAAAACCTAGTGTTTTGAGACATATTTTGAAACATGTCTCACATAGCAGGGTGAACCTGTCTATACATGAACATGAAATATTAGAGATGAGTAAACTGGGCCCTTCTAGTGTTTCAGGATTAAAAATATGTTTAAAGTATCTTGTACAGTGCCTGACTTATGGCAAGACAGAATCAATAGGGGCTAATTATCACTGAGAATAATTCATTCCAAGGGACTTATTTTAAAACTCTGAATGTCATCATTCATCTATATGACATCATTCACTGAAATGGCCAATTTTTTTTTCTTGTCCAAAATCAAGACAATTTTTTATTTTACTTTATTTAAAGTTTTTACTTAATATTACAGTGTAATATTAGTTTCAGGTGTACAACATAGTGATTTAACAATTCTGTACAACACCTGGTGCTCATCACAAGTGTACTCCTTAATTCCCTTCATCTATTTTACCCATCTCACCACCCACCTCCCCACTGGTAACCATCAGTTTATTCTCTGTAGTTAAGAGTCTGTTTCTTGGTTTGCCTCCCACTCTCTTTTTTTTCTCTTTGTATATTTGTTTTCTTTTCTTAAATTCCATATATGAGTGAAATTATATGGTATTTCTCTTTCTCTGACTTATTTCACTTAGTATAATACTCTCTAGCTCGATTCATGTTGTTGCAAACAGCAAGATTTCATTCTTTTTTATGGTGGAATAATATTCAGTTGTGTGTGTACCACATTTTCTTTTCTTTTTTATCTATTCATCAGTTGATGGACACTTGGGCTGTTTCCATAATTTGGCTATTGTAGATAATGCTGCTATAAACATCGGGGTGCATGAATCACTTCGAATTAGTACTTTTGTATCCTTTGGTAAATACCTAGCATTGCAATTTCTGAATCATTGGGTAGTTCTATATTTAACTTTTTGAGGATGCTCCATACTGTTTTCCAGAGTGGCTGCACCTGTGTGCATTCCCACCAATAGTGCAAGAGGGTTCCTCTTTCTCCATATCCTCACTAACACCTGTTGTTTCTTGTGTTGTTGATTTTAGCCATTCTGAGAGGTGTGAAGTGATATCTCATTATAGTTTTGATTTGTATTTCCTTGATGATGAGTGATGTTGAGCATATTTTCGCATGTCCATTAGCCATCTATGTCTTCTTTGGAAAATGTCTATTCATGACTTCTGCTCATTTTTTGTTTATATATTTTGGATACTAACCCTTTGGAAAAATGTCTATTCATGACTTCTGCCCATTTTTCTTTATATATTTTGGATACTAACCCTTTATCAAATGTGTCATTTGCAAGTATCTTATCCCATTCCTAAGGTTGCCTTTTAGTTTTGTTGATTGTTCCCTTCACTGTGCAGAAGCTTTTTATTTTGGTGAAGTCCCAATAGTTTATTTTTGTTTTTGTTTCCCTTGCCTCAGGAGACATATCTAGAAAGAAGTTATATGGCAGATGTCAAAGAGGTCACTGCCTGTGTTCTCCTCTAGTATTTTTATGGTTTCCTGTCTCACATTTAGGTATTTAAACCATTTTGAGTTTATTTTAGCATGTGGTGTAATAAAGTATTCCAGTTTCATTCTTTTGCATGTTGCTGTCCAGTTTCCCAACACCATGTACTGGAGAAGAGACATTCTTTTTCCCATTGGATAGTCTTTCCTGCTTTGTCAAAGATTAACTGAACATTTAGTTATGAGTTCATTTCTGGGTTTTCTATTCTGTTCCATTGATCTCTGTGTCTATTTTTGTAACAGTACCATACTGTTTTCATCCCTGTAGTTTTTAACATGACTTGACGTCCAGAATTGTGATGCCTCCAGTTTTGGTTTTCTTTTTCAATATTACTTTGGCCTTTTGGGGTCTTTTGTGGCTCCATACAAATTTTAGGATTGTTTGTTCTAGCTCCATGAAAAAATGCTATTGGTATTTGATAGGGCTTGCATTAAACATGTAGATTGCTTTTGGTAGTATAGACATTTTAACAATATTTGTTCTTCCAGTCCATGAGCATGGGCTGTCTTTCCATTTCTTTGTGTCATCTTCATTTTCTTTCATCAGTAGTTTTCAGAGTACAGGTATTCACCTCTTTGGTTAGGTTCACTACTAGGTATCTTATTGCAAAATCAAAACATTTGAGCAAGAAAATAAAGTAGATCTAGATATCACTAGGGTATAGATATAAATATAACATGAAGTAAGTATCCATGAGTCCGTACTGATATTACTGCTTAAATAAATAAATAAATGGTGAAGAACAATCTCTCTAGCAGAAAAATTCTGAGTAGATAATCTGCCCTCAAAGAGGGAGCATAACTCCTTACTCTTAAGTATGGACTTGTGCAAAGTGACTATCTTTGAAGTGTGCAGAATGGAAAGAAACATAGAAAGAGTAACTTTATACAGTGGAGAAACCTGACAAATACTACTTCAATCAGGTGATCAAGGTCAATATTTATAATGATAAATCATATTGAGAGTGTGCACCTTTCATATAATGTGATGAGAGTGGTACTCTACCTCAGTGACCTTCCTCTCCAAATCACAATTACCCTGTGTAATCATGAGAAACACCAGAAAAATCTTAATTAAAGACATTCTACAAAAGATCTGACCACTACTCCTCATGTCTGTCAAGGTAGTTGCAGATAAGGAAAGTCTGAGGAATTGTCACACCCTAACTAGAAGCCTAAGAAGACATGATGCTAGCTGTGACATGATATCCCAGACAGAATTTTGTAACAGAAAAAGACATTAGGTAAAAACTCAGAAAATCTGAGTTAAGTGTAAATTTTAGTTATTAATGATGTATCAGTATGTATTCATTGATTGTAACAAACACACCTCCTCAATATAAGATGTTAGTAACACGAGGTATCTGAGAACTCTTACTATCTTCACAATTTTTTATATCTAAAACTGTTTTTAAATAAAATGTTTATTTTATTTATTTTATTTTATTATTTTTTCTAGTTTAATAATATTGCTTTTAAATTAAGTGGAAAGGAATAAATATTTTTCCGTCTCTGCAAGTTAAGCATTTGTTCACTTCAGCAAAGATTGTAGAAGTATTGTATCTAGTAGAAAGATTGTATCCAGTTCTGTATTTAGTGGTGCCTATGTATAATCTTTGCAACCAAGAAGATTCTCCACCCCTAGTAAAGATGCATTTTCTTCTTAAAGTTCAACTAACTGTGTCAAGAACTATGAGGATCTAAATTCTACAATATTTGTTTTGGGTTTAGAATTAAAAAAAAAATTTAAAGCTAGGTCTAATTAAAACAAACAAATGAAACTGCTAGTTTGTCAGATCTTTAAACAACTGAGTCTTAAACTTTTTCCTTCCCAGAGTTCCTGTTAATGAATTTTATTCTTGCTTCACACAATAATCCAAATCATAGAAAATTGAAAAAGAACTGGACACTCAAGCAGAAAAGCTTTCACAATGAATTCCAAAAGAAAATAGTTACATTATTGAGAAAGAGTGTTCCCTCCCAACCCTACACCAGACTATGTGATTTTTACATCCCAGCAACTGGGATACAACAGAAACATCTGTTCCTGACATTGTTCAACTACTTAAAGTAAGCAAAAAGAAGACAAGACCTCAAGAGAATGCTTAATAATGGGGGTGGGGCAGGGGGAATAATAAGGATTTATAATTAAATAGTATGTAGGATCCCATTATGCTGAAGTTGGGAGTCCAATGATCCAAAAGTTACATATGCAGAATTATACATTTTTCTTCAAAGATCATCTGTGGTTTTAATTCTCAAAGGATCCTGTGATCCAAAAAAGATGAAGAACCACTGAAACAGTAATTTATTCCTGAGCTATTTTGATCACCATTAATCATTTCTTATAAAACTGAATGGATAAGACATATATGAGTTTTAGTTATTTGTGCCTCTAAAGCCTTAGTAAATGATTTGTTCAAATAAGCAATCACATGAAACAATAAAACCAAATATTTGACATAATGCTTAGATGGAGGGTAGAGTCAACATGATGGGTAAAGCCTTATTTCACATTCAAAAGTTAAGTCTTTGAAAGAATAGAAGGGGAGCACCCAAGTTAACAAAAACAGTGAAAAAAAAATGATACCAAGTCATAAAATGTAGCAATTCTATCTCCAACAAGAATGACATTTTTACCATCAGGCAAAGTATTTATAAAGGTAGCTTGTGGGGGGATACCTGGATGGCTCAGTTGGTTAAACATCTGACTCTTGATTTTGGCTCAGGTCACGATCTCATGATTTCATGATTTGTGGATTTGAACCCCATATCAGGCTTTGTGTTGACAGTGTGGAGCCTGCTTGAGATTCTCTTTCTGCCTGTCTTTCTGCCCCTCCCCTGCACTCTCTCTCTTTCTCCCAAAATAAATAAACAAACTTAAAAATAAAAGAACATAGCATTTTGTATGATTAAAAATTTCTCCTCTTTGGGTGAAACCTGCATAAGGCTTTGGAGATGACCAACAATCACACTGCAGATGTTAGTTCTGAATACTACTGCTGGATTTTCATGATCTTTACTCCAGTAAGAAACCACAATTGAGTCCGAAGTCCAATTCCACTGTGTCTAAGGGTAGAGTCAATTCAAACTTGACGCTCATCTGTATTATTTGATTCACTGTAAAAACAGTGATCCCTAGGGAGATCAAAGTGAATGTCTGACGTAGTGTAACTGTGGTGAAACATGTTGTAAAATGTTTATTTTAAAAAGATCTTTAATCATATATCTTGTTTTATAAATAATATTATCCAACGAAAAGAACCAGGGCTTCTTGGAAAAATACCATATCAAAGGCTGGGGCATGGTAAATGAAAGATGAACTTGGAGCATTCATTTTGCCAGAAAGTAAGGAAGGATTTTCCTCAAAACAACAACAAAACAACAACAACAACAACAACAACAACAAACAAAATATAGAAGAAGCATGTCAGAAGAACACAGGAGCCAACCCAAAAGAGGTGCAAATTGCCAAAACTAGGACAATTTGAGCAACAAAATTAATACTTGAGAAAACATGAGACAAACCCAAATACGGACACACCCTGCAAACTACTTAACCAGCACTCTTTGAAACTCTCAAAATCACAAGAAAACAAGAAAAAACAGAAACTGTCACAGATCACAGGAGACTAAGGAGATAAAGTGAATAAAGGGAACATGATGCCTTGGATAAGATCCTAGGACAGAAAAAAGGACATTAGAGGAAAACTGGCATCATTCAAATAAAACCTGTAGTTTAGTTAATAGTATTGTACTAATGATGATTTTTTAGTTTTGACAAATGTGCCCTGGTTGTGTATAATCATCCCCACTAAGGGAAGCTGAGTGGAGGGTAAATGGGTATTGTATCTACGATCTTTGAAATTTTTCTGTAAATCTAAAACTACTTTGTAATGACTGCCTTTTAGCCAAGAATTAGCCACGCCATTGATCTTTTGAATCCAGACCTGAGGAAATCAACAAAAAGAGAGGTGCCATGGCTAGCTATGTCTGAAAGCTAACTATTCACAGAAGAGAGAGTGGCCCAACAGGACCTGTGTTTTCAGCTGTCACCAAAATCTTAGAAAAGCAAAGAAAGAGGTTTTAGAAACAATTATTTTCCAAATACATACCCTTTTGTAATTAATATGTGAAATTAGGAGTTCTACATTTAACTTAGAACAAAGGAAATTTTAGTTGCTGGTGTAGACTCCAAGTCAATTTTAGCCAGTCAATTCTCAACAGATTTTTATTTAAAAAGTTTTATATGTGTTTTTATATCCTTATCTATTATAATAAAAAATTTATGTATCGAAAGTGTACAACATGATGACTTGTTTTACAGACACATAGTGAAAACAATTACCACATCAGGCTAGTTAACCTAATATTATCTCTTCACATAGTTACCACTTATTGTATGTGATGAGTATACCTGAAACCCACTCTCTTCACATTATCTAGTGTTCAAAACAGAATACTTAAGCATAGTTACCATGCCTTCACATTAGATCTCTAGACTTATCCATTCTACATAATTGCAACTTTGTACACTTTGACCAATATCTCTCCATTTCCTTCATTCTCACCAGCCCTGATAACCACCATTCTACTTTCTACTTTCTATGAGTGTCTTTTTTCAAGAGACTTTTAAAGCCTAACTTTATCTGAAAAGATGTAACAAAAGAAAAGCTTCTGCAAGAATTTATTCCAATGCTTTCAAAAGAAAGAAAAAAGAAATAAAGAGTAAATGAATTTCAGAAGTCTCTATACATTATGAACCTCAAGGAAATTATAACATAGTTTTAATTTGTAAATACACTAATGAATCCTGCACTTAGATGTACTTATCTATTATTGAATACTAGCAAAGAATCTGGATATTTCTTTTTCACTCACAATCAATATATATACAGATCGCAATGTCTTTTACTCATTGTGCAACCCCCCCCCCCCGGGGACGAGTAAAGATCATATGCTGTCTTACACAGTTGTCTTAGCATTACATTACTTCAAACAACAAGTATTTCCCAAACCTCTTTCTTGTCCTTTCCTAAATTAATCATCACTTTCAGGAATTGTTTTGGGAACATGTGCATTTAGGGAAAGCTTAAGAGTTTTGAAATACAGAATTAGATCCATGAATATACAGGCAACCACTAGTGTAAGGCTTTAACTTTCTGAAAGAAGCAGCAAGAAATTTATAGTAGGAAATATGTTGAATATAATTCCAGCAAGACAGGGCCTGAGTGCTATCTTGCCATTACTGAACCATATATTAAAAATGGACACTAACTTATGTATGGGTAAGGAGGCTTATTCCTTCTCTCTCTTTCTCTTCATGAATAAAGAAAGGAGAAAGAACCCTTTGACACTGTGAAAGAATTGCCTCCCCTATATTTTTTTATTTTAATTTTATTTTTTTAAATTTACATCCAAATTAGGTAGCATATAGTGCAACAATGATTTCAGGAGTAGATTTCTTAATGCCCCTTACCCATTTAGCCCATCCCCCCTCCCACAACCCCTCCAGTAACCCTCTGTTTGTTCTCCATATTTAAGAGTCTCTTATGTTTTGTCCCCCTCCCTGTTTTTATATTATTTTTGCTTCCCTTCCTTATGTTCATCTGTTCTGTGTCTTAAAATCTTCATATGAGTGAAGTCATATGATATTTATCTTTCTCTGACTAATTTCGCTTAGCATAATAACCTCCAGTTCCATCTATGTAGTTGCAAATGGCAATATTTCATTCTTTTTGATTGACGAATAAGACTCCATTTCCATTGTGTGTGTGTGTGTATATATATATATATATATATATATATATATATCCCCCCACATCTACCACATCTTCTTTATCCATTCATCCATCGAGGAACATTTGGGCTTTTTCCATACTTTGGCTATTGTTGATAGTGCTGCTATAAACATTGGGGTACATGTGTCCTGTATCCCTTGGATACAGCATACCTGTATCCCTTGGATACAGCATACCTGTATCCCTTGGATAGATACCTAGTAGTGCAATTGCTGGGTTGTAGGGTAGTTCTATTTTTAGTTTTTTGAGGAAACTCCATACTGTTTTCCAGAGTGGCTGCACCAGCTTGCATTCCCACCAACAATGCAAAAGAGATCCTCTTTCTCTGTATCTTCGCCAACATCTGTTGTTGACTGAGTTGTTAATGTGAGGCATTCTGACAGGTGTAAGGTGGTATCTCATTGTGGTTTTGATTTGTATTTCCCTGATGATGAGTGATGTTGAGCATTTTTTCATGTGTCGGTTGGCCATCTGGATGTCTTCTTTGGGGAAGTGTCTACTCATGTCTTTTGCCCATTTCTTCACTGGATTATTTGGTTTTTCAGGTGTTGAGTTTGATAAATTCTTTATAGATTTTGGATACTAACCCTTTATCTGGTATGTCATTTGCAAATATCTTCTCCCATTCTGTTGGCTGCCTTTTGGTTTTGCTGATTGTTTCCTTCTCTGTACAGAAGCTTTTTATTTTGATGAGGTCCCAGTAGTTCGTTTTTGCCTTTGTTTCCCTTGCCTCCAGAGACGTGTTGAGTAAGAAGTTGCTGCAGCCCAGATCAAAGAGATTTTTGCCTGCTTTCTCCTTGATGATTTTGATGGCTTCCTGTATTACATTGAGGTCTTTCATCCATTTTGAGTTTATTTTTGTGTATGGTGTAAGAAAGTGGTCCAGGTTCATTCTTCTGCATGTCACTGTCCATTTTTCCCAGCACCATTTGCTGAAGAGACTGTCTTTATTCCATTGGATATTCTTTCCTGCTTTGTCAAAGATTAGTTGGCCATATGTTTGTGGGTTCAATTCTGGGTTCTCTATTCTGTTCCATTGATCTGAGTGTCTGTTCTTGTGCCAGTACCGTACTGTCTTGATGATTAGAGCTTTGTAGGATAGCTTGAAGTCTGGGATTGTGATGCCTCCTGCTTTGGTTTTCTTTTCCAAGATTGCTTTGGCTATTCGGGGTCTTTTCTGCTTCCACACAAATTTTAGGATAATTTGTTCTGGCTCTGTGAAGAATGTTGGTGTCATTTTGATAGGGATTACATTGAATATGTAGATTGCTTTGGGTAGTATTGACATTTTAACAATATTTGTTCTTCCTATCCAGGAGCATGGAATCTTTTTCCATTTTTTTGTGTCTTTTTTCAATTTCTTTCATAAGCTTTCTATAGTGTTCAGTGTACAGATTTTTCACCTCTTTGGTTAGATTTACTCCGAGGTATTTTATGGTTTTTGGTGCAATTGTAAACGGGATCAATTCCTTGATTTCTCTTTCTGTTACTTCATTGTTGGTGTATAGGAATGCAACCGATTTCTGTGCATTGATTTTATATCCTGCAACTTTGCTGAATTCATGAATCGTTCTAGCAGTTTTTTGGTGGAATCTTTTGAGTTTACCATGTAGAGTATCATATCACCTGCGAAGAGTGAAAGTTTGATCTCCTTCTGGGTGATTTGCATGTCTTTTATTTCTTTGTGTTGTCTGATTGCAGAGGCTGTCTTCCAATACTATGTTGAATAACAGTGGCGAGAGTGGACATCCCTGTCTTGTTCCTGACCTTAGGGGGAAAGCTCTCAGTTTTTCCCCATTGAGGATGATATTAGTGTTGGGTCTTTTGTATATGGCTTTTATGATCTTGAAATATGATCCTTCTATCCCTACTTCTTGAGGGTTTTTATCAAGAAAGGATGCTGTATTTTGTCAAATGCTTTCTCTGCATCTATTGAGAGGATCATGTGGTTCTTGTCCTTTCTTTTATTGACGTCATGAATCACATTGATTGTTTTGTGGACATTGAACCAGCCCTGCATCACAGGTATAAATCCCAATTGGTCATGGAATAATTTTTTTAATGTATTGTTGGAACCGGTTGGATAGTATCTTGTTGAGGATTTTTGCATCCATGTTCATCAGGGAAATTGGTCTATAGGTCTCCTTTTTAGTGGGGTCTCCATCTGGTTTTGGAATCAAGGTAATGCTGGCTTCATGAAAAGAGTTTGGAAGTTTTCCTTCCATTTTTATTTTTTTGGAGCAGCTTCAAGAGAATAGGTGTTAACTCTTCCTTAAATATTTGGTAGAATTCCCCTGGAAAACCATCTGGCCCTGGACTCGTTTTTTGGCAGATTTTTGATTATTAATTCTATTTCTTTACTGGTTATGGGTCTGTTAAGATTTTCTATTTCTTCCTGTTTCAGCTTTGGTGGTGTATATGTTTCTAGGAATTTATCCATTTCTTCCAGATTTCCCATTTTATTGGAATATACTTGCCCATAATATTCTCTTATTATTGTTTTTATTTTTTCTGTGTTGCTTGTGATCTCCCCTCATTCATTGTTGATTTTATTTATTTGTGTCCTTTCCTTTTTCTTTTTGATCAGACTGGCTAGTGGTTTATCAATTTTGTTAATTCTTTCAAAGAACCAGCTTCTGGTTTCATTGATCTGTTCTACTGGGTTTTTTTGTTTGTTTGTTGGTTGGTTGGTTGGTTTCGATAGCATTACCTTTTCGATAGCTCTAATCTTTATTATTTCTTGTCTTCTGCTGGTTTTGGGGTTTATTTGCTGATCTTTTTCCAGCTCCTTAAGGCATAAGGTTAGGTTGTGTATCTGAAATCTTTCTTCCTTCTTTATGAAGGCCTGGATTGCTATATACTTCCCTCTTATGACCATCTTTGCTGTGTCCCTGAGGTTTTGGGTTGTGGTGTTATCATTATCATTGGCTTCCATGAACTTTCCTCTTTAACTTCTTGTTTAGCCCATTCATTCTTTAGTAGGATGTTCTTTAGTCTCCAACTATTTGTTACCTTTACAATTTTATTCTTTTGGTTGATTCGAGTTTCATAGCATTGTGGTCTGAAAATATGCACAGTATGATCTCAATCTTTTTGTACTTGTTGAGGGGTGATTTGTGTCCCAGTATGTGGTCTATTCTGGAGAACGTTCCATGTGCTCTGGAGAAGAATGTATATTCTGCTGCTTTATGATGAAATGTTCTGAATATACATATCTGTTAAGTCCATCTGGTCCAGTGTGTCATTCAAGCCGTTGTTTCCTTGTTGATTTTTTGCTTAGATGATCTGTCCATTGCTGTGAGTGGGGTGTTGAAGTCTCCTACTTTTATGGTATTACTATCAATGAATTTCTTTATGTTTGTGATTGATTGATTTTTATATTTGTGTGCTTTATCATTTGGCACATAAATGTTTACAATTGTTAGGTCTTCTTGGTGGATAGACCCCTTAATTATGATATAATGCCCTTCTGCATCTTTGATACAGTCTTTATTTTAAAGTCTAGATTGTCTGATATAAGTATGGCTACTCTGGCTTTCTTTTGTTGACCATTAGCATGATAGATGGTTCTCCATCCCCTTACTTTCAATCTGAAGGCGTCTTTAGGTCTAAAGTGGTGTTCTCTGGCCCTTTCTAGTCTTTGTTGCTTTTGGTCTTTATTTAATTTGTTTCTTTGGTTTTTTTGTCATCTTTTCTCCCCTTGGAAAGTCCCCCTTAAAATTTCTTGCAGGGCTGGTTTAGTGGTGACAAACTCCTTTGTTTGTCTGGGGAACTTTTTATCTTTCCTTCTATTCTGAATGACAGCCTTGCTGGATAAAGAATTCTTGGCTGCATGTTTTTCTGATTCAACACACTGAACATATCCTGCCACTCATTTCTTGCCTGCCAAATTTCTGTGGATAGGTCTGCTGCAAACCTGATCTGTCTTCCCTTATTGGTTAAGGACTTTTTTTCCCTTGTTGCTTTCATGATTCTCTCCTTGCCTGAGTATTTTGTGAATTTGACTATGATATGCCTTGTTGATGGTCGGTTTTTGTTGAATCTAATGGGGGTCCTGTGTGCTTCCTGGGTTTTGGTGTCTGTGTCTTTCCCCAGGTTAAGAAAGTTTTTCGCTATGATTTGCTCAGATAACCCTTCTACCCGTATTTCTCTCTCTTCCTCTCCTGGGACCCCTGTGATTCTGATGTTGTTCCTTTTTAATGAGTCACTGATTTCTCTAATTCTTAAATTGTGCTCTTTTGCCTTAATCTCCCTCTTTTTTTCTGCTTCATTATTCTCCATACATTTCTCATCTATATTACTGATTCTGTTCTGCCTCAATCATCTTTGCCGCCATGGCATCCATTCGAGATGGCAGCTGAGATACAACATTTTTTATTTCATCCTGACTAGCTTTTACTTCTTTTATCTCCACAGAAAGGGATTCTAATCTATTTTCAACTTTAGCTAGTATTCTTATTGTGATTCTAAATTCTGGTTCAGACATTTTGCTTGTATCTGTGTTGGTTAAGTCTCTGGCTGTCCTTTCTTACTGCTCTTTCTTTTGGGGTGAATTCCTTCATTTTGTCATTTTGAAGTAAGAAAAGAAATTAATGGGGTAAAAAAATTAAAATTAAAAAAATTAAATTTAAAAAAATATTAAAATTAAAAAAATTAAAAATAAATACACACACACAAAATTGAATAAATGATGCTGGATCCTAGGTATGTTTTGGTCTGGGTGTTGACAGGGGCTTGATCGATTAGAGAAAAAAGAGTAAAGAAAAAAAGGAAAAAAAAAGGAAATCATTTGAACAAAGAAAAAATGAATACACTGAAGTAAACTAAAATGAAATAATCAAAGTAAAATAGAATTTGAAAAAATTTACACAAAAGTAAAAAATATATTAGAAAAAAAATTAAAGAAAAATATTTTAATAAAAATTGAAAATAAAAATGGATTTTTTGTCTTCTGTATTCAAGAAAAAGAAAATAAATGAAAAAGAGAAAAAGAAAAAGGAAAAGAAAAAAGAAAAAAAGAAAGAAAGAAAATTGAATAGATGGACCAGCAAACAGACTGAAATACGACTGAAATTATTTTCTTTTCTCCTAGAAGTCAAACTATGAAGCACTTTATAGTCCATAAACTAAGCAGATGGTGAGACTTGTGTTCCTGGAGAGCGAGGTTGGCCCATTTGGGCGGGGCTCAGTGTAACGGCTCCATTCTCTGCTAGATGGCACTGCTTAGCTTACTGAGGTGGATTGTGGTGGTCCTCGTCGGTGTGTATGCGCATGCACGGGAGTGGTGAAAATGGCGTCACAGGGCTACCCAGTCTCTCGTATCGGAACTCTGTTCTCCCGGATCAGCAGTTGTGCACCCGTCCTTTGTCTTCGGCTTCCATCCACTCCCTGCTTTTATACTGTCCGTGACCAAGCCCCAGGCAGAACCTCCCTCCTGAGTTTTGTCTCAGATGTGGCTGTTTTTGCTGACCCCTTACCTCTGAGGGACTGCAGCTTTGACCCATTCCGCCCCTCTGTGGAGGGTCTCACTGAGCAATGGCCGGGTGCCAGCCGCACCAGGAACGTTTGCAGGACTGTGCTGCTGCCAATGCCCAGAGACTGCGGCTGGCTGCCAGCCCGCCCCAGAAAAAGTTCACGAGACCATGTAGCAGCAACGTTTCAGTGATTATGGAAAATCACAGCACACATCTGTCACCAGGCTCACCCTTAACGACCTTGTTCCAGTACCAGCGAATGTGGTTGTTCTCCCAGGTCCACTGTGGACTTGCCTTTGGGGGACCCACACAGCCTCTACCAGGTGTCCTTCCAGCAGGGGAACTGCCTCTCCCCATGTGGCCAGAAGAACCTCGGACTCCACTCTGCTCCTGGGGATTCACTCTTTCCACCAGAGCACTGCCACGTATTGAGCTGTAGAGTTTCAGACTCTGTGCTCCCCCTGTTTATTGTCTTAATGGAATTTAAACCCTCTCCTTTCTCCTTTCTCCCTTTTTAGTTCAGTCCCTGCGGCTGTTTCCACTTTTCCACTTTCTCTCCAGCTGCTTTTGCAGGGGTCGGGGGGGGGGGGGCTTTTCCCATATTCTCCCCCCTTCCCAACTCCATCCTCTCTCCACATGCAAAAGTGGCTCCCTGCCCTCTGTGGCTTCTCTATCCCCCAGTTCACCTCTCCACGCTGGGTACCTGCTGAGTTCTGTGGTTCAGGTTGTGCAGATTGTTGTGTTAACCGTCAGATCAGTTTTCTAGGTGTGCAGGATGGTTTATTGTTGGTCTGGCTGTATTTCATGCATGTGAGACACACAAAAAACTTCCATGCTGTTCAGCCATCTTGGCTCCTCCCCCAAGAATCGCCTCCCCTTTATAATGAATAGTAAGGTAGTATTCCTTTACTCAGTGCATGGGAGGAAAGTCAGTCTCAGCACACTCTATTTTGTCAAAAGGTGCATTTGCTACCTTTAGGCTCAGGGGAAGTAATGAAAGGAGTTGGAATGGGGCTACATGGTAAATTAACAGGCATCCATGGAACCACTGTGTTTTCACCACTGGCATCTCAATCAGAATCTATACACTTGTTTCAAGTATTACAAAAGCATGTCCTTGGTAAGAAATCTTGAAACAACAGATTTCTACCAATATTTGCTACAAATATTAGGTTTCCCTACATAAAATGGTCACCATCTGCTTATGTCACAGGAGCTAAATGATCCAATAGTGTGAATAAAAAATTTGTATCCCTAAAAAGTTTTGAAGATTTGTGCTTCATTCTTCAAGTTGATATCTCTAATCATTTAATTTTCCACACTATGTTTGAATTAGGTTTTACTTTTCTAAAGTGCATGAAGGGATTACTAGCTTCAAAGTTTAGGGGACTTTTTCTCTCTAGGCCACTGGACTATCCCCAACTTCTTGTAATAGGGTGTTTTTATTACAAAGGAGATATTTTGAGAGCCATATTTAATGAATAACAAAATGTTCAATAAATATATGAAGACCACAACCGATAATTGGAAAAGGTTAAACTAATAGACTCTCATTTAACAAATCCTAGCATTTGAGACAAAATTAAATGGACAAAAATCATTTAAGCTGATCTTCTACTGTATAAACTTGCATATTCCATGCGAACCATGTTTTGTCATTTTAAAATATAATTTAAAGGGCACTGGATGGCTCAGTTGGTTAAGTGTCTGGCTTTGGCTCAGGTCATGATCTCATGGTTCATGATTTCAAGCCCAGCATTGGGCTCTGTGCTGATAGGTCAGAGCCTGAAGCCTGCTTCAGATTCTGTGTCTCCCTCTCCCTCTCTCTGCCCCTCCCCTGCTCACTCTCTGTCTCTTTCTCTCTCTCAAAATAAATAAATAAATAAATAAACATTTAAAAAATTTAAAAACAAGAAAAAATATATAATTTAAAATTTACCAAACTGAAACCACTTTGTTCTCCAAGAACATCCAAGAGAATATGAGCAATAGTGATTGAGGCACCATTAATTTACTTGTTTGGTAAATATTTGCTGAGCATGTACTCAGTTGATGAGGATTTGATTTTCGGATTTAGTACTGCTCTATTAACATCAATTCTCTCATATCCTTGTGAAAGGTAACTCTAGTTGTTTTCTCCTCCACCAGTGATCAGGAAAAATTTCAAGTTCTGTTTATTATTGCCTCACAGTCAGGGGTGAGACAAGGAGTGTAAGAGTCAGCTTGTTATGAGGAATGTCCAAAGGAATGCGATTTATGATTGTCTCATTTAGGAAAAAGAAGTCTAAACAGGTTTAGTTTTAGACTATGTTGTTTTTAATGATTTTGTGCATGTCATTGATATCTGGCCATGGAATTTTTTTTTTAATTTCAAGTCATAAATTCAAAAATCGAAGGGAAAAAAAACAGTGGAATTGACAAATAAATGTCTTAATTACAAAAATGGATACTTTTCAGGGGAATCACAAAGGTCTGAAACTGACCAGAGGTAGGATATTTGAATAGCAAGTAATCGTGAGAGAAACTAAGATAGTTGCCAAAAACCACCACTTCACCCCCACAAAAAAACATTGGAGCAAGATGACTTTAATGTAAACTCTTCCAAACTTTCAGGTGATAAATAAGTATATTCCATTAAAATGATCCACAGAGAGAATTTTTTTTTTCCTGAAGACATGTATAAGGTAATACAACCCCAGAAAACCATTATAGAAATACCTCAAAATATATAAAAAATTAGTATAAAAAGAAGGAAAAAAGTAAAATTGGGAAAATTAAAAACAAGAGGTCAATAAATCTTCAGATCGATTTTATACTTATAAAGTTATTAATATAATAGGAATCAGAAGATGGTTTAGCAAATTCTATTTCAAACTAACAGGTGAGATTAAGTTTAGGAGTTTGGATTAGTGTTATTCCCATTAAAATAACAGTGTTATAATCAGGATAAGGTAATTACTGTAACAAACAGCCCCAAATTTTAGTGGCTTATCTAAGAAAAGTTCTCAGAGTGGTAATTCTACTAGGCAGCTCTTCTAAGTGTTGACCCTAAAATCGGAATTGGAATCCTCTTGTTTTTTTTGTTTTGTTTTGTTTTGTTTTTTTGTTTGTTTGGTTTTTTTTTTTTTTTTTTTTTTTTGTAACTCAACATCTGCTAAGGAAGCAGAACTTTTGGCCTCTGATCTCCGATGAGAAAAGAGAAAGAATAAGGAAGATTACTGGGAAGTTCTTATGGAACAGGTGTGGGAATGATGTACAGTACTTTTCTGTTCACATCCCATCCATTTATATGGTTTCACCTGACTGTAAAGGAGGATGGAGGAGCACTCGGGTGGCTCAGTTGGTTGAGCATCTGACTCTTGATTTTGGCTCAGGTCATGATCTCATGGTTCATGGGATCGAGCCCTGCATTGGGCTCTGCGCTGACAGCATGGAGCCTACTTGGGACTCTCTCTCTCTCCCTCTCTCTCTGCCCCTCCCCTGCTTGCACTCTCTCTGTCCCTCTCTCCCAAAATAAAAATAAGCAAACATTAAAAAAAACAGAGAGGATGGAAAATGTAGTCTATTTGGGTATTGAAAAGGATAAGGAAATGGGGTTTGGTAAATGCATAGCAGTCGGAAGAAGCCAAGACTGCCTCATATCACTATTTTGAACCATCATTCCAGAAAATCTTATTTAATACAACCATCTCATATAGTAAAAATTGGTAAAAAAAAAAATACTGGCAAAATATAGGAAAAATTATAAGGCATTTTTCTAACATTTAGTATCATTTGATTTAAAGTTTAGGTTTATGTTAATGTTAAAAAGTAAAAAAAAGAAATGTTTAAAAGATACTCTATAATTATTTGAGTGACTGGACAAAATAATTGCTTAAACCTTAGAAGACAGTGTATAAGACTCAGAGAAAATGCATGGAGGATTTGTTATTTAGACAAAGTGTACTGTACTTAGTAAGCATTTTAAAATGTTTTCAAATTCAGTAATCAATCGTTTTTCACTTCACCCAGGAGAGTGAGGAGGAATCCACTGTCATTCACATATGAATAAAGAAGTTTCTGGAAACTGGTAAGATAACCACCTTTATAATTTATCTTTCTATAACTTAAATTTGAAGAGTGCCATCTAATGATTATTTCTGTGAAAATTGTGTGCTATTTGTTAGGAATAAGCGACTGCTCTTGCTTTTGACACAACCATTGTAGATTTCTGTTTTGATCACGAATTTGCTTGGCTTTGGTTCCTTTTTCTCACTTCAGGACAGGTTGGTATTTAGAATTATGTCCGAAAACTTGAAGATCTATTTCCATCTTAAATACTGTAATAATTGTTTTCTTTCACATTCTCCAATGTGTTTTTGAATTATTCAGGATATAATATTCATTTCAGTGTGAATTATCTTAGAGGATGTGTGGTTAATTATAGTGGAAAACCCAAGAGTACCAAAGAGTTAACAAACACATTTCAGGAAAGTTTTTATTGTTAGTGTTGTTGACAGGAGACCAGAGTAACCATTTGTTACTTTTTATTGCAACATTATTCCAAAAGGAGAGAGGAATTTGGTGGTAGAATGGGCAGGATAGTAGTGGAGCGTATCTGAGACTTGAGGAGTCAGGATGTTTGATTTAAGAAGGTAGTGCCCTGGTCTGCTTACTAGCTGCTTGTCTGTACCTTACTTTCCTCTCATAAAATAAGCAAAATAAATAAAATCTCCATGGTTTGTGGTGAAGAGTAAACAAGATGTCAAAGCACCTGCCATATAGTAGGTACTCCTCTTGTTTTTCCTCCATTGGGTCACATAGCTAAATGATAGCTTTCTCAAAAAGCGGCACTGTATGTCAGTAGAGGACCTAGAACATGGCATATGAGAAACATGTGATAAATGTGTGTTTATATATAAATAAAGAGATTATTAAATACAATATTTGAAATTATTAAATGGAACAGGAGGTAATTTTGGTCAGGGACCCTACCCAAGGATACTCAAATTATATCCATATGTGTGTAGGCATGATGACTTCCTGTACTAACTAGTACTTCTCCAGATAGTCAATCTCTTTCCAGTGTCTAATCCTAAATATATATTCATTTGTAATTATTCTCCATCAATGAGTACCTACTTCAGGTAGGGGGGTGAAGGGGGAGGGTGCTTAATATTTGGACAGTGATAAAGTCAGATGACCTATGGAATTTGTGATAGAAATATTTACTTTATTGTGAGTCCCAGGCTGTAGAGAATTATTCACTCATTTATTTATCAAATAAGTACTGAATCTCTACCATATACCAAGTGCTGTTTTAATTACCTAGACACATCAGTGAATGAAACAGATAAAGTTAACTACTTTCAAAAATATTACACCCTAGAAGAAATGATACAGATAACAAATAATACAATAAATAAGTGGATTATATGGCATTTCAGAGAGAGACAAATGCCATGAAAAAATGCTATGAAAATGAGGGAAAGGAAGACTAGCCGTGCTGATCTTGGAGGAAGTTGCAATATTTAATAGGCAAATAAAGTGGGTCTCATTGAGAAGATGAGATTTGAGCAAAGAATTTAAAGAGGTAAAGGATTAATCCTAAAGGGACATTTGTGGAAAAGAGATTCCAAACAGGTATTGGCAACAACCAGAGGAAAGGTCCTAAGAGAAGACCTACCTGGAGCAAATCAGGAGGAAAAGGAAACATATGACAGAAGTAAAGAGAGGGCATATCCTGAGGGTCCTGTGAGCCTTTGTAAGACTTGGCTTTACCTCGAGTGAAATGAAGAAGAGGTAATGCAGCTTTCTGAAAGAAGTAACATGGTAGGATTTAGATACTAAAAGGTCCACTCTGACTGCTATGTCGAAAAAGGACTGTTGGTAGAAAGAGGTAGGAGCTAAGGGATACAGTAGGAAGGAACTGTAGAAGACCAAGCCTTGGAATGGGTGACTTGGACAGGTTTAGCAACAATGGTCCGATTTGGGGTACATTTCAATGGGAGAGTCAAGAGATTTTCCTGGAGTTTGGAGGTAAGGTGTGTGGGGAAGAGGAGTTCAAAAGAATCCCAAGGTTTCTGCTCTGAATAACTTCAACGATGGGGTCAACTGACAGTGAGAAAGTGACAGGTAGAGCACTTTGGGGGGAAATATTAGAAGCTCAGTTATAAAAATACTATATTTCAGATTCACATCAAAGTGGTGGCAGGTGGATTAATAAATCCAGAGCTCAGGAGAAAGTTCTAGGATGGAGATGTAAATTTTGAGCTTTTTAGAATATAAATGATACTTAATACCATTCATATGTGATGAAATCACCGAGGCAGAGAAGATAGATGAAGCAGAGAAGAGTTCCACAAATTAAGCTGTATGGACATATCACACAAAGATAATTTCACAGTAGTAAGTGTGATCTGCATAGTGTGCTTCATTACCACATTAGGGACCATCAATGACTCCAGAGTATGCGTACTTGTAACGGAATAAAAAATCTAATTTTGAATCATCATAACCAAAGACGAATCCTTTGCAGGCTGGGGTGGTGTGAGTTTATTAGGTCTTGGCCAAGGGCCTTTGAAAGGAGAGATGAGAATAAAAATGAAAGGATAGCTAGATTAATCGGCTGATTCCAATCAACTGAGGATAATTCCCAAATAATCCACAGGATTTTGCTACAGATGCAACAAACCAACCTGTTTTGAATTACTGTGAACATTTGTGAATTCACTGAGTTCTTTAGTCCCTTGCAAAGATTTTATAATCTGAATATTACAGAAGGACATTCATGCAAGGGCATAAGTGTAAAAACATCATTTATGCCAATGTTATTTTCTTTGGCCGAAATTTTATGAGTTCCTGTTTCAACTTTAAACAGCAGGAGGGTATACATGACTCATAGTATTTATTTTTTTACCTTCATTTAGTAATTATTGTCTTAAACGGGAGCTCTCGGCTTTTCATAGTGATGATTGAAGTCCTGGAAATCAGCCTTATATTTTTCAGAACTTCACAGAAAGGAACTGTGCTAATGATGACAATGTCAGAGACAGACAGACAAACACAGAGAGAAGGACTGGAATACGTTCTGTTATTGTTACGCTTTGTTTTGTATTGTGTTGTGTTTCTTTTTGAATCAATCTACTACCAGCAACTCTCCCAGCAAATTTTTGGCGGTTCCCCATCTGCCTTCCTAGAAATGTGCTTTCAGTAATCACGTGATCAGTGGGTTCTGTAAGAAGGTTTCAGGGACACAGGGAGCTAATTAAAAAGAGCAATATGCTGTTTGGCTTATGGGTCATCTCCTGCAATACCTTCAGTGGGAGAACTGAGAAAGTTCGGCAGACAGGAAAAATTGGAACCAGATGGTTAAAGGCCTCATTTTGACAAACAGATATGGAGTTATGAGACTGATTATACAGAGTTATTCTCTAAGTAAATTGACTTCCTTCTTTTCAAAATAAGGAGGGCATTTTATAACTACCTCTCCCTATTTTGACGAAGCCTGACTTAGGAGTTATCTTGTCCATTCAATGATCTGTCACTCATGTAGAGTCAACTCAGAGTCCCTCCAGTTTCCCACATCTGCCAGATGCTTCGCTTCACCTCAGGCACAGCTGGGCCATTCATCTGCTTATTTGCTCAAGTTATTGAAAGACGTGACCTTCGTTTGCCTTGTGAGATTTCTTATTAGCAGCTAATGTGCTTTTGCCTCTGATTTCGTTTACTCTGCTTAAGTGAAAAATAAAAGAGCTCTGCTTCACTATGCAATTAAAAGTGACTTCATTAAAATAGTGAAAAAAAATCCTTTATGTCTTCCTCTTTTTGGAAAAAGAATTACACAAAATTTCTATGAAGTTCTCTTCCTAGGCTTACCAACTCTACTCCCCTCCCCCATTCCTCAGGGACAATCACAATTCTAACACATAGCTCTCAAATCCATGACTTTTGTCATTTATACACTTATGTATGCATCTAAATATAATACAGGATATTGTTTTATCAGGTGTAATTTTTCAAAAGTAGTGCTGCATTGTACATATCTTTGAGCAACGGGCTTTTCTTTTCACATAATATGTTCCTTTAAAAAAAATTTTTAATGTTTATTTATCTTTGAGAGAGAGAGAGAGACAGAGAGTGAGAGGGAGAGTGAGACAGAGAGTGAGAGTGAGAGAGAGGGAGACACAGAATTTGAAGCAGGCTCCAGGCTCTGAGCTATCAGCACAGAGCCCCATGCAGGGCTGGAGCTCACAAACCTTGAGATCATGACCTGAGCCAAAGTTGGAAGCTTAACCTACTGAGCCACTCAGGCACCTCTCACATAATATATTCTTAACACATCTCCCTGTTGATACCTGTAACTCTAGGTCATTCATTTTGATGGTTACATTGTTTCCCATTTCAGGAATAACCATACATTTTTTTTTCTTCCCATGCTGGACATTTAGATTATTTTCAGATATTTATTCTTACGATGAATATGACAATGACCATTCTTTTACATGTCTTCTGGGCACAGGCATGAATTTTCCAGGATATATTCCTAGACATGAAAGAGCTTTGTTTTAGCACATTCAGCATTTCTGTAGTTGAGTCAATCAATTTCCAAACAGTTTTTGCAGTTTACACTCTCATCAGCAGCAGAGATCTTATTTCCTCACAAAAATACTAATATTTGGACTTGCCAATCCTCTGTTTTCCTTATTTTTAAAAAAGTTAGTTACTGGTAAGTTTGGGCAATATATTCATACATGAATTTGGGCATTTTTCTGTTGAGGTTTGCATTTTCCCAAATGATGTTTAGGAGTTCTTTATGTATATGAAAAAAGTAATACTTTGCTTACAAATAACAGCAACTATTTTATCCCTACATGTCACATTTGAAACATAATTAGTGGTGTCTTTATTGTATAGATGTTTTCACACTTTGAAAAAATCAATTTATCAATCTTCTCCTTTATGGATTATGCTCTGGGTCTATCTCAAGATCATAAACAAATTTGTCAACATTTTTTCTAAACATTTAAAATGATTTTTTTCATACTCAGTTATATAATATCACTAGAAATTGTTGATGCCTTTCCCTTTCCCCCACTATTTTACAGTATCACCTTTGACATATTATTAACTTCATTTTTATTCCATTCCAATTCCATTTCATTTCATTCCAATATCACACTGCTTTGTTTTGGTTTTTAAGTTTATCTATTTATTTATTTTGATGGGGGAGTCATGCATGCGAGCAGGGGAGGGGCACAGAGGAGGAGGGAGACTCCCAAGAACCCCAAGTGCAGAGCCCATCACAGGGATCGCTCTCATGAAACGTGAGGTCATGACCTGAGCCAAAATCAAAAGCTAGACATTTAACCGACTGAGCCACCTGGGTGCCCCAAATATCACACTGTTTTAAGTACTACTGCTTTCAGTGTCTTACTATCTGATAGAAGAAGCACCCTTAGTTCAACATATTCCTGGAAATTTTTGGTCATCTGTTTTCATATGACTTTAGAATCAGGTTTTACATTTACCTGAAAAATTATGTTGGTATTTTTTTATGGATTGGATGAAAGAATTGGTAACTTGAAAGAATTGGTAACTTCGAAATACTGGGTCTTCCCTTACAAGTTTTATTTCAATGACTTTAAGTAGAATTTTATACATTTCTCCAAAAATATCTTGCATGAATTTTGTTACATTTATTACTGTATGTGTGTGTATATATAGATATGTGTGTGTGTGTATATATATGTGTGTATATATATACATATACATATATATGTATTATATATGTTGTATATATATCATACTCTCCATATATTACTATATACAGGATATATATGAGATAGTATATTATAGTATATATATACCATATATATATAGATGAAGGTATATCAAAGGGACACAGAAGCTAATTGAAAGATATGGAGGGTGGAGTGCTTGGCAGACTCAGTTGGTTAAGCGTCTGACTCTTGATTTCAGCTCAGGTCATAATCTCATGGTTCATGGGATCAAGCCCTGCATTGGGCTGTGCCCTGACAGAGCAAAGCCTGCTTGGGATTCTCTCTCTCTGCCCCTTCCCTGCTCACGTGTGTACACATGCACTCTTGCTCTCTCTCTCTTTCAAAAATAAAATAAATTAAGAAAAAAGAAGAAAGATGAGGGGGTGGTAGTGACATCAGCATCATGGCAGCATGAGAAAAAGAAATATCTTTTTTCTCTCCCCTTAGATGTACAACTAATTAGACATCCATAACTGGGGAAAAAAGAAAAAAGCACTTGTGCACAGGTTACTAGGATACTGCAGAGACCCTTCCATCTGTGATCCCAAAAGTGGGTGGGTTGGACACAGAAAAGGCTGCTGAGTGAGGGAGTGGCAGTAGACCAGTGGTGGTGCAGGTGGCAGTGGCAGAAAGGGCAGTGGCAGGTCTGGCAGGGCTATCCTTCTGGTAGAGGAGGTGGAAGGTGAAGGTGGTGAGTGCATGGGGCTCCCCTCCAAGAGTGCTGCAGCTGTAGGGACCCATTACTCTCTAAAAAGGGACAACAGTGACTGGGGGGGGAGGGAAAGGAAAGAGAAATGCTCACAGAGAGAACTGAAAGAAAGCCTCTCCTATTGTGGGGGTGTGGTGAATGAACCTATGGACCTCTGAGAGGCCCCTCACTCAACAATCACCCTATCAGGCTGTGGGTACCCAAAAAACGCCAACTGCTGGGTACTACCCTTACTCTGCCACCAAATCCTCCTTTTTTTCCCCCTCTGTTGGCTTTCTTTTAATGTGTGGCTCCCAAACCTTAGCAAGTTAGCTCCATTAAGATAAACCAAAAACTTGTACAATAATGCTGCCTTCTAGAAAATAAGAGAAAGGCTCTTATTTATCAACTGTAAGAACCAAAATAAACAAACCTTATTACCCTTAACAAGGAAGGTATTTGCTACTTCAAATGCTGCATCTAATGCTTTTCATCTAACACCATGAACGATTACACTAATGTGGTATCGCGAAAAGAAAAAATACACTTTTCCAGCACTCAGACCCAAAGACATGGAGTATTGCTAACTAAGTAACAAATAATTCAAAGTTGCTGCTATATGGAAATTCAAAAAGCTATAAGAAAACACAGAAAAGTAATTCAATGACCTCATGAATAGAGTTAATGAACAGAAGAAGTATTTTAGCAAAGAGATAGAAATTCCTGAAAAGAACCACACAAAAATTCTGGAGGTAAAGATCTCAATAAATGAGATGATGAATGCATTGGAAATAGAGCAGATCAGCTGGAAGAGAGAATTGGGGAGCTCAATGCTAGGACTATAAAAATGATTGAGGTTGAAGAGGAGAGAGAACCAGGTTTTTTAAAAAAGTGAAGAAACCCTAAAAGAACTCTCAGATTCACTCAGATGAGCCAGCATAAGATAAATGGGTATATCAGAAGGAGAAGAGAGGAAGAAGGGAGCAGATTGGGTATGTAAAGAAATAATAGCCAACAACTTTCCAAACCTGGGGAGAGAACTGGATATACAAGTACACAAAGCCAATAGAACACCTTATTATCTCAATGCACAAAGACCTTCTCCAAGACACATTATGTTTGAACTCTCAAAAGTCAATGATAAAGAATTTTAAAGGCAGCTGTGTGTGTGGCGGGAACCCATTAACCCACAAAGGCACTTATGCCAGGCTATATGCAGATTTCTCAGCAGAAACTCTAGAGGCCAGGAAAGAATAACATATTCAAAGTAGTGAAAGATAAAAACATTCAGCCAAGAATCTAGCACTGTTATCCCTGAGATATGAAGGAGAAATAAAAGTTTTCCCAAGCATACAAAAGTTGAGGGAGTTCACCACCACTGGAGTTGCCTTACAAGAAATGTTGAAAGGAGTTCTTCAAGCCTAAATGAAAAAACAAAAGTGAAAAATACAAAAATGAAAAAACTAAGGCAATAGTCAGAAAACTTTAACTTTCTTAGAATAGTATTTTAAGATGATAAATTAGATTTCATCAAAATTTTAAATTTCTGTTCATCAGAACAATTCTTTTTTTTTTTATATGAAATTTATTGTCAAATTGGTTTCCATACAACACCCAGTGCTCATCCCAAAAGGTGCCCTCCTCAATACCCATCACCCACCCTCTCCTCCCTCCCACCCCCCATCAACCCTCAGTTTGCTCTCAGTTCTCAACAGTCTCTTATGCTTTGGCTCTCTCCCACTCTAACCTCTTTTTTTTTTTTTCTTCCCCTCCCCCATGGGTTCCTGTTAAGTTTCTCAGGATCCACATAAGAGTGAAACCATATGGTATCTGTCTTTCTCTGTATGGCTTATTTCACTTAGCATCACACTCTCCAGTTCCATCCACTTTGCTACAAAAGGCCATATTTCATTTTTTCTCATTGCCACGTAGTATTCCATTGTGTATATAAACCACAATTTCTTTATCCATTCATCAGTTGATGGACATTTAGGCTCTCATCAGAACAATTCTTAAGAAAATAAATACACAATCCATACTTGAGGACAAAATATTCGTAATATATATACATGACAAAGACTGATACCAAATATATATATTTTTAAAACATCTACCTTTTAGGGATGCCTGGGTGGCTCAGTCAGTTAAGCATCCAGCTTCGGCTCAGGTCATGATCTGAGGTTCGTGGGTTTGAGCCTCCCATCAGGCTCTGTGCTGACAGCTCAGAGCCTGGAGCCTGCTTTCCATTTTGTGTTTCCTTCTCTCTCTGTCCTTCCCCCACTCATGCTCTGTCTCATTCTGTCTCTCAAAAATAAAATAAACATTAAAAATCTTTTTTAAAAGTCTACCACTTAATCATAGATAAATGACTTAACTAAAGATGGGTAAAGGATTAGACCACACTTCATAGAAGAAGATCTATAAATAACCAACAAACATATAAGTGTTCAATATCATTGGCCACCAAGGACTAAAGTTAAAAATCACAATGAGATATCATTCCACAACAACCATAATGGCTAAACAATACCAAATGTTGACAGTATTTTAGAGAAACTGGAACTCTCGTACATTGTTGGTAGAGCTATAAAATGATACAACTACTTTGGGAAAATCTGACAGTTGCTCATAAAACTAACATTATACCTCCCCTAATACCCAGTAATTTCACACCCAGATACTTACTGCAGAAAAATGAAACCATATTTTCACAAAAAGTTTTGTATAAGAATGTTCTTAGCAGCTCTAGTCAAAACAGCCCCAAACTGGAAATAACCAGTGTCCATCAACAGGAAAATATATAAACTAACTGATATAGTCACATAAATGAATGGCACTCAGCAATAAGAAGGGAACCAACTACTGATACACAGAACAAACATGAGTGAATCCCCAAACCATGCTGAATTAAATAAACATTACATAAAGGAGCATATGCCGTATGTCTCTATATGAAAGTCTAAGAAACAATGTATAACCAATGTTTGATGGAAAAATGAGAAGAACAGTTTCCTCTGGGGTAAAGACTGGGAACTGACTGGGAAAGAGGTGAGGAAATTTTCTGGCATTATCATCATGTTCTGTAACTTGATAGGAATAGGATTACCCAGGTGTATTCAGTTGTCAAAATCTAGCAATTTGCCTTAATATTTGTATGTTTTGTATGTAAATTTTACATAATTTTAAACAAATAATTGACTCCAGCTAATGACATGAAAATCTGTCATGGGAGACATTTAGGGAGAAGTGTACAGGTATCTGCATCAATAAAATGAGAAAATGAGAGAGATTAATGTTGGATAGAGGAATGGAGATGTGATAAGGCAAATGTAGTAAGATATTAATGCTTAAATCTAGGTTATGGATAAATGTTAACTCTAAAAGTCCTTTGATTACTATTTGAATTTTTAAATAAAATGCTGGAGAAAGTTGATGCTGAATATTAGCTATGATATATCCTCAATTAAGTATAAATTATCAGGGCGCCTGGGCGGCTCAGCCTGTTAAGTGTCTGCCTTCTGCTCAGGACATGATCTTGCAGTTCCTGGGTTCAAGCTTTAGGCTGACAGCTCAGGGTCTGGAACCTGCTTCAGATTCTGTGTCTCCCTCTCACCCTGCCCCTCCCCCACTTGTGCTCTTTTTCTCTCTTTCTCCTTCTCAAAAATAAACATTAAAAAAATTTTAAGTATAAATTATCCACTCTCAGAATGTATCATAATTTGGGGGAAAATGTGCATCAGGAAAATATAAACTAATTTTTTTTGTGCTTTGTCTTCCATTGGGGAACATGACAAAAAAAAAAAAAAAAACTGTGACTGCCAATTGGCTAGTGCACTGGACCCGGTCACTCTGACTCACACTTGCTCCCCTGTCCTTGCAATGTGGATTCCGCTTGATTTTTCCACTTTTAAACGCTGCTCCAAGGACATAGCCTTACGATGGTGTTGTGATGTTGAAACACTTGCATGGTACATGTGACTGAGCCCAGTTAGGGCCTCTTTATAAACTTAAGATTTGGAGGGGATGTACAGGGATCCATTGATCGGGCCACCACCAAAGACAAGCCTCATGTAAGTTCCCTTTGCTATTATTAAAACTGCCATCTATCAACCTGGAGCAGCCTGCCTGTTTCTTTGGTCTCCCCTGCCATCTGTGTTTGGGGGACAGTTTCAGATTATACCCAGGAAGCTTCTGAGAAGGTTGTGAAACTGCATCTTACAGAGATGCTGGTTACTGCTGGATGACACCTCCCAAAGTATTTGAAGATAGTTATTGAAGTATACTAGCACATATGAAAAACTATATGTAATGTTTTTCAAAAATGGTTTCTCAAGATTTGGGTCCCCTCCAGTGTTCATATTTCTTTCCCTTTACTTACATCTTTCCCCAAAATAAAACTCTATCCACCAATATTGGCAAGTCTACCTAAATTATTGGTAACTTAAATAATATGAAGACTTTACTGATACATCTCAGCTCAATCTTGGAGAAGAAGATCCTTGGCTGGTATGATTTTCTTTAAATAAATAATACTATCATTTTTAGGTGATTTAGGTCCACTAAGTGTCCGACTCTTGGTGTTAGCTCAGGTCATGACCTCATGGTTTCATAAGTTCAAGCTAGCATTGGGCTCTGTGCTGACCACACAGAACCTGCTTGGGATTCTCTGTCCCTGTCTTTCTGCCCCTCCCCCACTCCTGCTGTCTCTGTCTCTCACAAAATAAATAAGCTTTAAAAAATAATAATCCAATCATTTTTATCTTAGTTCTGTATGTTGAATGAAATTTGTAACTATTATAGATAGTAAGAATGGGAGTCCCTAGATATATTTCCTTAACAGAATATTTAGTCATTCCAACAGGCTTATTCTCAGTAATACAAGGAAATCTCATTTTATTCAAAAGGGCACATAACTTCATCTCCAAAGTACACAGGCCTGATTAACGTAAATTGATCTGCATATGGGAAGCCTAAAAGAAAAGAAAAAAAAAACAAAAAGCAAAATATTTCGGATACAGATGAAATCCAATAGATGGCAGTGAAATACAGAAAATTCACTGATTCTGGAATTCTTACTTGATTCGTTTTCAGTAAGTTGATAGTCTATTGCCAATTAAAAACTCCCATAAATTGTAGAATCTTTTTAGAATCATATTACACTTTTAAAATACTGTGAGGTCTTGGACAAGAAACAGTTCCAAACTTACTGAGTCCATGAGGATGCTATGGCTTTGTGGGATTAAAGCACTTGTTTGAGGTTACATAAACAAATTTGTGGTGAATTCAAGTGTGGAATCAACATGATTCAATGGTCCTTGTGTGAATTCTAAATCCATCTCACAGCTGATGATTCTTGAAAGATGAAAGCTGTATTTAATTAATACTAATAATCCATGGGTGGACAAATGGTGCAAGATAAATCTGGAGATGAACAGGGATTAAGCTGTGCAGGACCATCTAGGCTCTACTAAGGATTAGTGGTTTCACTGTAAATGCAAAGCATAATGCAAGAGAGCTTAACTCTAACTTTTCATTTTTATTACCATTTGAAAAGTTAAAACACACACACACACACACACACACACACACACACACACACACACAGCTCATTTCCCTGCAGAACTCCAGAGATACTGATTTGATTTTTCCAGGAAGGGGTCTGGGAATTGGCATTTTTAAGTTTCCTCAGATGATTCTCATGTGCAGCCAGGGCTAAGAAGGTCTGGCATAGTAGTGAAGACCATGGGCTTTGGAATCAGAGACTTGGGATTTGATCTGTGCTCTCCCCACTTCTTAGCTCAGTGAACTTTTATACATTATTTCATCTCTTTAAGCCTGGGTTGACACCTATGTAAATGGTGGTAATAGTTTTTACCTAACTCATAGGATTAGTTATGGAATTACATATGAATCACTACTTTTCTATCTTTTGCTTTAAATAGTTCTATAAATTCAGTGTAAGTGTTACTGCTTTTGAATATGTTCTTTGCTTCTCATTTATGGAACTTTGTTTTACTTTTATTATAGTGTTTTTTTTATTTTGACATTGATTCATGAATTGCATGGTTGACAGTTACATGACATTCATAGTGACATGAACACGTGTTAGTATCATCAAATTTGAAAGTGATGCTATTGAATCAAATGGTATTTTTCTGAATAAAGTCACCCTAAATTTATTTTTTATAGCACAGGTATAAGGATTGCCACATAGAAAAGAATTTGTCCTGATAATAGTGAGGCTTAAAACAACAATTTATTTAACTTTCAATTGTGTCAGTCAATTCAAGATGGTCTCAGATGGGCAGTTTTCCTGGTTATACACTTACTGGATTAAAAAAAATTAAGGATCTGTCACTATTATGTGTAGGTAGGAATGTGGATCAAGAGGAACTCATGCACAACTTTTACTGGGAGTAAAAATTGGATGGCCACTTTGGAAACAATTTGGCATTATCTTGAAAAGCAAAGATGCATAACCTGTAAGACAACAATTTCATTTTTAGCTTAGGAGAAAATATTTAACATGTGCACAAAGAAGCATGTAAAAGAGTGTTCAGAGCAGCATTATTTTCAATAATAAAAATAGAGAAACAAGCCAAATGTCCATCAGTGGAGTGAATAAAATAGATAGCAGTGTATTCATTCACAGCATGGAATATAATTCAACACCAACATAGAAGAGAGCACAGCTTCAATTATTGTGGTTTCTATGACAGTCCTTAGCATGTCAAATATCAACCTTCTGCCCAGATGCCAGCCTCTGTGTGCTGCAGTCCTGCTCATCTGCAAATGATGATGATTAAAGGCAGTGCACTATTCTGATGTAAGTTAGAACTGATCAGATACGTGGAGCTCCTTCTTACTGCTGAAAGAGATCTGGAAAGTCTGCTATTTCTAAAACAAATATGCCTAAAAGATAGTTACAGTGACAAGTATTTAACCCTAGACTACCTGTGAGAACATCAACTGTGGTGTCTTTGCCTGATCCACACTAATTAGGATCATTCTGTCTAACTGGACTCAGACCTTCATTCCTAATGTTTGTTTCAGATGTTTTCTTGGACTAGTGCCCAGACCTGTCCAACAGTTCTTCCTGCCTCGCTATCCCTAAAACTGTTTCTATTATTCTTGTAGGGTGTGTGTGTGTCGGGGGGGGGGGGGCATGTCAACATCACTGATGAATTAATCTTCCTGCTATCACAGCCTCTTCTATCAGCTCAGTCACTCTAAGTAGTGACGTTAGCTTGAGTTGTACTCAAGTCCAAATGTGTCTGTTGATCTCACTGATTTAGACATATACCCCCTTCCTGGCATGTGCCAGGCCTTCTTCCCAGGTCATTGCCTATGCTACATGTATTCAGCCCCATCAGATTTTGCTCACCTGCTGCCTAGTAGGACTTCCCAGCAAGTCTCATGGTATAGCCTTGTGGCTTATAAAACTAGTATCTTCCAGCCCTCCTGCAGAGTCCCTCCATGATCCATTCTCTCTTAACTTAGTGTCATCAAATAAACTCTTAATTCTACCATGAAAGACTGAATAATTTTATCTTCGATTTCCACCAATTGTAAAAATTTAATTCAATAATATTTCTCTACAGATAGATTTTTTTTGCATTTCAATTTGTTGTTCTTTTCTGCTATCCTACACACATACACACACACACACACGCACACACACACACACACACACACACACACACACATTTTGAACATAATACAGAGCTTCCTTGAATAATTAATTCCCTACTTATCACTATAGCTACATCCCTTGAACTGCAAACATCTTAAAGGTAGTTGGTTTGCTGGTTGCCTAAGATTAAAGTCAGAATTACAGTATTAAAACAGAAACTTTTCTACCAAGGCTCCAGATAGAACGAAACATATTAACAATGAAGCTTTGTTTTTTCTCTGTAATCACTACCTCTGGAAAGGGCTTCCTAGTGAAAACATGGAACTAATTAAGTCCCTTTGAAGCCACTGGCTTCAGCTAGAGTGGAGAAAAAAAAAGTTAAAGAGAAGAATCTCAGAAAATGGTTAGAAGAGAGGTATCTGTGGAAAGGATGTCAAAATAAAAATAAAGAGGGGCACCTGGATGCCTCAGTCGGTTAAGCATCCGACTCTGATTTTGGTCGGGTCATGATCTCTTCATGAGTTTGAGCCCTGCACTGAGCTCTGTGCTGAAAACTGGAGCCTGCTTGGGATTCTCTCTCTACCCCCCCTCTGCCCCTCCCTGACACTCCCTATAGATAAATAAATATGCATTTAAAAAAGTAAAGAAAAATAAGGGTTATTGAAATCAGAACAAAAAAATAACCAAACACTATGAAAAACAAACACATTGGTTTGCTACCTCAACTGACGGAAATCTTAATGCACAAATGCATAAGACTTGATGCAGCATTGTGAGGAACTGTCATGGGGTGGGAGGCAGGGACACAGTTCCAGTACTTTTCCTATCCTTTGTACCACTTCAGCTCCATTTGGTAAATTAGAGAAGTTGTCAGAAACAAGTGGAAAGAAGATTCAGAAAGGAAAAGAACAAAAAAAATTACTTGAAAATTCAATTAGTATTTATTGAGCCCTGACTTTGGCCACAAACTTTCCCAGGCACTTGGGATGTACCATTGCACCAAACAGACAAAAATCTATGTCTTCTTGCAGCACTTTGTGGTAGGGAAACACACACAATAGCACACACTGTACAACGTTTTCAATATTTTGTGCAGCTGAAAGGGCCCACGGTGAGCAAGGAGACAAACATTGGTGTGCTATTGTTTAAACAGTATTTATAAGATCATCTTATTGCTCTAGTATTTCCATATTTTTACTGCAGTGAGTGCTACTATATGCCAGAAACCAGTGGAGGCACATGAAGGCAGCCAGCAACAACCTTCTGCCCATTGCATTCTCCACAGAGCAGTCAGAATGCTTACAAAGTAATAGACAGACAAAAAGAAATAAAAGAAGAAAGGAAATGTAGGTAGAAAGGGTAGGAGAAAGGGGAAAAGGGAGAGAGGGAGGACGGAAAGAAAAAAAGAAGGAAGGAAGGAAAGAATGGAAGAAAGGAAGGGAGGGACAGGAGAACGGGAGGGACGGGGAAGGGGGACAGGAAGGGAAGAAGAAAGATAAAAGGAAAAAGGAGTGACCAAAGGAAGGTAGGAGGGAGAGAATTAAGAAACCAAATCTGATTACATATTACCTTGTATGGGGCCCCTAGAGATGCTTCTCTTTACTCAGAATACAATGCAAACTCGTTGTCTTGGTTTACACAAGGCTACGTTGTTTGGTCCCTGTTCCATTCACACTTCACACTAGTTCACCCTCCTTCTCACCTGAGGTGCACCAGCAACACAGTCTTTATTTCAGTTCCTCTACCACCAAGTGTGTTCCCGAAGAAGGCCTGGTAAGAGGTGTTGCCTACACCCAAAAGACTCCATGTCTTACTGATGTCATACTGATCTGAACTCAAATGCCACCTCTCTGACCACTTGCAAGCCACTCTTTATTGTGCTACCTTATTTTCATTCTCTGTGGAGCACTTCTCAATATGCTATATTTCTTAATTACAACTTTATCTACTTGATTACTAACCCCCACTGGAATCTAAACTTCAGGAGATCATAGGTGTGATCAAAAGATAAGCAGATATCATTATCCCATCACAGATTCCAGTAGACTATGAGAAATACACCTAAATAACATCATTGGAAAAAAAATACCATTTGATAGGTACAAATAGAGTTCAATGAGGCATATAAAATGATGGAAAAGTCATCTACTCTGGGACAGTCAGAAAATACTTCCTGAAATAAATAAGCAGTTTTATGATATTTAAAGGAGTAGTAGACTGTGGATATAGGGCACAGGAGGGAGTAAGTTTATTCTGGGTTGAGAGATCAGTGGAAAAATTCCAAGTCTTGGAAAAGCCCACAAAACTGTTCCCTGTTACCAAGACAAGGCTCTCAGGAGGTCATGGTAGACAGTCAAAGTTATGCAAAGTCCATGATTTGAACTGAGAACATCTTTCATGAGTCAGAAGATGCACTCTCCTTCATAGACACCCAAGAAAATGGCATAATCCTGGCACCCACTAGAGGCTTCTCTAGGGGAATAGTATTTCTCATGATCTAGGAAACAAAATGTGTTAGAGAGGGATCTAACTACTTCATCCACTAAGTGAAATAACTATTGACAGCTTCCAGTTTTTGTTTACCGTGTACAATGGGAGGACCATGCTAACGAAACTAAAAATAAACCTTGGCAGTAAAAGGAGGTAGTGAAGCAAATTGCTTGAGCTACTAAATGGAGAATCAGAGTATCTATTGTTTAAAGTAATAGTTGTAAAGCACCTGCGGAATGCCACAAGGTGATCTCCAGTAGTGAACAAGGCAGTTAAACTCCTTGCCACAGCATGTACTTTTTGGAGTGTAAAGACAAGAAATAAACACATAAACAAGTAAATATACAGTATGTCCTTATGTCCTACATTGGTAAGTGTGATTTCAACCCCTCTGCTCCATGACCAGGGTTGTTCCCCACAGAACTCATGTGTTGCTCAAACTGGAATAATCAGAATTTCTAGGAACATCTTTTCCAAAGTTGGGAGACTTATTTTTTATAAGTTTTTGCAACTTTTAAAAATTTACCTCAAAATCTGATGAGAATCATTGTAATGCTTGAGATAGTCTTACTGTTATATATATTTATAGCTCAGGATGAGATATCCAAGCATATTTCTAATTTCTCTTCACTGTGCCCCCTTTACTACTTACCAGTGTGGATATTGGACACGTTCTAAGGGAATTTAAAAATGTTTATACGGGGTGCCTGGGTGGTTCAGTCGGTTAAGCATTGTCTGACTTCAGCTCAGGTCATGATCTCACAGTTCATGAGTTTGAGCCCCACATTTGGTCTCTGTGCTGACAACTCAGCTCCTGGAGCCTGCTTTGAATTCTATGTCTTCCTTTCTCTGGCTGTCCCCTGCTCATGCTCTGTCTCTCCCTATCTCTTAAAAAGTGAATGAATGTTAAAAATTTTTAAAAACAAGAATGTTTATGTAACCTTAGTCCAAGTTTCAGGTGAAGGACACGAGAAGTACCCACTCTCTTACAGTATTTCCTCGATTATACTGTACACTTGGATCAGATAGACTTTTGTTCTAGCCAATAACATTTCTGACATTTATATCTTCAATTTTGACTCCGGAGGTAGCATTCATGGAAAATGAGATTTTACCCTGAAGCTAATGAAGCCCTCATTTAGAACACAAGAAGTTAGACCATGAACAATTAGATCTGAAGTAAAATATGTGATTGTATTAAAACAGAAAGTCTGTCTGAAGAACAGCCTAGAAAATTATCAAGAACTCTTAACATGGAGGATGGGCTGTGGAAAAGGATAAATGCATTTATCCCTATGAAAAAATTACTTCTGTCTTCTTAGTCTAGATTTTGCTGATAATATACAGAGTTGTCTTTGGGCAATATGTCTAACAGCATCATAAAAATAGAAAACTTCCCAATTTTCTCATTTCCCTGCTGTTTTTGCCTCATTTTAGGCTTCACTTGCTTCCAGTGTTAGTGCATATTTACTTTCTGCGATTACTCATGCTGAGAAATATGACACTGCGTAAGCTCTCAGTGTGTGCACTTGCTCATAAGGAGAGAGCCTAGAAAGAATTGAATATCTTAAGCAAAAATAAAACATATTTCTCTTTCTCCAAAATCCTTTGACTTTTGTGATTCTTTAAAAGTATTTTCTTTCTTTTGTCCCCCCAATAGACTATTTTAACTATATTTAAGGATTTTGCTAACTATAAAATTTAATGAAGCTGGACATAAAGCATTATTGTTTATGGAACTATACAGAACATGCATACAGCAGCTCACAGTTTCCCCTTTGTATTAATAATTCAATGGGAAAATATGCAGTCAAAATTGAAATCATTAAGTGGAAACAATGACTGAGGAGTTAATATTTCAAAGGAAGATATTCCTCCGAAAGAGCAGTGAGGATGGCAACCATTTAGTTTTATATGGACATGACCTAACGTCTTTTGTTGTCTTCATAAAGTTGGAGTCAAATCAATAGCTACCATATTGCTACAGGGAACTATATTGACAAAGAAATCACAAACTAATATTTGGATGGGACTTTCTAGTTCTGAGAGATGTCAGAACTCATAATTAGCACTCCTACAGAAAAGTTCTGAACAAAACCACACTTACTCGTTTGCCTGATCCTGCAAAGGATTGTGATCTCAAAGGGCAGACACAGCTTCTGTGGAATAAGATAGTTAAACAAATTACAAAGAAGTGTTGAGAAGATTATATATGTAAAGCAAATGCGTTTCACTTATGACCATCATCTAGTACTGTTACGTGGGCAGTTCTAATAACAAATAAGTTAAAAGAAAAGAAAAAAGACAAGGGGAGAGAGGAAGGAAAAGGCAGAGATAGAGAATGAGAACCACATCAAACTCACTGACCCATGAAGATAACATCCACGTGTAAGTGAATACATTCCAGGGAGTTGTAAGATTGTGAACAAAGCCGCTCTGAAAACAGTGAGTTGTTAGATTTGTTATCACCTTTATGATCAGGTTAACAAGTGTCTTTTCTCATGGACAACGAAGTCTTGAGCTCTGGTGTAGTAGAAAGGACAACAGACTTGGTATTTCAGGAGATCCATTTCAAAACCTACCCTGACCCTTACTTTACCACTGTGCCCCTTATTTCCTTGTTTGTAAAATGATGCGAATAGAGCAGCCCGGGATTCCATCTCTCCCACATCTCACTTATCTGGCTCTACTGCAGTCACACTATTACTGCTTCATCCTTTCTCACCTGGTTTACATAATAGCCTCCTAGAAGGACTCTGCATGTTCTCTTAGCATATTCTGCACTAACTTTCTTTTTTTTTTTTTTTTTTCAACGTTTATCTATTTTTGGGACAGAGAGAGACAGAGCATGAACGGGGAAGGGGCAGAGAGAGAGGGAGACACAGAATTGGAAACAGGCTCCAGGCTCTGAGCCATCAGCCCAGAGCCCGACGCGGGGCTCGAACTCACGGACCGCGAGACCGCGACCTGGCTGAAGTCGGACGCCCAACCGACTGCGCCACCCAGGCGCCCCCTGCACTAACTTTCTAAAGCAGAAATACGGACATGCCACACCCTCCATTCTTTACTCCTATCCAAAGTTAAGATATTAGGAATTTTAATCATCTAAACAGTAGTTACATATTGATATGGAGAAAACTCTTAATCAAGAGTTGGCACCATATTAACTCTGAGAGACAGAATTTTCTAGCTTTGGGAAAAAAAAAGCCACATTGCACGAAGATAGCAGTTCTCATACTTTCTTGTATTATGAGCCTTGTCCACTTAAAAAGTATTGAGGACCCCAGTGGGCTATTGTTCCATTGTGTTATACCTATTCATCTTCACTGTCTTCAACATTAGTCCTGAAAATTTTTAAAAAAACCAAGCAGTACAACCAAACATTCCATTCCCGTGACAAGGATGCTGTCTGTCATCTCATGTCTGTAGCACCTAGAAAACTCCACTTCGCCCTCATGAGACAATGCGAATGAAAAGGCACATAATTTCTTCATAATACAATGAAAATAGTGTTGACCTCGCAGTACCCCTGAATGACCACATTTGCAGAACTGCTGTTCTGAGTGCAAAAGAATCCCAGGAATTTGCAGGAAATCTGGGGAGGGTTTCAGTCTTCCACAGGCCATGGACTTAGCAGTCATCTGGGTACACTTACCACAATCTTACAAGGCTAGAAAGCCCTCAAATGGCATAGGGGTTCGGTTTATGTATGATGATAATGTATTGGAAACAACACATAAACCAACAATCATTGGATGTTGAAATAATTTTATGGTTAAGCCTAATCAAAATGCTAAAAATTATGGCCTCAACAAATATTTAATGGAAAGCAAAAGGCTAATACATTAAGAGGCTAAAACAAGACCTAAATGATTTAATTCATATGATAAATGTAATATATACCATATCAAGTACAAACCAAAAATATGCTAGAAGGAAATATATGTCAAAATTGATTTTCTCTGGATGTAGGTTAATGAAAGATTTTTCTGTCTTTACAGTTTTCTGTATTTACTTACATTTCTACAGCAAATATATATAGAAAATTTATAAAATTGGCAAATCATGTTTAAGGATCTTTTGGTAGTTTACGGTTGCTTTGGGGGTATAGTCCAAGCTGTTTAGCACTGCTCACCAGGCCACTCTGGTGGTTGCCTATCTTCCCAGCGCAAACCTCTCTGTACCTGTGATGCATTCATCCTTAGCAACACTGGACTGCTCAAAACTCAGGCAATGCTTCTTCATGACTCTGTACTTTTGCACCACTTCTCTAGATACGTGGAATCCCCTTACCTCTCTTTCTGTGGGGTTAAACACTACTACCCAGCACTTGGCTTATCATTCCTTTTCTTTAAGAAATTTCTCCACATAGCATTTCTCCTGTAGCAACCTTTGCATTCATGTGTGCATTTGCGTTAAACTTTCTGTCCCTCCTAAATGGAGAACTCCTTGTAGTCAGGAATTTTATTTTTGTTATCTGTTTCCTATTTGTTTGGTTGGTTTTGGTTTTTGGCTGTTTGCTTTGCTACACCTAGTAATGAGAAGCAGATACGGAGAGAGCATGGGGGAAGCTCTGGGGGGAACAGTGTTTCTCTGGAATACATTCTCCCAATGGCTGCCTCTTCAACAATAGTTGAAATAACATGTTGACACTATTGTTGTTCAAACCTATTCAGGAAATAGATGAAGCAGTTTGAGATCCAGAAGTTGAGATAAATGGAGAAAGATTCAAGAGTTAAGGCTTTTTTATGTGTTTCTGATAAGACATTCTAGTGATCTTCTCTTCTACCCCCAAAGGTTCAATTCTGCTGATCTTTAAATCTGGCAATGCTTTGATCAAGAATGTAGAAGTCCTCACGAGGGTTTCTTTTCTCTTAATGGGTGGATAACAAGTGAAGGAATGAGTGGTAAGGGAAATGTATACTGTAACACATGATGGAAGTAAAGCCCATTGCAATAGTATTATACTGACATAGACATTTATGGATAATAGATGGCTGGGGACATTGAGGTAGCTGCTATATTATGAATAGAGTAGATCATCAAATGGAAGGAAGACGTGCAGAGAGAAAAACACTGTTTAAAGAAACACTGAAGCACAACTTCACGTTCTGGGCCATAGTTGAAATCTGCTGAGAATCTACGGCTGGAGACCAACCCAGCACAGAGCAGTCCAAATTTGGATACCCCAAAACATAAAATTCAAAGTAGGAAATAATGCCAGAAACCAAAGGATTTTCTTAACAATCTTCACCATAATGAGGAAAACACTTCTGAACAGTGATCAAACCCAGTGTGTCAATCTCAGATGCAAAGAGTAATGTGAAACAAATACATGTGTTTGTTGATAAGGGATTCAAATTTTTAGCACCATCTTTAGTTTTCACTATAATGGTAACCTATTTCTTCAATAAAATTTTAGATAAGACAAGGTTTAATCAGTTACATTCTTGGCTGGAAAGAAAATCCCAAACCACTGTTTTAAAAGTCCATGATGAAAAATTTTAATAGATAGGTATAATATATATGTATTGAGTGTGATAGCATAATTGTGGTTTTTCAATTCAACTTGTATTTGGGTCACTTAGCCACTTTGAATTTCATTTTTTTTATCTGTAAGTTGAGGGGTTGGTATAGATGACCTGTAAGGTAACTTCCAAGTCTCAACTTAGTTTCTAATTCAGTGATGGATTTAATCATTCTTAATTCCATTTTGTTATGGCATGTTAAGAATTGACCTCTTGAGGGAAGAAAGATAATTTTCTAATAACATTAAATCTGATTTCAAATCCAGATTCCAGATAATTTATAATATATATAATATGTATGTATATATTATATGACCGTATCTCTATCTTTATTCAATTGCTCTTTTATACTGATTGGCTGGTTGTTTCAATATGTAAGCCTAATGGGGTTAATTAAGGACCTCAAATATAATTTGAAAATGTTTACAGACAGCACATTTTAGGTTGCCAGTCCCATCTGCGGACACTGCTATATTAATGACACAATATTTGTTTTAGAGGTCATAGTGCTATTTGCCAGGTTAAACATTTGTAATCTGGATCCAGATTTAATAAACCCTTTCAAAGAAAGCCACAGGCTGCTATACACTACATCAACAGTACTCTTCAATCAAATGGTTTGTCAGGATTACAGAGGCAACTAAGCCAACAATAACAGGCACCTTCCATGTGGATGCTAATTAGAATGTTGACATTGTAAAACTCCTTACTAGGGACAAGTCGGCGTTCAGTAGTTGCAACCCAACATCACACTGAAGGCAAAGCTGTTAATAGAATTTGTCCCCAGAGTTACCAAAGGCAAAGCACAAAGAGCTTCAGCCCTTTTTGTACCCTGTGGTGGCGGTGACTGTGTGGTATAAACTCCTGGCTGCACACTGTCTTCTCATGACCACACAGTGGTAAATTTATATTTTTCCTCTCAAATATCATTTTTAAAGGTCATTCTTCTGTTTACTAAACTATACATAGGTAAGCAACATCAGAATAGAGACCTAAGTGTGCATTTGAGGTTTATTATTATCACACTTTGAAAATGATTTCAAGGATGTATGACTTTTATTGTACTTTCTATGAAATTCTACACCTTTGTATTTAAATAGGGTCTCACTCTTTTGAGCTTAACATAATTTCACATATATCTCTCTATCTCATCCACATTTTTAACATTCCTATGAGATAGGAAAGAGATATTTTCAAAAAATTTACAATGATATAGACTAAGAAAATAAGACACAGAAAGATAGAACTTGCCAAAGTTCAAAGATGAGTTTTAGCAAGATACGATAGCAATAGCAATAAGAAAAACATAAAGATAATGAAACAGAATATCTAAGGAGATAACTGGCTTTTAGACTATGCCTACCAGATAACCTCTAAAATCTCAGAATTACAACACAGAAAAACAACTAACCAACAAACTATTATTAGGCATTTATGACATGCCTGGCTGTATTTGCTACTTTTATAGTACATTATTATTTTACTTATACTGAAAATTTAATCTGACTTGGGTATTGCCAAAAAGTAGAAAGAGTGTAAAATAGCTTTCCTTTTATAACAGTATGAAGTAAGTTTTATCTTTCACTGTCTCTATGGTGACCAGACACTAAGATGGTCCCAGAGGATCCCAATGTTTAATCCCTTACTCTGGAGAGTGCACTAGCCTAATGAGTTTCTTCTCATAAATAGGCTATAGCAAAAGTAGCAGAATGTCACTTTTGTGATTAGATGACATGGGATAGTAACATCAAAGCCTTGCTGGCTTTGAAGAAGCTAGTTGCCATATGGAGAAGCCATATGAAACTGAGGGTGGCCTCCAGCCAATGTCCAGTGAGAAACTGAGGCCCTTAGGTCAGCAACCCTCAAGGAACTGAATCTTGCCAACAACCACATAGGCTTGGAAGTGGATCTTTCCCTAGGAGAGCCTTCATATGAGACCACAGCCTAACTGATGACTTAATTGCAGCCTGTGGGAAACCCTGAAGGAGAGAATACAGATAAACTATGACTGGACTGTAGGATAACAACTGTGTTGTTTTAAGCCACTAAGTTTGTGGTAATTTGTTATGCATCATTAGATACCCAATGCTGTCTCTGATTTAGAGAAAATGTGTTTCAGTTTGAGATTTATCATTTACTTCAAAGATGCTTTGGCTTAATTGTTAGTACAGGATAATCCACAAGAATTTCACACCCTAAGGATATGCTAGCAAATAACCAGATACTAGAAATCAGTGCTTATATTCACATCTGAATTAACTTCACAATAATTACTTATTGTCAACACCACTAGATGTTACATAAAATGCATTAAAATCTTCTTCATTTGTTAGCCCTTCACAGAAGCTTTTATCTGTATTGAAATTCCTATTCAATTAGAATATTTAACTTGTGAAAAAATGATGTTTCCCATCTGATTATAGCACATAAAAGTATAAAAATTACAGAGCAGATCAGTGAGTTCATTCTGAGAATGTTATTTGTAAGAGTCAGTTTGCATGTCATGATGTCAAACCTTAATCAAAACTATTCTACAGATTTAAAACCTTCAGTGAAAGCCCATGGTACTGTTTGGAATAATGAGGACACCAATACTATTAATTTCTATGTAATATAATATTCCTTAGATGTGGATCCAAATATAAATTCTCAAGCTTTGTCTTAACTCCCACATTTTAATTCCAATATACAGTAGTGGATTTGGAAAAAATAATGTTTACATTATTCACAAGATTTCTGACTTTATACTCTTGGATTATATCAATGAACCACTGTAAGTTTTGTACCTTGAAAGCTATTTTTTCTTAAGTTTATTTATTTATTTTGAGAGAGAGAGAGAGTGAATGAGCCTGAGCTGGGAAGGAGTAGAAAGAAGGAGGGACAGAATCCCAAGCAGGCCCCACACTCAGCACAGGGCCCTATTTGGGACTTGAATTCACATACTGTGAGATCATGACCTGGGCCAAGATCAAAAGTTGGATGCTTAACTGACTGAGCCACACGGGTGCCCCTAAGAGCTCCTTTAAAAAAAAAAAACAAAAAAAAACCTGTTATTGCATCATACATGAGGACTGTTTAAACTTTTTTATACTAAGCACATTTCCCTAAAATGAATATAGTTTCCTTTTAATGTTTATATTTTTGAGAGAGAGAGAGAGAGAGAGAGAGAGAGAGAGAGAGAGAGACAGAGCATGAGTGGGAGAGGGCCAGAGGGAGAGGGAGAGGGAGACATAGAATCCGAAGCAGGCTCCAGGCTCTGAGCTGTCAGCACAGAGCTGGATGCGGGGCTTGAACACAAGAACTAGGAGATCATGACCTGAGCTAAAGTCGGATGCTTAACCAACTGAGTCACTCAAGTGCCTTGAATCTAGTTTCTTTATACCACCGATGACCTCAATATATTCCAGATGCACATTAGAGAGTATATTCCCTTCCAGAGTCCTGTCTAAGGAGACAGCCTATTTGACTTGGTCATGGCTTTGCTACATGGTGCCATTGAGTTCAGGTCAGGCATTGACCTTAGGAACAAATAATCTTAGAATCCACCATGTGGCTTTGGGCAAAAAAAGAACTACTTTGCACTTTAAATGTCTGCTCTGTAAAACAACAATGAATAACGGTAATTTTTGTTTTGAAGAGTTTTAGTACGTGTATGAGAAGGAAAATGATTTTTAAAACTCAAAACTGACAGTAAAAAAAGGGAGTGTATAATTTATTTCCAGATGACTTTATCTATACCTTTATATATGAACATATGAAAAACTCAAGGGATAATCACAGAGAGAAAAATAAAGAGAAATCTGAAATTTTCTGCACAAGAAAATAAATGGAAATTTTAGTGTGAATGAGAGCACGTAAGAAAGGAGCTGACAAGACAGGAGGGACCAGGAACACAGCGTTCAGGTGAAGAGGTGGATGGCCATGGAGATGTGCTGGGAAAACACAGAGATCAAACAATTCCAGTGGCGAGCACTTCTAAAAAACTGTGAAGTGATGCGAGTTAATATTATTGCCCCCAAATTTAATAGGTTATCTTGCACACAAAAATTCCTACTGTGGGTATTGTCTGGGAATCATATCTGGCCATGGGAGCTGGGAAGGAGGGCTGGGGAGGGGAGAGAAAAGCTAATGGGATTCAATGAGCCACAACTGGGAATGGAACCTTGGAGGAGACAAGAAGCTGGAGAAAGAACTGAGGGAGATCACAAATTCCCTAGAATTTGGGGGAGATCAGACACCCCCAGGGAATATAGGAGAAAGAGTTCAAACTAATTGTTTATAATTCTCAAAGGATACAGTGACCCCAGCTGACACCCATATTACTTAAAGATTTAAAATACCTTGCATACAGCCTATTTCAGCACTTTGTTTTTGACTAAAACAAAAGTTGAGATAGTCTAAGGAAGTTTAAGAAATTTCTTTCCCAGGTTGTTGAAAATAAATCAAACAAAATTAGAGAAATTGACTTATTAAAGAAATTCATGGGGTGCCTAGGTGGCTCAGTCAGTTAAGCGTCTGACTTTGGCTCAGATCATGATGTTGTGGTCTGTGAGTTCAAGCCTTGAGTCAGGCTTTGTGCTGACAGCTCAGAGCCTGGAGCCTGCTTCAAATTCTATGTCTCCCTCTCCCTCTGCCCCTCCCCCGCTCATGCTCTGTCTCTCTCTCTCTCTCTCTCCCTCTCTCTCTCAAAAATAAATAAACATTAAAAAAAATTTTAAAAATAGAAATTCACCTGTTTGGACTTGAATCGTTTCTAATCATTAAATGCATGTGTTAATTAATTCAACATCGGGGAGTCCTACCATAATGTATATCAGATCATCACACTATACACTTTAAATATCTTATAATTTTATTTGTCAATTATACCTCAATAAAATAATAATAATATAAAAATCAATTTTAATTATAGCAGTGTATTATTCAGTTATGTTCAGTTTTATGTCTATATCTACACACATATAAGTATTAAGCACAAATTAAATGCATTGAGATTCTGTTATTAGTATATTCTTATCATGGAATTTGTAACAGTCTCCAGCCTGTGGGCACTACCTGTTCCCTCTCCTGGAAAGGCTCCTTCTCTTACTCCCTCTCCTCAAATCTTGTCACGAATGTGAGGCCTTCCCCAATTGTGCTCTTTAAAATTGCAACTCTCGGGGCGCCTGGGTGGCGCAGTCGGTTGAGCGTCCGACTTCAGCCAGGTCACGATCTCGCGGTCCGTGAGTTCGGGCCCCGCGTCGGGCTCTGGGCTGATGGCTCGGAGCCTGGAGCCTGTTTCCGATTCTGTGTCTCCCTCTCTCTCTGCCCCTCCCCCGTTCATGCTCTGTCTCTCTCTGTCCCAAAAATAAATAAACGTTGAAAAAAAAAAATTAAAATTGCAACTCTCGCCTTCCCGGCATATGGCTCACCCCACCACCCACTTAATTAATTATTTTGTTAATGCTCTTCCAAAGCATTTATCACTACCCAATATACTATATATGTTACTAATTTATTTGTTATTTTTTGACAGTTTTCTTCCCACAACATAAGCTTCATGACATTGAGAATTTTATTCTTTTCTCTTTTCTTCAGTGTTGTTTCCTTAGCAGTTAGTACAGTGTTTGTCACCTAGTAATCATTCAATGACTACTTGTTGAATAAACGAACGAATGACTGAATCCATAACCAGGAGTAATGTTGGGAGATTGTGTGCCCTTTGTTCAATTAGCCCTATTTTTGAGTTACTGTCATAGGTTTTTTTTGCTTGCTCACCTGCTAAGATACCTTCTATCTTTTTCTGCTGCATTCCTCACATTTTTGAAACAAGGCTGGCATTCTCATCATTTCCATCTACTTATTTTAAATTCACATTTTATTTTTATTTTTATTTTTGACAGAGACAGGGAGAGTGAGAGAGAAAGAGAGAGAGAGAGAGAAAGAATGAGTGGGAGAGAGGCAGAGAGAGAGGGAGAGAGAGGATCCGAAGTAGGCCCTACACTGAGAGCAGAGAGCCAGAGGCGGGGCTTGGACTCATGAATGGTGAGATCATACCCTGAGCCAAAGGCACCACCGTCTGAGCCACCCAGGTGCTCCTAAATTCACATTTTAAAGACAAAGACTTTTTGAGGATTACCACTTTTAAAGATGTTTTATATGTGGTGACAAAAGTTATTTTTTTTTAAACTGGGAAATGGTTATAGTTGCTCAAGTTCATCCATTTTATTTTAAACATATTACAGGAGAATTTCTGTGGCAGGGAAACAACTCAGGTGTTTATAGTGTCAGGAGGCTTTTTCTGGAGGGAATGTTTTCTCCCTGCCCCTGAGAAATTCTCAGCTGCTGCCCTGGACCTTCTCTAAGCTGTTGTTGCCTCCACATCTTTCTGCTCAGTAGTCTCCTCTCTCTAGGACTATTCTGCTCAAAATTCTCCCCAGGATCCTCCCCCTTCTACTACCAAGATTACATTATCAAGGTGACATTACAGGAGCTTAAACTTCAGGGAGCCTCCTTAGCACATATCCCTTCCAAGACCTTGTACCTAATTTTATATTTATAGTTTTTGTAGTCTTTTGCTTATACCCCACCCCCCCCCCCCCCCCACCTCCCAAGCACACACAAATTGTGTAAGCTTCAGACCCCATGTTTCAGTCAACTCAGGCTACTATAACAAAATACCACAGACTATGTGGCCTAAGCAAGACATTTATTCCTCACACTTCTGGAAGCTGGGAAGTCTAAGATCAAGGTGCTGGCTGATTCAGTTGCTGCCAAGGGCCCTTTTCCTGGTTATGTCCTCACAAGGCACAGAGAGAGAGAGAGAGGAGAGTTCTGTGGGGGCATTGATCCCATTCATGAACTCTTCACGCTATGACCTAATCACCTTCGAAAGGCCTCCTAGTACAATCACATTGCAAATTAGGATTTCAACATATAAACTTTGTGGGGGGGGGGGCATAAAAGTCAGACTATAACACCTCACAAAACCAGATCTGTCTTGCTATTGCACCACAGAGCTTCGTAGAGTCTAAAGAACTGACCATACTTTATGATAAATACTTCTCTATATGTGGATGGTGTCTATGCAGAGTGTGAACTTCTTGAGTCCAGGGTTCATGTCATATTATCTTTCTATCCTGAGCATGTAGCCTACATCTGGGTGAGTCGTGGTCACTCTGTACAGTCCTGGGAAAATGATTTGCTGAAAAAGAAACAGCCTCAAAGTTCCATGATTCCATCTTACTACCTTCTCATCCAATGGTATAGGCCTGCACATTTCCCTCTGCCACCCATTTGGATGGTTTCTTTTGGTTAATAACTAGCTTGGTAATGAGAAGTCACATTTCTCATTTAACTCTTTAAGTCAGAGTTATTAAATTGTTTATACACTGACAGGGAGCCCAGTGTGATGGAAAGCAGGATGAATTTTTTAGGTTCAGATCTCCAGCACCCACCTCCTATTTGCACAACTCTGGAGGCATCAATTTCCATCTGTAAGCTTCAGTTTCCTTATTTATAAAAGACAAACAAACAAGCACACAAACAAACCAAATGGGGTGAGAAGCCTGGGGGAGAGCAATATTTGACCTGGTAGGATCCCAAGCTATTTGGTAATCAGATGAAATTATATATATGAAAGCCCTGACACAACAGAAATGTAAAGTGTTCATATTATTTTGAAAAGTACAGGGATAACTTTATTTATGTAACTTTATTTATATATACACATGGGTTAGCGTTACTATTTAGTTAAATGATTATGATCCCCCAAGTTCACAAATTTAACCTCCAGAATCATAAAGTGATTCAAAGATCAAAAGAAAAAATACATAAATGCACTCATAATTAAAATGTCATAATAATAAAGCTTACTTGCTCCTTTTGATTTCTCAGGGTTTGAAAACAAACAACTTGCTCAGCATATTTTGGCAGAACTTCTTTTTAAAAAATAAGAAGGTTAACTACCCAATTATGAGGACAGCAAATGGAAAAAAACAACCGTAATGTTGCTAAATAAAGATATGAACACAAATTCTATATTGGAAATCAAACTAGTATGTTTTAAATTGAAGGTTGTGTGGGTTATATTTTTTAATTTTCTTCTTATATTGGATAATTTTTCCAAGAGTCTTATTATACTTAAAAAGGAGTTCCATTTTTTGGTTCTTTCCCCAAAAGTATGAGCATTTTTTTTAAAACTCTGTGATGTCTATTGACAGAGAAATAAATATGTTCCTCTATTTTAGTCTTATTTAAATACATGGGGTACATAAAGGTGTGATTCACACTAAAAATACATATTCCATGTTAAGAAATTGTATCTTTAGGATATAACATGCAAAAATGTAGTAAGAAACTTAGTTACACAGTGTGTGTGAAATAATATTCCACAGCTATATACTTTTACACTCAGGATATAAGTGTACAGTTGGCCAACCAACTAGGGAGAAATATAAAGGGGATCATCTGCTATGGGCGAAAGACAGATAACACTTCTTAATAATTGGAATCTGTAACATTTGCCACAAGTATATCCCAAGGTTCTACCAGTTTGGGGGGAAATCAAACTGGTATAAGTCCACTGCTAACACCACCACACGTTAGTATTTCTGAAGTCAGTTTATTAAAAAAAGTATATCCCTTTTATTACCTGGTAGACTGGTAGTTTTCAAAAGATTTTACTAGCGAAGTCAATGAGAAAAACAAATAGAAATTAAAAAAATATTAAAATAAAACAAACAAAAACAAAGCACTGGCTTACGGAGCACAAAATTGCTATGCTAAGATAATTTTAAAGTCTCCTCAGGCTTCTTGGCTGACATTAGACAAGCACTTGAGGTCCAATTCGTTCAGTAGTTGACTTGACTTGGTTGAAGCTCAAGCATATCAAGATTACCAGACTGAAATAGTTTCTGGAGCTGGTGTGAATCACAGACCCTAGCAGAAGCTTCTCTGGGATTACTTTGCTTTGACACTCTGGTTCCAGGGTTAAGTGTATTTCTCCATTCAGCTTCCTTAGCTCCCTTGGAGATGGAAGGTATTCCCATTTCTGGTCCCTCGTTTCCACCACCAAGTTTTGAATCTCTTTTTACTGAACCCACAGGCAACTCAGCTTTCACCCAGTTTCTCTTATTCCCTGGGTCCTCCCTTTCTGCTATTTTCTGCTTTCCTGTTTGGTTTATTTGAGATGTATTTTTAGATTAGTAGAATGTAAAAAAAAAAATGTTTACATGAAAAAAAGGATTTCATGATGAAATAACTTTGAAGAAACTGTACAGACATTTTATCAAAGGAGACATACAGATGGCCAACAGGTACATGAAAAGTTGTTCAACATTACTAACATCAGGGAAATGCAAATCAAAACCAGAGTGAGATGTCACCTCACACATGTTGGTTTGTCTTTTGTCAGAAAGACAAAAGACAAATGCTAGCAAGGATGTGGAGAAAGGGGAACTCTTATACACTTTTGGTGGGGATGTAAAGTGGTACAGCTACTATGGAAAAGGGTATGGAAGTTCCTGAAGAAATTAAAAATAAAACTATCATTTGCTCTAGTAATCCCACTTCTGGGTATATACAGGAAGGAAATGAAATCATTGTGTCAAAGAGATACCTGTGTCCTCATGTTCATTGCAGCATTATTCACAATAGCCATGGCATGAAAAATGTGATATACATATATGGTGTTCATTTTAACATTCACATTATAACAACGATGTATCAATCTTTATTTAACAGAAAAAAAGTAATATAATTATTTTGCAATGATGCAGGAAAGGGAAGTGGTTCCATAATTGGAAGTTGCTACATAGTATTATATTTTTAAAAAATGGAGGTAATGGTAGTAATAACAGAAAAGTTAAAGTGACTCTCTCTGGGAGCAGGATTGTGGGGATGCTCTTTGCTTTCTGTTTGTTTTAATATAAACCTTTTAATAATGTTTGCCTTTTCAATCAAATGCCTATATCTGTTAAAATAAAATTTTTGATAGAAATCAAAGTCTTCTTTTAAAAGTTTATTTATTTTAAGGAGAGATCAAGAGCAGGGGAGGGGCAGAGAGAGAGAATCCCATGATGACAGCAGGGAGCCTGACTTGGGGCTCAAACCCACAAACCCTGAGCCAAAACCGAGTCAGACACTTAAACAACTGAGCCACCCAGGCACTCCTAAAAATGAGAAAGTCTTTAAAAATTCTATAAAACTTACCCTGTTTCTGATTCTGTGTCTCCCTCTCTCTCTGCCCCTCCCCCGTTCATGCTCTGTCTCTCTCTGTCCCAAAAAAATAAATAAACGTTAAAAAAAAAAAATTAAAAAAAAAAAAAAGGGGGCGCCTGGGTGGCGCAGTCGGTTAAGCGTCCGACTTCAGCCAGGTCACGATCTCACGGTCCGTGAGTTCGAGCCCCGCGTCGGGCTCTGGGCTGATGGCTCAGAGCCTGGAGCCTGTTTCTGATTCTGTGTCTCCCTCTCTCTCTGCCCCTTCCCCGTTCATGCTCTGTCTCTCTTTGTCCCAAAAAAATAAATAAACGTTAAAAAAAATTAAAAAAAAATTCTATAAAACTTCAACATACAGTCACTGTAGCTAACTGTTAAATAAATGGAACAGACAATGCAGACAATTAGCCATGGAGAACTCAGAGAGTCATAAAAATAAGCCCTGGTGTCATGAAAATAGGATTTTTTAGACAAAAAAAAAAAAAAAAAAAAAAAAAAACCAATGGGAAGTTCCTGTGGCAAGATCAAAGGGTGTTGATGGGGGAGCCTAGCTACAGGGCCGGTGGTGATGAGCCTTGAAGATCACAATGAGTTGTTGGAACCATGCACTGTGGTCAGTAAGAAGCTAGCTGGGGTTGTACACAGAGGAGAAAGAAAAGTAAATTAATTTTTTTAGAAAGATACCTGGCACCAAACTACAGAAGAGAATTTTGGAATGCAGAGTAATAAATCGCTGCTGCAATCATTTTGAGACATGATGAGAGTCACAGAGACAGTGGAAATAGAGAAGGATCCAACTCAGGAAATATTTCTGAGATAAAATCAGTAACACTTCATGAAAAATTGGATGCAAAGAATGAGGGACATAGTCCTTGGTAATTCTTAGCTTTCTAACAAGGGAAGTTGAGAGGCTGGTGACCCGTATAACGGGACTAGAAAAAGAAGAGATAATTCTGCTGCTGGAGATATCTGAAGGAATCAACAGAACACGTGGTTCTCTGAAGAAGGTGGCACACCCAGAGGGTTGGGCATGGGCCAACTTTACGCAGTGAAAAACTTAAATGTCCTAAAAGTAATTTTCTTCATTTGTCCATAACTGAAGTCACCTTTGTTCATAACATTTCAATTCTAGTCATAATAGAAAATGTAACATTTCTATTTTAATGTAACTCAGTTGGACCCAGTTAGAACTCAGTCACCGTTGGGTAACTATTTGGACTTTTCAAGAATTTTTTTAGCTTCCTCTTCTGTTTTCTTTATTGCCAGGAGAAGGGAGTGATCTAGGTTCTTGGTTCAGGATATCTAGTGAGGAGGCAGAGAGGTAGATGTGGTGGCTTGTGAATTGTCTTGGCACCGAGGGAACTGTGTCCATTCTATGGCCCTTACATGTCCTTGCTGGCCTCAGCTAGTCTCCACTGTCTTACACAGTGACCTCAACTCCTGGTGTGTTTGCTGCCAATATCCATGGTCTTGCCACAGCCCCCACTTCTTAGAGCCACATGTTATTCATCTTCCTCTCCCCCAGTGAATGGTCACTTCTTCTCTACTGGCCCTCAAAGCTATTTCCACACCTTGCTCAAAGGGTTTTAGAATTCTCCAGGGTTTTCCCTACACCATAGGCTGAAACTTGTAAGCCCACACTGCAGACACCTCCCACAGACTTACGAACTCTGGCAACCATGTTGAACCCTAGGCTTCTCCATAAAAATCAAGAGCGATCTACAAAATAACCCACTTTTCTCTCTTAAACTGGTGGAATTGTTCTTTATTTTTCTCTGATTGAAGCAGACTTATTTCCTAAGGATTTATGAGCTCTCATTTGCTCTAGTTATGGAGTTTTTTATAGAAATATTGCATGGCTACTAAAAACACTAAGTTATGTTTTCAGGACAAAATGATTAATTGTTAATTATTGTATTTAGGTCTTATGGATCTATACTTACTTTTCCTTGCTAATCCACTGAGCCAATGTTTTTATTTCAATTTGTGGTATATAGTCTCTCTATACATATATCTATCAATAGATAAATATAGATACAGATACATAACTATTTCAAGTAAACAAATAACTTTCAATTATATCCTTTAGTGGGGATGAGAAGGTCACAGTACACATGAATCTGACAAGTGGAGGCAATGGCAAGCAATGGATATCAACAAAAATGCACTAAGGACTAGGGGCACCTGGATGGCTCAGTGGGTTAAGCGACCAACCTCGATTCAGGTCATGATCTCACGGTTCAGGAGTTCAAGCCCCTTGTGGGCCCCTTGTCGGGCCCCATGTTGGGCCCCTTGTTGGCCCCATGTTGGGCTCCATGTTGGGCTCCTGGTGGGGCTCTGTGTCAGGCTCCGTGCTGACAGCTTGGAGCCTGGAGCCTGCTTTGGATTCTATGTCTCCCAATCTCCCTTCCCCTCCCCTGCTTGTGCTCTGTCTCTTTCTCTCTCAAAAATAAATGAATATTTTAAAAAATAAAAAAACCACACCTTTAAAAAATGCACTAAGGACTGAGACTAATGGTTAAAATTTGGAGGACAGAGCTCACTTTACCGAAGGTCAGCAAGAACAAATGATGGCATACATATCATTCCACTCATGATGCTTTCAGGACACATCATGATTCCCCTTATACTTCATGGTGAAGGAAAAGAGAAGGATGTTTAGGGGAGAATTCAGAGTTAACTAAGTAGTTACACAAAACAGAGAGTCATAAAAGAGACCATAAAACTTGGTCATAAAGACAATTTTCATTTTTTCAAAGAGTAGAAATAGTATGCATATTCTTCTAACAAATATATAAATATATGTGTGTGTGAATATACATATATATATGTATATATATATATATATATATATATATATATATATATGGAACTAATAGCAAAATGAGACAAGACATACAATGCACAGCCTTCCACCTGGAAACTTAGAAGAAAATGTTTTCTTAAATAATACATCAATGTGAAAATTTACTAAGTGAAAAGTACATCAAAATATGTATGAAGTTAGACAATAATGAAAATTCTACATATCAAAACCTAGCAGATACAGCATACTAAGATTAAATTAATAGCTTTAATCATTCACATAAACAAGTGAAGCATAAAAATGAATAAAAATTCAACTAAAGGATTGAAAAAAATAACAAAATCAACCCAAAGGACAAAAGACAAAAGTGATGATAAAAATAGAATTATTTAAAAAGCAACAAAAATATGATAATACCAGAGTAGTTGTTGAAAATGCGAAAAATGTTAAAAATGTAGATAATCTAAACAAATGTAGCTACACAAATACACAAAATGCACATGCTGAATGTGTAATCACAGCTCCTCGGGGATGAAACAAAGTACAAAATATTGCTGTTCAAAGTCATGCGGTAACATTTGAAAGTCTAATTAAAGTGAAAATTTTCTACCAAATCTACCTGAGAAGAGCCAGAAAATGGAAAGCTATAACAGCTACAGAAAAAGTATTTAAAAATCTGCTCCTCACACACAACATAACAGGCCCAAATGGCAAAGTAGACAATTCCTACCAAAGCTTTATTTACATCATTTCAGAATATTGCAAGAAGGGAAAATGTTCATATTTTCCCATAAATCCCATACAATGTTGGCACGAAAAGCTATTAACATATAGAAAAAGTCAATTTTATTTCATAAAAATTTAGCAAGTTCTGCTTGAAAACAATGCTAAAAAGAACTTCAAAAAAATAAACTCTGTGAAAAGAGCGATTTTAACAGGTATTCCATACAAAGTGCTAATATATTTGGTAATCAAGAGGATATTCAAATTCAGAAGCAAAAAACCAATAAGCAAATAGAAAAACAGGTAAACATTTGAGATTACTTCAAATTAATGTTAAAAAGCACCCACAATATGAAAAGCACAATTTAATCTGTAATAAGGTATCATTATTTTCTAATCAAATATGCCAAAATTGAAAATTACTGATAAAAAATTGTATTTTGGCCAGGGTGTGGATGTGAATTAGAGATAAATTAGGCAATATCCATTAAATTTTTTAAAGCCTTTTCTCTTTGACTTAATAATTTTACTTTTATGCATTCAACCTGTAGATAAATGCCCAGCATGCATTTCAAAATACATTTTAGCATTTTTATAGTAATGAAAATCAGAAACAACTAAAATGTTTATCAAGAAGTTAAAGTATGTAAATTCATATAAATGTGTACATTTTATATTCCTTAAAAGCAGTCAGGACTGCGCTACTGGTGGGGACTGATTTCCAAAATATATTAAAAGAGAAAGCAAGATGCAGAACAGTCTGTATATGTACTTGCTGGTGCCACAAACCGGTAACACACATACATACATCCTTTCATTTGCATCTAATGTCTATGGGAGGAAACACAAGTAACTGGCAAGGACAGTTGTTTCCGAGGAATTGCTTTGTATTGATTAATTTTGTTCTTAGTGTGTGCATGAATTATCTGTTTAAATAAAGAAAAAAGGAAAGAAAGAAAGAAAGAAAGAAAGAAAGAAAGAAAGAAAGAAAGAA